>NW_024544541.1:5900000-6458772 GCF_018167655.1 Microtus oregoni | reverse complement strand
CCAGGGAGGCCACGTGCCCCTTCTTAGGTTCAGTGCTCCAACACTCAGCACCCCTGAGGTCCCCCTGGCATAACTCCGGCAGACAGGCAACTAAAGTCTAGGGATTCAGAACACCTTCTGGTTACCTGATTCTTGGCTTGTACATTAATTATAGCAATTATCAAATGGTATTTGGATTGCAATTCCAGATGTGCTAATTTCGCTCAATCATTGAACCCTTGCTTATGCTTCTTTTATTCTATTTGTGCGTGTGTGCATGTATGTGTGTGTGTGTATGAGCGTGTGCGTGCATGCGTGTGTGCGGGGCCACATGTGCATGTGCTTGTGCGCATACAGACAGAAGCCCGAAGAGGACACCAGCTGTCCGTCCAACTCCATCACGCCCACCTCATTTCTATGAGACAAAGTCTCTCGCTGTACCTGGAGCTAGGCTGACCACCAGGAAGGCCCTGCCTGGCTCAATCCTCCTGTCTCAGAGCCTCACAGTGTTGAGGCTACACTGGTATGTGAGTGGCCAAACCTGTTTTTTTCCCCTTTAAATTAATTTTTAGTTTATTCTCTGATAGTTTCTTACAAGCATACAATGTGTTTTAAAGTCAGATTCATGCCTGCATGAATCCCCTTATCTCCCCCAACCCTCTCTGGAAACCTTCTTCAGTAGCATTCCACAGGTTGGGGACACAGACCGCATAGAAAGGGGAAAGCTAGCTGAGCATCCAAAAGCCACCTCTCTCTGCTTTGCAACAGTGGCTATTGACCAGCTTTCTCGCTTTCCTGCCCCACATCTTCCCAGCCATGATGGAGTATATCTTCTTAACTGTAGGCTCAAATATGCCCTGGGTTCTTTCAGTTGCTTTAAAACATTTATTTTTATTACATTTACTTAGGGTATGTGCATTCGTGTTCACATGTACTAGTGTGTGTGTGTGTGATGTGCATATGCACGTGTGTGTGTGCATGCGTGTGCACGCGCATGTCATAGTACATATGTGGAGCTCAGAGGATAACTGGCAGGAGTCAGTTCTCTACCTCCACCGTGCGGGTCCCAGGAACTGACAGGTCATCTGAGATGGCAGCAAGTGCCTTTTCTCACTGAGCCATCTTTCAGGGCCTTAAGTTGCTTGTTGCCAGGCATTTCATTGTAGCAGAGAGGAGAGCCGCTAATTGCAAGTATCTTCCAATCCTCCTTTACATACCCATCCTTTTTAAAAAAGAACATTGTCCTCCAGCTCTGGCTATTGTTGTCAATACTTAGTCGTTTCCATGGAAACACATTTATAGGGAAAAAGTAGAATTGAGATGGAAACATGCACACAGTGTTTAGAGTGGGATTCGCAGGAGCCGACAGGTGGGAACAGCCCCAATACCTTTCTACTAATAGATGGATGAACATCGCAGGCAACATACGCACAAAGTGATGGAGCTTTTCCATCAAGGAGAAGTGCTGATGTTTGGTGTGTGTGGGAGGGTGAAGGGAAGGAAGCCAGTGACCAAAGACCACATCCAGCCCTGTGATTACAAACACGAGTCACCGCATCAGGCTTTTATGTGGGTGTTGGGGATCAAACTCAGCCTCCAGCAATCACTATGCCAACAGAAACAACCGGCAGCCTTCTCTGTATGCAGGGCAGTCACTGGTCCATTTACAAGCTGATGCTAGAACAAAGAAGGCCCCATGGCATGCCACACAGGTCACGGGGTCCTGCCTTGGTGGACCAGAATGCCACACGATTACACCAGTGAGCCATCTCAGGGCCTTACTGTACTTGGTCACTGGTGCTGTGCCTGGTGGGTGGCAGATGAATGCCATGAGTGGCATGGGCTTCAGAGGGTGACTTGGGTGAGCGTCGGGGAGGGGATGGGCGGCCACCGAAGCTTCTTGCAAGGTGCAAATTAATCTAGCGACTCCTTCCCCATGTTTAGGCCTGGGGAGGGCTGATTCCACCCAGAACAACATGCAATAGATAAAAATAACTCCAGTGTCTCGGGGTGACAGATATTAAGGCTCGCCTACTATGGAGGGGGACACATTCTATTCTTAAAGCCATAATGACTGCAGTATGTTGGAAACAGGCTAACGGTCCTGCTTGCATCCTCCAGAGCTGCTATCTAGACTGCTGTGGAAGGGCTCTATTAAAAACATCAGCTGTGTCCCCGCTGCCTGCTGTCCCTGGCTCGGTGCTCTAGTTCTGCGCTCTCAGAATAATCTTACCCTTATGTCTTGTGTCTCTGTAGCCAGGTGAGGCTCTGTGCACAGAGCCACCGGGGAGTGACTATTTCTGCCAATCCCCTACCTGGGAACACTGGCTGGGTTCCAGGGAGCCTGGAACTGCCCACCACCCTGGGCGCCATGCCTTCTGCCACCCCTTGCCATCATCTCATGGTTTTTTGGAAAGGGACACTTCCTGTGATGTGATGGAACGTTGCCGAGGAAACCCTGACCTACAGGGATCTCCTGGGTGACAGGAGATATGTGCCCTGGGCTTGCCAGAGTATGAGTCCTTGGATAGGCTCAGCGGAGATGTGTCTGGCAAGTTCCTTTTCTACTCCGAGTTTCATTTTCTACATCTGTGTGAAAGAAAGCCCGCTCAGCAGGGGCCAGGTAGGCAGCAGGCAAGTAGACTCTCTCAGGGAATAGAGCTGCAGGGGCCTGAGTCTCTCAGTAGTCTGCCATCTTCCCTGGCAGCACTGGGGGTGGGCGGAGAGGGCAAGCATCCTTCTATAAGAGGTCGAGGATGCTGCCTTGTCTGACTCTGCATTTTGTCACCTATTAAAATACAGGCCGGTCCCAGTCAGAGGTACAGCTCTGTCCCCAGATCAGTACCAGCTGCTTTACCTCTTCTGACCCTTGCTCCCCATCCACAGCTCCCTAAGTGTCTCAGGGAGCCTTTGTTAAGGATAGAGAACTGCAGTGGCTAAGCGCGCCGGCTGCTCTTCCAGAGGACCCGGGTTCAATTCCTAGCACCCACGTGGCAGCTCACAAATGTCTGTGACTCTAGTTCCATGGGAGTCTGACACTTTCACACCGATGCATATAAAATAAATATGTTAACATAAATGCTTTAAGGAAATGAAAAGACGGGGGACTGCACCTGGCCCTGGGAGGCCGCCAGATGTGTTTGCACCTCAGCCCTGCATACCCAGCTCAACCACTTAAGGCTACTCTCCTCCCTGGAGAATGCATGCGCATGCGGAGTCCATCTGAGCTGTCACCAGCACTGGGGTCTCCTGGGGATCAGGTTAGAGCTTGGATTGAATTCAGCAGGGCTGGGCAGGGCCCGAGAGACTAAATTTTTAACAAGCTCTTGGCAGGCGGACACTGTGGGTCCAGGGACTACCCTTGAGTGATGAGTGGCCGAACCAGCTTGCTTATGCCATGGATCTGGCGCATGCCCTAAAAGGTGAAACTTTCGATTTTATTGCAGGCCAGGAAAAGCGCCTTTTTTCTTTTCTTTCCTTACAGATGCTGCAATCCGCACCTGAACCCTCGGGCCTCATTTCTGAGCCACTTCTTAGAGGCTTACATTCTCATCTCCTGCCAGTGGCGTGAACCCTGGGCAAATGAATCCTGTGAGGCCATCTGGTTTTTTGGAAGCAGGCCCAACACTGGCAGTTCTGGCATGGACAGAAGCTGGGCTCTCGGACCAAGCCAAGGCAGTGCCCAGCAGGCAGTGACAGAGTCTGTGGGAGGGGAGGGGCTGGACTTTCTGAGGGGCGGCATCTCAGAGTAGCTGCTACCATACGGGACTACAGCACCAACATTAGCTCCATTTACAGACCACTGACACTGTTTGGTCACCCTAACAATGCGGCTGGTGCTGTCCCCTGGGCTCCCCGCTCAAGGCACACTGGGCTATAAGCATGGACAACCAGTGCCACTCACATCTCTCTGGCCGCAGCCCAGCAGCCGGGGCTATCTGCAGCCTGCTGTCCACTTAGAGGCCCCAGTTGGAAAGCCTAAAGGTGGAGGGAGGTTGGACAGGAGAGAGGGATAGGGAAGCAAAGAAGGGGACAGAGAGAGAGGGAGGCCCCGAAGAAAGCTAATATTTTGTAATCCTGCACACAAATTATATACCCCTCTCTACTTTTTATGAATCTGTGTGTTGAGCCAGGCCTTGCTCCCACACTTTCTGCTAAGAAATACTGGGGCTCAGAGAGGGCACGTCTCTGCTCCCATGCAAAGGGGAAGAGTCCGAACTCAGGGACAGCAAGAAGGCCTCAGAGATCACTGGAGGTCCTCAGTGGCGGTCCCTGGTGGAAACCACAGAGTGGGGTGTGCGTTCGTTCCCAACCCCCCACCTTTATGGGCTCCATCTGCTTCCAGGGCCACAAGCATCCTCCCTTCCTTCAGGTCCCAGAGTCCCTGGAAGGGCTGCTGGTACGGGGCCCAGGGGTATTTGAACTTCTGCTCCAGTCGCTGAGAGCCAAGGGCAGCTGAAGTTTGGCTGCAAGGGAGCTGCGGACATGCGTGATGGGCCAGAGCACGCTGGCTTTCTCGACGTTAGCTATCCCAGCTGTCATCCTGAGCCACGCTCCTCGTTAGTGGCGGGCCCACTTTCCCTAGGCAGGTGGCTGCCTCCCAGTGCCATCTCTGTGCTATTGTCCAGGTGAGCCTGTTCCGGTATGGCAGCCTCTCAGTCACACATCTTCTGATGGCCTGACTTGAGCTGGGGCTACAGAAAGGACCCAGCTGCTCACCTTAGGCAACAATGGACGTGACAGATCCGTGGCTCCTGGAGCAGTGATTTGAGGGGACTGTGGGCCACAGGTCTGGGCAGGCTTGTATTCAGATTCTTGCTTTGCCTGCTAGTCACACTGAGAAAGTGGCTCAGCCTTCCAAGTCTTAGCGTTCCGTCTGTAAAATGAGGGTGACTTCAGCAGTACCTGTCTCTTTGAGCTGCTATGACGATTCAAGATATGGTCTGTTTGCTATAAACAGGGCCAAGAGAGTCAATCTCTTAGATAGCCGGTTAGAACAAGATTGGAATCAGAAAGTCAAGAGCATGGGTCACCTTCCCCAGCATATTCATATTTTGGAGCTGTATGGAGGGCGGGGCTTTTACAACATTTAAAGGCAAGACTTAGCTGGGAGCATAGTTCAGTGGTTGAAAACGTGTCTAGAATTCCCCAGTGATGAACTATAGGTATGGCTTCGTGGCAAGTGCTTGTCTAGCAGGTTCAAGGCTCCAGACTTCATTACCCAGCAACGCACCACACCACACCACACACACAGACACAGAGACATACACAGAGACCCACACAGAGACACACACGCAGACACAGAGACACACACAGAGACCCACACAGAGACCCACACAGAGACACACAGACATACACATACACACACACACAGACACTGACACAGACACACACGGATACACACACACACAGATACACACACAGATACACACACACACACACACACACACACACACACACACACACACACCTGTCTTTCTACTGCAGGCGGTAGCTGCAGTGGCTGCACCAGGCTCTGTGTGCCCTGTGCCGTTGATTCATCTGAGTGAATAAGGCTGGAAGATGCTTCTCCTTAAAGGCAACAATGTGTGGATGATAAAGGAGGCAGCCTGGGTCCAGTTTTAAATTTTGATGTGAATGGTTTCTTTCAAAAGTGAACGCCCTCTGGGATTAACATCCCAAAGAAGACAGCCGGAATCCTCAAAGGTACCTTTATAGGCTGCTTGGAATTGGATGGGAGTGAGGGGCTGGGTAGAGACTCAGCCTCACCGGGATGCTTAGATGATTCTACTGGCTTCTGAGTGTGTCTCAGGTTCAGAATTGCCCAACTTTGGGAATTCTGTTCTCACGAACCTTGCTATTTCGGGTGCCTGGATATTTTTTTTTTAAATAGACTTCAGGGTTTCTGGGAGCACATAAACAACGAAGGCAGCACTTCAGGCGAGACGAACTTAGCACAGCGCCTGCTACACTGTAGACGGTAGATACCTATATTGTCATTATTGGCATTCCTATGGCTGCTTTGGTATCCTTAAAGGAGGGGCAGGAGAACTCACTCCTAAATTCCCCATGGTCAGGGCCCCTGCAACTCTTGATTGTTGCTTTCTGGACTCAGTCAACACTTTGTGATACCTGCTCTACACCACACACCACACAAGACCATGGCTATGTAAACTGAAGGAGCCATGGCCCTGGTAGAAGCAGACAAATCCAGGAGGAACATTCCCCTTGAGGTACACAAACCTGGGAGGCTCAGGTGAGCCAGGCTCAACAGTGGATCTGGAAGAAAGGCAAGGAATAGACAGAGGGTCCCAAGGCCCCGCTTCAAAGTCACTGGGGCCACTCCCCAGCCTCCATCGCATATTCGAGCCCCCGTACCCAACTTCAGATCCTGCCTATCGCTTATTTCCAAGGCTCCCAGGTCTCTGCGCACACTTCTGCCGCCCTGCTCGGCCTTGGGGCAACCCGAGGAGGCTGACGAGAATGCCCCATGCTCATGCAGGCCTTGATGAAGTGCCAGCCTGGCGAGATGACGGATAGAGCATCAGATGGATGGTGACGTTTTAATCACTCACAGGCAGAGCCGGCAGCTGCCTAATGGAGCTGTCGGTCTCACCGACAGTCGGCATCTGTGTCTTGGCTTCCGAGAGGAGGCTTGCCTCCCCCGTGGAACTCCAGAACAAAGGCTTCAGCCTGTCATCCACATGCACCCCGGGGCTTTCTGAGACTTTGGTCTTCCTGGGCGTGGAGACGCCTGAGTAGCAGCACTACCTTGGCATCACTCCCCCAATCTCGTCCTTGCAGTGCATACAGTGGGCGTGCTGTGCCCATTCTACAGAAGAGCAAACTGAGGCTCAGAGAGATGGCCCCGAGGCTCAAGTGGTCAGAGGCAGAACTGGATTGGGCACCTCTCCCTGAGATGTTCTGAGACCTGAGTGTGGTGACATCATCCCTGAGAAATCAGAGAAAGGAAGCAAAAGACAGAAAAAAGGAAACGGGAAAGGAAGCAAACATAGAAGCCAGAAGAGTCTTGGGAGAGGAAGAGGGAGGGGCCCGTCCTAGGGAGGCCCCACCTTTGGGGGGGGGGATGAATGTCTCCTAGCCTGGTCTTCATGTTTCCCCTGTCATTTGCATGTGTGTGACCTTTGAAGAACCATCCAGCTAGCATCTATTAAGCACTTACTGTGTGCTAGGTACTGTGACAGGCACTGGGGATATTGTGCTAGTGGAACCAGGGAAAACCATTAGCGGCTCGGAGTGGCTAGGAGGAGGCCAGGGGGAGCAGACAGGACAGAAGTAGCGGGGCAGGGCTTGAAGACTTTGGCAACCTGGGCCTGCTGCATAGCTCACAGGGAGTCCACAGTTGAGGGCAAGGGGTAAACGACACCTCCCAGGCTCCTATGAATCCTAACAATAAAACTGGAACAGAGCAGACCTAAGGCTCTGAGCTACAGGACGCATTGAGGGAGGTGTGGGTCCTTCATGGCTCACAGCCTGAGTCACAAGTGGCCGGCCATGTGGACCCCGAGTTCACAGTCGCATTGCATGATTGATAACGACAGCGTCAGAAGCCCTTGGTGCACTCTGGTGGCCGGACCCTCACGTCCACAGGATCTGTGAACACCATAAATCCATCAGCTCAAATTCTAGAATTGCACGAGCTTTTAAACAGATTGCCAGCCCATCTTTTACTGCTATTGTGCTAAAAACACACAAGAAAATAGCTATGATTTGTCCCTCAATAAACAGAGGCAGTCGGAGAAAGGGGGTGGGGATCATTGCTGGCTTTCCATCCCCTCAGCCCACTCCTCCTTACGATATTAAGCCTATTCTGAAAAGCCAACTCTGGGGGGTGGGGATGCGAGCCCATGTTGCTGATAAAGAAGGCAGGGATAACTCAGTCGGCTGGTTACAGGGGGGTGGGGGCTGTGAAGGAGTCAGACCAAGGTTCAGGTGTGGTCTGTTACTTGCTGACTGTGTGACCTCACACCCAGACACTTAACCTCTCTGAGACTGTTACCTTCCCGTGCGGAAAGACTAAAGTAATGAAGTTGGAATTGCTTGGTCCGTGCGTGGCATGAGAGGTGCTCAGGAAATTCAGAGTTATGATCACTGCAGTCCGTGCGAGCGTTTGCTACAAAATGAGGATGGAACTCCTGGCCCCAATGTCCAGGTGGAGTGGCTCCTGCTCAAGGGAGATGATAAGTGGGGAGGAGAGGGAGGAGGAGAGGGAGGAGGAGAAGAAGGAGGAAAGGAAGAAGGATGAGAGGGAAAGGGAGGAGGAAGGGGAGAAGGGGGATGTCGGTATCCCTAGCCCAGACACCTTTTTTGGACCAGGCCTTTTCCCTCTGATACCTTGCCTTATCCCAAGCAACAGTTATAGATGGAGTTTTGATTAGTGGTCCCATTTTACAGATTAGCAGACAGAGGCTCAGAGAGGTGCAGCAGCCTGAAAGGGTGAGAAAATACAAGTGAGTTTGTGGGCATATCTGGAGCCTGTTCCTGAGAGGCTGGCTCTGGGGTCCAGCTGGGCTGCAAGGGTAGAAGGAACCCTTGTTGGTGGTGTCCAGAGCAGCCACCACACCATGAAGATAGCTCTTTCCCAAGAACCTCCGGGCTCCATGTCCTTGCCACAGAGGAGGTGGAGGGCAGGGTGGGGACAAAATCTCCTGTCTTGGTTACTTTCTATTGCTGTGCCCAAACCACAGCACAGCTAAGGCAACTTTTAGAGGGTTTGATTGGGCTCGTGGTCCAGAGGGTTGGAGGGTGGGGTAAAAGCCTGGCAGCAGGAACACATCTGGAGAGCTCACATTGTGAAGCCCATGTAAAAAGCAGAGGACACACTGGGTATGATAAGAGCTTTTGAAAACCTTAAAACCCACCCCAGTGACACACCCCCTCCAACAAGGCCACACCCCCTAATCCTTCCCAAACATTTCCACTAACTGGGGACCAGGTAATTAACACATGAGCCTATAGAAGCCATTCTCATCCAAACCACAACACGACAAATGGTTTTTAAGCGCATGGGAGCCATGCTGTCTTCTTCAGACTGAGTGGGTGTGGCTGAGGAGCAGCCCATGGTACATGGAGGAAGAGTGGCGGGCCCCACAACCTCCAGGTTGGTGGAAACGACCCTTATGCAAGGGCATGTGAGAGATGGAGGTTGGTGGTGGGGAATGGGCAGGAGGAAAATGATCCGGCAGGGACTGGGGGTGGTGGTGGTGGTGGTGGGGACAACAGGACATTGTTTCATTCAAAGTCTTGACGGCTACGGAATGAGGACATAGATGCAGATCCAAAGGTAGATCTCTAGGAAACTCTCCGGCCTCTGGGTTTCTGCCAGGCTGCTTCCTGTGCCATAACGACCTCCTACTTCTGTCTCACCTGCCACCTTTGGCCACAGTGTCCATCCCATAAAATGCCATCTCCTTCATGGAGCTCGGGTTCTCATTGCAGCAGCCACGGAGTTCAATCTCGATGCTGCTGCTCAGACTTTCCTCTGCCTGGAGAGCAGAAGCCCTACCTCAGCTCCTCCCAGGTTAATTTACTCCTTGTCTTTCATCCTGCAGGGCTCAGCTTAAGGCCCCCGTCCTTGGAGAGGCTACCCCTCCCATACTGACTCCAGATCCTCTCTTTTTAGCCTCTGGTTTCCTTCCTTCCTAGGAGTCTAACTCATAGTGGGAGCAGTGTGTATAGTCTGGCTTCCGGAGTTGGCACCTTAAACAACTCTCAAAGGCCAGTGTGATGGATGCCATCCCCAAGGAGGTTACACCTTTGAGAGTGGGAGGACTTTAATCCGAGGAGGTCACGTCCCAGAGAGCATCGTGGGACTCCAGACTCGTCGCTTTTATTTACTTTTCGCCTTTGGTCATGCGGCGAGTAATTTTGCTCCATCATGTGGTCCCTCCATGATGACCTCTCTCACTCCAGGTCCCAAAACCACTGCTCAGAAGCCCCTGAAACTGTGAGGCGAAATAACCATTCTCTCTTCTAAGCTGACTGTCTCAGTTCTTCGTTATAGCAACCGAAGGGCGACTGAGACAGCAACCATTGTAGGAAAACCCTGAGCCGACTTCCAGCGCTCCAGCACACGTGGGTTTTAGCAGACGTCAGCTCTGACCGCTGATGGAAACTGAGGCATGAGGTCTACCTTACAATCACACACTGAGCAATGGCATTTGGACCGGCGGCAGATTACATAGTCAAAGAGCTGAGAAATGTCCAGCACAGTGTCACGATGCGTGCCCTGTGACGGTGGTGACACTGATGTCCACAAACCTCATGCATTTCCAGGCAGATAAAGCATAGGGCGAGGCTAGGGCTGCAGCTCCGAGGCAAAGCACTTGCCTGCTGTTTGAAAGACCCTGCATTCAATGCTCAACACTAAGAAAAAAAATTAAAAAAAAAAACAAAATAGAAATACTACCACAAAGGGTAATATTTGTACTGGGCTCAGTGAGACTGCTCAGTGGGTAAAAGGTGCTTATTGCCAAACCTGGTGACCTGGATTTGAACTGTGGACTCCAGAGAGGGAGGGGAGAGTTGGCTTCTGGAGATGGTCCTCTGGCCTCCACACATGCACCGTGTCACACGCACACATAAATACATGTAATAAAAGACACACCGTGAGCCATTATGCACAGTACCTCATGCTCAATCATGATAATAGCTATGCTACTGACTGTGTCTCTGCCATAAATGTCTTTTTATTATTAGAGTGGATTCCTATTACACACTGAGAAAGTCTTTAGGGCATATAAGCAGCAGCTTCAGGCGTGTCCTGTTTATCACCCACCAGCAGGTCACCTGGAGAGACTGACTCACAGCATCAAGGGTTATGTGAGTGCTGGGACAGTCATGGGCTGAAATCACCCGCCGTTCTCGCAACACCCTCTCAAGGGATGTATTTCTGCGCAGTTAGGGTTTGGGTTAGGTGTGTGTGAGGGGCCAAAATTTATCCTCTCTCATCACAGGGTACCATTTTGAAAATGGATTCACTAATAGACGGCAATATGCCAGTTATTTCAAGTTAGGGGGTAAGAAGCGAGCGTGCTGGCTGCAAGTGTGGGAAGTACCAGACTCCAGGAAGCTGGAATCAGGGGGAGAGCGGGGAGGGGACACTACTGGCATTTTCTATTACAGCCATTTAGGATGCTTTGATCTTTAAATTATGTGCATGTATTACTTTAGTAGAAGTAAAAATTAAGAGAAACATTAGAAAGCACAAAGGACAGACGAGTCCTTTTGCGGGTTGCCTCACTCCTCTGATCCCGCCACCGTGTGCCACGCTCTGGGATGGCTCTGCAGCCTCCCGGCAAGCGCTCCATGTGCACACGAGTTTGACAGGCACACTGGAGCATCCCGAGTGCGTGCAGAACGGCGATGACTTTAGGCTTTAAAAATCTGGGGGAGCAGTGCACTTAATGATGTCTGAGGTTCCATGGTCACACTGTTGCTTCAGAAGGGGAGCTCGGCCTTGCCTGGGAACTCCCTGCAAGGGCCCATGTTTGGCTCTAAGACAAACTATCATCACTCCTCTCATTGGCTGTGCTGTGTAAGTGCTCCCCGAGGCTCAGGGATTGAGGCCTGGTCCTCAGCCTCTGGCTCTACTGGGTGACAGGGCAGCCATTAGGAGATAAAGCCTCGCAGAAGGAGGGTAGACCATCAGAGGAAGCACCCTTGGAGGGGATATGGGGACCCTGCCCCTCTCATTTTGCTTTCTGGATGTCATAAGGTGGGCAGTTTACCCCACCACGTACTCTCTCTGTCGTGATGCTCTGGCAGAGGCCCAAAGTCAACAGAGCTGAGTGACTGCGGATGGAAACCTCTAAATCCATGGACCAAAATAAGCTTTTCATAATTTTAAGTTGGTAATCTCAGGGATTTTTCATAGTAATGGGAAGATAACTATCATGGATTGTACTTGGTTTTCTCATGTGTAGCAAGGCCTGCTTGACCTTAACTATTACTACCTGTTATCTATTGTTTTAGATAGACAATCTAACACAGATGGATCCATTCCAGGAAAAAGAGAAAATCAACTAGGCCATTCATTCATTCATTCATTCATTCATTCATTCACTGAAGCAGCCATCTTGTATGTTCCAGCATGACTTAAAGGGTTGGGTATAAAAGGATGGTCTCCTCTTTCCTTTGGTGCTTACATTCTGCAGTTCAGGGAGAGAGAATAGGAACAGTAAGTTAGTAAAAGACACAGGGTGCAAGAGAGTCTGCACCCTGTGACAGATCACGAGGTGGTCTGGTAGTGTTTGTGCAGCTAGGGAGAAGCTAGTAGGGAGAGAGTGTCTCAGAAAATCCCTGAGGGAGTGAGCCATCTGGGCCTGCACATGCCCAGGAGAAGAGCCAGCAGGAGAGCCTGGAATAAGAAGCATAGCTGGTCTGCATGCTGACTAGCCAGACGGCTAGAGTGGCTGCAGCAGGCTAACCAGGGGAGCAGAGGTGATGTAGTCAGACAGATGACCTTGCAGATCCAATCCCGTCCAAGAGAGGCCCCAAAGCTAGTGGTGTTCTGGTCAGTGCATATCAGCGGGCTCTCAAAACAAACAAACAAACACAAACACACACTCAGCATCCCCTGCTTTCTCTGTCGCAAATCCCTAGTATAGCTGATGCTGAGCTGCCAATGAGACGTGGGGGTAACTGGATGAGGAGATGGGAGGGAACAAGCCATGGAGCCCTGGCACTTGTGCTCTGTGGTGCTCTCATGGCTGCTGCTCATCACTGTCACCATGATGCTTTTGTTATATTTTGTATTTTTGAGATAGGATCGTTTTATGTAGCCTAGGCTGGCCTAGAATTGTGATCCTCCTGCTTCTGCTTCCTAAGGGTCTGGATGGCCAGCTTGGGCTGCTATGCTTAGCACTAGAAGAATCATATTTCATTAAAGAATTAAATTATACTTACTTATGGGAGGAGGGGCAAACGGGTGCCAGAGCATATGCATGGAAGCCAGAAGACAACCGGCTAGTGTTGGTCCTCCCTCTCTATCTCATGGGTCCCAGGGGTTAAACCGGAGAGCCCCAGGCTCAGCAGCAAGTGACTCCACTATTGACCTGCCTCCTCAGTGTACTTCTAGGACTTTCCAGAGTGATGGCTGGAGCTGGGCAGATGGCTCAGCCGTCAAGAGCACATAATGCTTGCAGAGGACCTGGGCTCAATTCACAGCACTCACACAAGGTGGCTCACAACCTCCTGTGAACTCCAGTTCCAGGGGATGCCCTGTTAGGTCTCTGCAGGTACCTGCATGCCCGCCCCCTCGCATGCATGCACGCATGCACGCACGTACGCACACACACTTTAAAAGACTAAAATCCTAAAGATCTCTCACACTGATCTTTGCTCCCAGAGGCCTGCACTGAAATGTTTTGATCCTCTTTCACATTTGATCCTGTAGATTAGACCACCACCCTATGTCCCAGCTTACAGGTAAGTTCCTGTAGAAACGTCTGTGGTGCCATTGTGCTGAGTTTGCTGTGTGTGTGTGTGTGTGGTGTTTCCAGGGACCAAAACAGATGCTAGTCAAGTGCTCTACCACTGCGCGACATCACCAGACCTTAGTTTTATGAGCTACATCACACTATGTTGTCCAAGTGGACCCTAGATTTTCCATCCTCCTCCCTCAGCCTCCTGGGTATCAGGATCCCAGGCCTTCTCCACCATGTCCCATGCTGCTCTAGTTCTTTAGAGTTATTTTTCTCTTCCCATGACATCAGCTCTGGCACCTTTCCTGAGATGCCCTCTCTGGGCATCTTTATCGAATAAAGGCTTTTGGTCTGTCTTGCCTCCTTCCCTCTCCCCTCGGTACTCTTTTAAGTTTTCTTCACGTTCTTTAGTGCAGCTTGGATTTTTTTATTGCCTGTCTATTATCCATGCAGGAGGGTGGTCATAGTTGTGACATCTGCAATCTATGTGACTGCATTTGATTCTCATTCCTGCAATACCTGGCACACAGCAAATACGCACACAGTAAATATGAAGGCATGGTACCTATGGTATGGAGGCAGAGATAAACCCCTAGGACATTCTCCACCAAGGCCTATTGAGGCACAGTGGGAATAAGAAGCAAGTGTGTCTCAATTAGGTCAGATAACCCAATTACATGGGTCGAGCCAATACCCACTACAAGGATCTCAGTGGCAACTTCCTTCTCAGAGCACATAAGCTGGGCAGAGTCTCGGCAGACAAGCTGGAGCCTAGGCAGACTAGTCACCATTGGGCTGCCCCAGAGGTTGAGGACTATCTCTTTTTGGTTCTGGGACTCCGTTGAGTGAAGGAGTTGCCAGAGCTCACACATGCTCATACATCCCCCTCTCGGGCCAGGAAGGATTGAATTAGTCGGTGATTGTAGTAATTATTCCATCCAATTGATCAGTAATAGCTGCAATTCTTAAGCTCGCTTTTCCATTAATAATCTGCAAAATATTTATTGCTTACATTTAAACAAAACAGGCTGATAATAAGACTATTGAGCTGCATCTCCAGGGTCCCGGATATTTACACAGCGGCACGTGTTTCAGTTCTATTATTTATGTTGTTATGCTCTTTAGTAAAGGGAAGGAGTTTATTAACGCAAAACACAATGATCACAATTCTGAAAGTTTCTTGAACTGTGACTAGGCTGCTGGGGGGAGGCATGGAGAATTCAGCGATTGATTGCTTATGTCTGCCACTGGCAGGGGCGGGCTGAGTTATGGCACCTGCGCCAGTATTCATCATCTCTGGCTTAAGCATTGGACTTCCTGTTGTTGCCATTTTGCTTGTGATTCTTCTTCCTGAGCAGACAAGGAGGCATGACCCACTTTTATGCAAATGGAAGAGGAACAAAAGGAACCCCAAACTACTTTTAGTGTTTCCCATGGAAATATGTAAAATGCGAGACAGGGGCCCCTGTATTACTGACAAAGCCTGGCTGAAGCACTAACCACAGATGATGGCCTCGAACACAGGGCCTTGTGCTTGCTAGGCAAACTCTTTTCTACTGAGCTAAATCCCCAACTCCTCATATAGAGAGAAAATGATGCAAGGTCTAACCTGTGTCCCCTACCCACTGGTTCTGCTTCCCACCCCACTCCCCCAGCCTCCTCGTCTCTTTGGGAACGTTACCAACAAGATGCAACCAGTTCTTTTTGCACTGTGCCTTAGAGTGGATGAGAGTCTGAAAGACTGTCCTCAAGTCACCTCCTGCTCCAAACCTCCCTCATTTACTGTCATCCTCCCTGGCCTCATTTTGCCCACACTTACTCTTTCTGTCACTGCTGTCCTAGAGGGTTATGGATCACACTCCTCCTCCAGCCTCCGTCCCAAGTGACCCCATGACCTGGTTTCCATATTTTGAGTAATGAGTACCCCCCACCCCTGGCGCCCGCACTCTATGCTGTGCCCACTTCTTCTCCTCACACTCAGTCCGTCCAGCTGGCACACTTGTCATTTTATCATATGACACTTCAGTGTGTGATATTGTGATAGTGACCACCCCTGGTCACTATGCCCCACGGCTGATGCTGGCACAGATAGCGCTTATATTTCTAAACACTCCCCATTGGGCCAATATCAGCCCTAGTTGGTGATTTTCTTTTCTGTTTTCTTTTTTTAAATTCATTTTACATACAACCACAGTTCCCCTTTCTTCTCACTCTCCCCTCCCTCCCCCATCCACTCCTCACAGGCTTCCCATGGGGCATCAACAAAGCCTGGTATATCAACTTGAGGCAGGATCAAGCCCCCCCCCCCCCCCGCATCGAGACTGAGTATGGTATCCTACCATAGGGAAAGGGGCTCCAAAAAGCCAGTTCATGAACCGGGGAGAAATCCTGGTTTCATTGTCAGGGGCCCCATAAAAAGACCACTTCACACAACTGTCACCCACATTCAGAGAGTCAAGTTTGGTCCCATTCAGGCTCCCCAACTATCAGTCCAGAGTCCATGAGCCGCCAACTAGCTCAGGCCAGCTGTTTCTGTGGGTCCCCTGCCCCATCATGATTTTTTTTTTTGGATTTTTGAGACAGGGTTTTTCTGTAGCTTTTGGTTCCTGTCCTGGAACTAGCTCTTGTAGACCAGGCTGGCCTCGAACTCACAGAGATCCGCCTGCCTCTGCCTCCCGAGTGCTGGGATTAAAGGCGTGTGCCACCACCGCCCGGCCCCCATCATGATCTTGACCCTGCCCTTGTTCATATAATTCCTCCTCCCTCTCTCCCTCTCTTTACTGGACCCATGAAACTCGGCCTAGTGCCTGGCTGTGGATCTCAGTATCTTGCTCCATCAGTTACTGGATGAAGGCTCTATGATGACACTTGGGGTATTCAACAATTGGACTACAGGGGAAGGCCAGTTCGGGCATCCTCTCCACTTTGCTAGGGGTCTTAGCTGGGGTCATCCTTGTGGATTCCTGAGAATTTCCCTAGCACCAGGTTTCTCCGTAACCCCATAATGGCCCCCTCTATCAAGATACCGCTTTCATTGCTCTCCCTCTCCATCCCTCCCCCAACTCGACCATCCCATTCCCTCCTGTTTTTATTCCACCCCCCCCCAGTTTATCCAGGAGATCTTATCTAGTTCACCTCCCTAGAGTGCTCTATGTTTGTCCCTCTATTCTCTTAATCTCTACACTGTGGAAACCCTGGGGGAGTCTTCACAACCCTATGGCCACAACCCTTTCCCCAGGGAACTCTAAGTAGCTGTTTGCCCTTCATGACATCTCGGTGATGTCTCAAGCGACTGTCCAGAGATGACCTATTGCTCTACTCAAGCTGGCTCTCCATAACACTGGGGAATTGAGATTGCCTGCCACGAAGGGCTGAGGCGAGGTGGCCTCTGATGCAGGTGATATTCTTGGTCTGAAGGTGTAGCTCAGTGGTATAGCACTTGCCTGCTAACAGGATGCCCTAGGTTTTATCAGAAGCATTCTTCTCCAAACTCCCTCACAGGGGGTTGCTCAACAGAAAAACAGGTCGGTCTTCAGGGAGAGGCAGAGCTGTCTCCCAGCAAATGCTCACAGGAGCCGCTTTGCTTCCTAATGGAACCATCACTTTTCTTGAGAAGGCCTTCTTCCCATGTGACAGAGGACTCACCCATTACTCATCTGACCTCTTACTAACTTAGCATGGGGCCTAGCGAGGCAACTGAGCCTCCCGTGGAGGAGGATGGGAGAAGCCAAGCCGAAGAAGACACCGAGAAACACCATGCCCTTCTGGGTTAGATGCTGAGCTGGCTGTGTTGGCAGCCACCTTCAACCCTTGTGGGGACACTTCCACTGGAGACAGTGATCAAGAATGGAGGAGTGGAGAGATGGGAATGGCTCAGGGCCTGCAGGTAACATGCAGGCTGGAAACGAAACTGCTGGGGCCGTTCTCTCAGAACTTCCTCCTCCTCAGGACTTGCACTCTGTCAGGACTTCTTTCCACGAATCTCCTCTCCTCCTCAGGACATTTTCTCCTCCGAAGGCTTCCTCCTCCTCAGGACTTCTCTCCTCTCCCACTGTATTGGTTTTTCCCTTCCAGACTTCTTTCCTCATTGGAGACCTGTGTTTACCTTCAGGCTTTCTTCCTCTTCAAGAACTCTGGTATTGAAGGAAATGAATTTTCCCTTGCTGAGCGGGCAATCTGAGGCACAGTTTTCTGTCAGGCTTGAAGATATCCACCCTGTGACACAGGGACGGAGAACAGGGCCTGGGAGAAGCTGAAAGGGGCAGCTGCTTCCCAGTGTTGGGTCTCTCCCTGTGTCCTTCCCAGTAAGATGAGAGAGAGCGAGAAAGAGCAAGAGAGAGAGAGAGAGAGAGAGAGAGAGAGAGAGAGAGAGAGAGACAGAGAGAGACAGAGAGAGAGAGAGAGAGATAGAGAGAGAGATAGAGAGAGAGAGAGAGAGAGAGAGAGTTCTACCTGAAACCCGCAGGCTTGTAGAGCGTGGTGACATCTTTTTCCTGTCTCTCACAGCCCTGCCTCTCTGATTTCACACCCCCATGCTTCAGCTCACAGCACCTGAGTTGCCATTTCCAGCTCAACCTCCTTTAGATGCAGTCCCTGCCCTTCGATTCGTCTCATAGAATCCCGCCCCCATCGCTTGTCGGTGCCACCACCTCCAAGGGTCACAAGAGACAGGTCCCACCTGGTCTCCTGCTAAGGCTTGTGGGGAGGAAAGCTCCTGGGGCTTTGCTCTCAGGACCAGGAATGGAGGAGGCGGAAGTGGAAGGGCGTTGCAGGAGCCTGGTGCTCAGGAAGGAGGGAAGCTGACTCTGACTCCAGGAGAAAAATCATTATTTAAAACAACAAACGGAGCCTGCTTCACTTTCAAGGCAGCCTGTTGTTTGCATGAACGAGACGACTGACAGGGAGGCGGTCAATATTTCACGACGTGAGAGGCAGTGAGGAGAAACAAGAGCTCGTCAGCCATCAGGAGCCCACGGCACAGCAGAGCATGCTCAGCCACCCGGAGCAAGTCCCTTGTCCATAGGGGTCTGGATACTTGTGTATCCGGAATGACACAGGGGTCTGGATACTCGTGTATCCGGAATGACACAGGGGTCTGGATACTCGTGTATCCGGAATGACACAGGGGTCTGGATACTCGTGTATCCGGAATGAGGAGAGTTGGTGCGATGAGTGTGGACATTTGTTGGGGCGACCCAACAGGGCACCACAGACCAGGACTTATATGTTAAAGACACCAGGACTTATATGTGAAAGACTCATCTTCTCATGGTTCTGGAGCAGGACTCCCAGGGCTGTTCTCTGAGGCCTCTATCTTTGCTTGTTCATGGAAACCAGCTCCCTATGTCCTGCTAATGTCTCTGTGTCATCCCTCGGTGTGTGACTGTGCCCTAATCTCCCATAAGGAGACCAGACACATTGGATTAGAGACCCTGTGTTCGTCAGGGTTCTCTAGAGGAACAGAACGTATAGAATATATGCGTATATATATTATAATATATTATAAATAAAGGGGATTTATTAGAATGACTTAAAGGTTCTGGTACAGTTAGTTCAACAATGGCTGTCTATCAATGGAAGATCCCCAAATCCAGCACTTGTTCAGTCCATGAGGCTGGATGTCTCGGCTGGTCTTCAGTTTATGCCAGAATCCAGCAGAAGAAGGCTGTGATGCCAGTGAAGGAATGGACTTGGTAACAAGAGTGAGAGCAAAAGCAGGGGGACAGAGATAGAGATAGATAGATAGATAGATAGATAGATAGAGTTCTTTCTTCCATGTCCTACATACAGGCTTCCAGAAGAAGGTCTGGTGCAGATTAAAGGTGGGTCTTTCCACCTCACAAATCCAGATTAGATATGGGTCTTCCCACTTCAAATGATTTAATTAAGAAAAAAAAATTCCTCACAGTTGGACCCAGCCATTTGGGTTTTAGTAAATTCCAGATGCGGTCAAGTTGACAACCAAGAACAGCCATCACAACCTCACAACCCCCATAGTGACCTCATTTTCATCCTTGGAAGATCCTACCCCATGCTCAGTCACATTCTGAAGAGGGTGTGGAGTCGGGGAGGGGTCAGGGTTTCAATGTGCGACTCTTTGGGGACAAACCCAAGCCTACCATGGTTCTCAGGCTGCGGAAAGCTCATCCGTCAGCTCCACCCTGATCTTGGCTGAGGCTTTCAGAGCATCACATCAGACATGCAGCTCAGAGTCTTGCGGCTACTTCTCATACCCCTCACTCGTTTTCATTTCCCTTCAGAAGCCACCACGAGATAGCGCACAGTCCTTTGTGTCCAGCTCCCTGTCCCCAGGGCAAGTTGGCAGAGTCCAGAGTTATTGTATATTCGTTTCATCTCCAGTCTTTCCCATCCTATTTCTTGGTATGTCTCTCCCCTGCATTCAACCATCAGGGCTTCTTCCCTGTCCCTCAGTCCTTCCCCATGTGACCGTACAGATGACCCCACTCTTCCTCCTTGGTGGTCCCTGAATTCATCACGCCAGGCTATCACTGTTCCCTAGACCCTACCTTTCATCTCTCTTGTGTTTCTTAACTCTGGCCTTCGCTCCAGTGGGAATGCCACCCGTAAGGGAGTCCTTCTCTTTATGTTGAAAGCCTATCTTCCACGATTCCATTCAAAGACCACAGAGCCCATTGACTCAGTATGTCCAGCTTTCTGGGTTGAAAGGGAGTGCTCTCCTTGGTATTCCCTGTGTTCCCTCAATACGCAGCAGATCCACTCAGGCAGCGGATAGCCCAGCACTGCGCTTGCAGCTTCAAGAACAAACCCAGCTGTGGTGCTAACGGGAACCCATGGAAGGCATTCCATTTGCCATGCTGCTTCCAGGCTGGCAGATGGATGTGGGCTCTAGTGACAGCCAGATGATGTGGCAATTGGTGTTGGCAGATGGCTCTGGGAGCAGAGGCAATGACTTAGCTAAGCAACCTCAGAATTCCCAAAAGCCAGTGAGGGGAAACAGTCAGGTGTGGAAGGCAGAACAGATGATCCAGTGCCATCCTGTGTGGTTGCTGGGCCAGCTGCAGCAGCATCCTGTGTGTGCTGGGTGGAGCACACGGGCAAGAGCCTCGGGACCCTGCTGAGTCTGAATCTCTGAGAAGTAGCAAGAAAATTGTTTGCATGATCCAGGGGATCCCCAGAGGTAGATTAGAATGAGGGGGGGGGAGGGGAGGATAGAGAGACAGAGGTGGGTGGTTGGGTAGGATAAATGGATAGATGGATAGAAGAAAGGATAGACAGATTGGCAGATGAATAGATGAACAACGGATAGACAGGCAGATGAATAGATGAACGATGGATGGACAGATGGATAGATGAGAAAATGGATAGAGAGGGGAGTGGCTAGATGGATGATGGATGCATGAATGGATGGGTAGATGGGAGAATGTCTGCGCTGCCTGGCTGGACGATGGATGCACAAGTGAATGGAAGCAGAAGCATGTATCATAGATGTGTATGAGAGGGTTCATGGGTGAACGTATGGAAGAGTGGGCTGGACGGACAGGTGGGTAGGAGAGTGGATAGAGAGATGTGTGAGTGTATGTGCACATGGAAAGATGGCTGGGTGAATGAATGAGAGAACAGAAGTATGGATAGTAGATAAAAATGGGAGGATGGGGGATGGATGGATGGGTGGATGGAGGGATGGAGGATGGATGGATGGAGGGATGGATGGACGGGTGGATGGATGCTGGATGAGTAGACAGATAATACAGATCGACCTATTTATTTCTAAAGCACAGGCTTCATGGCTGTGGACTGCTTGATCTGAAACTGCAGGGAAGGCTGGCAGGCTGGGAACTCAGGCAGGATTTTTACATAATAGCCTTGAGGCACAATTATTCCCCTTTTCAAGAAAATAGTTTTTAATATCAATGCTTTCAATTGATTGGACGGCGCGCGCGCACACACACACACACACTTCAAGAGTGATCTCCAAGACTTGAAGTCTACATTGTAGATTAAGTTACCTGCTAAACACCTGCAGTGCAACAGCTAGCCTAGCGTTTGGTGGGAGGTCAGTGCTACCTACATACAGCCCAGCCGAACAGACACACACAGTAATGACTCAGGGTTCTCCACTGACTCCAGAGGTAGAAAACTTGGCTTTTTCTGGGTTCCCAGTGGGCTCTCAATCAATGACCTTTTGATAATTTGGGGTAGATTAAATGAGCCCTTGCATATTGTCATCAAATTAGCCCACCTCTGGCAGCTTGCAAGGCTTTTGGTTTCAGCTAGAGGGGCAGTTAGGAGCATAAATCTACCTTCTCAGACTCCCTTGGTGCTGAATGCTATAGCTTCAGTTTGACCTTGTTATGATTCCTCTGCCCTTCTCAGAGTCCCAGAAGGCTCACCTCCAAGGATGCATCAGTGGTCCCTCCTGTCACTGACCTTTCACCTCTAGTTGTATTGGGCATCACTGGGGAAGACGGAGTATCCTTGTAGCTGCCAAATACCTTAAACCTGAAGCTGCAGCTCTCTATGGTTGCCCCCCACCTGCCCTACAGCACTGCTGCATTTTCCTGGGGACTCTGGTAGCAGGCAAGTATCAGCTCCCAGCCCCTGTGAGGTCCAAACTATCCTCTGCATCTCTCATAATCCAAGCCAAGTTCAACTTTCCTATTGGATTCTTCTGAAATCAACCAGTGTGTCAAGGCAGTTCTTGGTCAGGACCCTGAATACACTATCCTGTATCACATCATAAAATTTGCCACAAAGCTTGGATACTGCTCACTGATTGAACTAACAGATAAAAATGAAACCCTATCACGTGCCACAGCATGGACGGCACTGCGGATCATTATGTTACGTGAAACAAGCCAGGCATAGAAAGACAAGGGTCACAAGGTTTCATGTGTGCAATATTAAAGATGAGGCTGCTATTGAAACCTAGAACAGAATGGTGGTTACTAGAGGCTGGGAAGAGTCACCGGGGAGGGAGGGACAGGGCAAAGGTGACTGATGGGCACCAAGTCACTGGTATGCTTCCGTATGCCATGTAGAAGACAGCAGTAGAGGGTAATGGGGTTTAACTCAGCAAGCAAGGGGAAAGGTTCTACAATGTTCTCACCATAAAAAATAACACACATGTGAATCTCTGCATGTGTTTAACTCAATTATACTATGTGTATACACATACAATTATACATGCATGCAGGCAGCATCATGTGGTATGCCATTAACATGCACAACTTTTCTTTGCATATATATGTGGTGTGTGTGTGTATGTGTGTGTGTGTACATGTGTGTGCATGCCCACGCCCATGAAAGCCTGAGGTTGACAATGAATGTTTTCATTGATCACTCTGCACCTTATATTATCAAGGCAGGGTTCTTGCTGAACCCAGAGTTCACTACTTGGGCTTGTTCCAGGGATGCCCTGACTCCACCTCCCTTGCCGGGATGATGTGGGTTCTGGAGACTTGAACTGTGGTCTTCATGCTTGGGAGACAAACATGAGGCCATCTTCCCAGCTTCATGTACAATTTGTCAAAGTCTCAGTAAAGAAGTAAATTCAAGATAAGGAGGGAGAGAGGGGCAGAGAGAGAGAGAGAGAGAGAAAGAGAGAGAGAGAGAGAGAGAGAGAGAGAGAGAGAGAGACTCAGTCACAGGGCTGAGTTTGAACACCCAAACACAGTGCTCAAAGGCCTCTCCACACAGCAGTGAAGGCAGGAGGACAGAGGGACAGAGGAAGAGAAGGTGGCGCTCCGTATGGAAGGAGTTAAGCTCCCGCGGCCAGGCTGGCCCCCACAGCCTCTTCAGCAGCTTCCTGCCAAGATATTTAAAATGAAACAGCTGTGCATGAGCAGCATGGAGAGCCGTTCCAGCTCGGAGCACGGACGGGATCATTCATGCCCGAGATTTGACGGGCGGCGTAATTGCTCTAAGCCCCTATTATCTTCCCGAGCAGTTGTTGAAGGGTCATCAGGACACCTTCAATGAAAGGCTAAATTCTTCTATATACACAATTTTAATAATTACAGCCTTCCTTTCCTCCGATTTAGAAATGCAAAGTTCTGTTCTAAGGAGAGGCGCCAGGCCTTCAGGCCCATGTCTGGGGCCTCTGCAGCCAGGCGTGGAGACTGTGATGTTTCTCCAGTTTCCTTGGGAATCTTCTGACCAATTACTGTCTGCTGATTGCGTGTGTGTGTGTGTGTGTGTGTGTGTGTGTGTGTGTGTACATGTTCTGTACACTCATGTCTACATACATGTGTATGGAGAGGTCAGAAATTGACATCAAATATTTTGTTTGATAGCTCTTCACCTATGTTTAGAGACAGGGTCTCTCACTGACCCTGGAACTCACAGAAACAGCTTGGCTGCCCAGCCAGGCCTAGGGATCTGCCTGTCTCTGGGATAAAAGGAGCACGCGCCACTACGCCCAGCTTTTCACATGGGTGCTGGTGATCTGAACTCAGGTCCTTACGCATGTTATTGACTGAGCCCTCTCCCCAACCTTGTTTGCCATGATAATTCCTTTCATATGCAGAGAGGAGAGAAAAATGCCTGGCAGCTGACATGACCAGCTTTGGCAGTTATCGCTAGACAACTACCATGTATGAGGTGGCCAATGTTTTAGAGCCCAGGGCCAAAAGAAAGAGTAGGTCTGCGAAGGTGGCTGCCGACCATTGTGTCTTAACACGCTGTCTCGTGTCTGTGTTGTGTGGATGAGAACAGAACCATCTAGCACAGCCCTGCCTCTGTGGCGTGCAGCCCCGACTGAGGAACCCTGTGAGATGGTCATATAACTTATTACCAGTTTGATTTCTGAAGCCATGTTCTGTAGACCTGACAGGCCTCAAACTCAGGATTCTCTTGCCTTAACCTCCAGAGGACTGGGATGACAGACATGTCCCACCGTGCTCAGCAGAGTGGCTGTTTTATAGAGTAATCTCTATGGGTGCCCCAAACCTGTCTGAATGCTGGGCTGTGGCTGTGAGGGAAAATACAGTACCATGACACATAGGGAGGGAGGCCATACACACAAGGTGGTGTACTTCCGTCCACTTCTCCATGCAGGCACACAACTATGCAGGATTCTTTTTTTTCCGTTTATTTATTTATTAAAGATTTCTGTCTCTTCCCCGCCACCACCTCCCATTTCCCTCCCCCTCCCCCAATCAAGTTCCCCTCCCTTGTCAGCCCATAGATCAGGGTTCCCTGCCCTGTGGGAAGTCCAAGGACCACCCACCTTTATCCAGGTCTAGTAAGGGGAGTTTCCAAACTGCCTAGGCTCCCACAAAGCCAGTACGTGCAGTAGGATCAACTATGCAGGATTCTTTATCCTCTCCATGGGCTCCCTTAGCTGAATGGCCTGGATAGATTTTGGACACAGGCTGTAAGTCAATCAGAACACTTTGCTTCATCTAACTGGCCAATCTGAAATGAGCAGAGAGGACCCATCCCAGGGGACCAGAAACACTTCAGTCTTCCATCATCCAGAGAGAAACATTTTGTTTTCTGACTCGCCTCTGTACTCTGTGGCGTTTTTCTCTCAGTGTGCCTTGGCTCTCGCTGTATGTACATGCATACATGTCTTCTTTATTTTAATATATTTGTTACCTATATCTTTATGCTATGTCTGAGGTTTTCCCTGCCTTTTAATTCTTTTCTTGGCAGAAAAACAAACGTGATCAAGACCCCATGATGGTAACCCCCATATCTTAACTGTACTGGCCCTTGCCTTCTTTCAGCTCGTCACAGTGATGTTGAAGGTGAGATGCACCGTAAGCAAGCCTGTTATGTGTGTGCAAAGCACACCATCACAAAGGAGACCCTGGGGCTTCTGGATCAACAGCCAGCATTAGCAAGTGGGTATGTAGACAGCTCAGTCAGCGCTTGGGGACTCATCGCCCCAATGGGACAGTAGTAGCACCCAATCAGAGTCAGGAAGGTGCCACTGGCCAGTCACTGTCACTTGGGCAAGTTGCCTCTCCAGAGCTCAATCTTGCTTCTAGAAAGCAGGAATGATGCTACTCAGCTCTCAGGGTGCTGGGGATGGGTGGAATCCAACAGGTTCCATGTGCTTCTCCTGAGGTTGCATCCTGTGCTGCAGCTTCTCCACAAGGGTGAGGAGAGCAGATACCCGTGGTTGAATCTGTAACCTGCTCGCCTTCATTCATGTACACAGATGCATGTATCTGAGCATAGCTCCGTCATCTCTATCATCATGGGATATTCCTATCTGTATCTCTTTGTACCATCTATAGTCTATGTATGCACTTGGTGTTTACACATGCTGCCCGTCTCACCATCCACCCCCTGCTGACCTTTGCACCCATGTCCTCTCTGGTATCTACACCTGGACGCATCCTTTTTGCTGGCTCCTTGAAGACAGCAGGGTGCAGGAAATTCACAAGATGTCCTTGGGGGAAGCTTCTAGACCTTGAGTGTGGTCTTCAGATGACGATCAGCACAGGGCAGGGTCCCCGTTTAGAGAACTCTAGTAATAACTCTAAGGAATACTGAGGGAACTCTTCTCCAGATGAGAACGCGTGGCTTAACACCAGGGCCACAGACAGATACCAAGCAGGGCCAGTGGCGGCCCTAGGACTCCTGCATACACACCCTGGGTCCCAAGATGCATGTGATGCTTGAGGTCAGACACCGGGGGTGATTTGGCATTGGCATTTGTTCTGTGGAAGCATTTCTCCTGGAGGGAGACTGGCCGAGACTCGAGACAGCAAAGGAAGCACACAAGACTTAGGGAGTAAACAAAACTCACACGGTTCAGGAAGCTCATGAAACTTACAGGACTTACCGGGCCCTTCTCTAAGGCTGTATCCACAGCACCATTTTGAATGGAGAGTGGGTACTAATCAGCCAGGTTGCCCGTGAGTCTTGCAGGGAGCTGCTTTCACGAACCATTCTCATATTGGGGTGGACTTGATGGTGACAGCGCTGGTTTTGAGTCACCTATGCTCCTGTATGTAACCCCGACAAACCCACTGGTTTGCTTAGGTGAAGCTAGCGTTGGTTGTAAGCATTTCTTTGGTTGGCTGTCAATACCTTATTAAGTGTCCCCAAGAAATGTCCTTCAACAGTTGTAGAGAATGGCAGATCCCTGGTGGGAGGTCATGGCGCGGAGCATGGAAGAAGGCAGGCGGGCTAAGCCACCCTGGCCTCTGGCTGCCCTCCTCAGACCCATAGAAGCAAGGGTTCCAAGAGGCTCTGGCCTTCTACAATGTTGGTCTTGCTACAGTGCCTGGCCGTGGAATGAGAACTATCACTTAGAGCCTCTCCAGAAGGGGCAGACACTCCAAGCTCTAGGCTCTGGGCTCACAGGCTCCAAGGCTGGCAGCTTCTAGATAGCACTGTCAGGACTGGGACAGCAATGACAACAACTGTAGCTGTCTGCTTCCCCGTTCCTGCCTGATGCCGAGCTGAGTGGAGACTCTCGGGCCCTGCAAGGCATTGAGGAAGCAAAGTGCAGGCTTTACTGTCTGCCCTAAGTGACACATGTTACTGCCAGGTTCTGCCAGCCCCTCCTGGGCCTGGGAAGGGGACTCATATGTGCTCAGACTGCAATCTTTTAGTAACATGGTTGAAGTGGTTTTTGTTTCCCTGAGAGTCAGAAAGTGACTCATTTTCTTATTTCCCGCATTCACACCCCACCAAACCCCTACATTAACTTAGGCCCCCCTGGGCGTCAGTTTTATCATCAGCATGAGGAACCTAAGATCAGTTCCACAGAGTCACTGGAAGACTAGCATTCCTATTATTGTCAAGAATATTACAAACAGGGGACTTAGAGCTGGCTCTGGTGGTAGAGTGCTTGATTCTACATGAGGTCCTGATGCTGACCCCTAGAACTCATGGAAAAGCTGGGCTTGGTGGCACATACTTGCAGCCTAGTGCTGGGGAGGTGGAGACAGGAGGATCGCTGAGATTCACTGGCCAGCCAGCCTAGCTTCCTTGGTGAGCCCTGCCTAGCGAGAAGCCCTGTATCAACAGACAACATGAGCAGCTTCTGAGGAACCACACACACCTGAGGCTGACCTCTGGCCCACATCGTCAGGCTCCGTCTCACAGGCTGACATGGGGCACAGGCAGCTGACGGTCCAAGGTTCACTGCTGGGTATGAAGGACTCCCGAGGTACCCACCCTACAGTACTTTAGGAGGAGCAGGTGCCAGGAGCCTGGCGGTCCAGGGCCACTGACACTGGGATCAACTCTTTCTGCCTCCGACCAGACCACGCTGGCCCAGTTATCAGCAGCTTCTCTTCCTGGAAAGAGAGGCTAGCCTCCTGTGGTCTGAAAACTTGGCAGAGGCTGGAACTGGGAAGCAGGGAAGACAGAACCATGGATGGGATTGCCACATTTGCTCTCTTGACACCAAGAGCACGGTCGCCTCAGCTCCTGAAGGAGGAAGGGCCTTGGTGAACCATACTTCTAGGGGCTGGCAATGCACCTCGCACAATACACACAGCAGGGCGGGCCCTAATCACCTTTGAGCCCTGAGACCTCTGTTCCTATGACCTCGGAACCCTGTGACCTCTGTGCCCTATGACCTCTGAGCCCTGTGACTTCTAAACCCTGTGACCTCTTTGCCCTGTGACCTCTGAACCCTGTGACCTCTAAACTCTGTGACCTCTGAACCTTGAGATCTCTGAACCCTGTGACCTCTGAACCCTGAGATCTTTGAACACTGTAACCTCTGAGTCCCGTGATCTCTGAGCTATCGATGTAGAATCTTCCACCCCAGAGCTCTCTAAGAAAACAACTGCTGATTGGTTTTGCTCTCCAGCCTGCTGAGTTGGATGGGTGGGTGGGGATGGACTGTTATAGCTCCACACGGGGCTGGAAGACACACTTGCTGGACAGCTCCATCACCTGGTTGTCACTTGAGATCTTACCCTGTGGTCCTCAGTAGGCTGGGATTTCCTTCTAACCTGGTGCCTGAGTTCCTGTGTAGGAACCCAGAGTCTGAGGCCCCAGAATGTATTTCTGCTCCATTCAGTGTCTATTCTCAGCAAGGTTAGTCCAGCTCTCCATGGGAACCAGGACAGAGTGTGTGGCCATTTTTAGTCATCTACATCCGTTTTACAGATGAGGGATCTGAGGTCTCAGTGGCCTCCAGGACTTTCTCAGGCTGAGCAGCAGAAATCCAAACCAGAACTCAGATCTGAGTCAGCGCCAAGGACCAACCCTTCCGACTCAGCAAGCTAATGTAGACGGTTGGTTGGCTTTGCTAACAGGGCGTACCTTCAGAAATAGGCCCAGAAAGGCCATTAAAAACAAGGCAGTGTTTGAGCTTTCTAAGATGGTTTGAATTTCCCAAAGCATTCCATCTCTTTCTGAGAGCCAAACTTGGGCTGTCTGCACAGGCAGCTAAGACTTCATCAGAGCAAAACCCAGACTTAGGCAAGGAATGTGAGGAGGAATAGTGAGGTGGCCCATGAACTTGAGCCTCCTTTTCTTTTGTCAAGCATTTTTATGCTGCTGTACCGTCACTGAAGACCAGCTGAAGACAGGGTTGGGCCCTGTGCATAAGGAAATAGGTGCAGGCTGTGTGGTGGTGGAGCACACCTTTAATCCCAGCATTGGGGAGGCAGAGGCAGGTAGATCTCTGTGAGTTAGAGGCCATCCTGGTCTACAGAGGGAGTTCAGCCAGGACTGCACAGAGAAACCCTGTCTTGAGCCCCTACAGAGGGAGTTCTAGGACATCCAGGACTACACATAGAAACCCTGTCTTGAGCCTCCCCGCCCCAAAAAGAGGTGCAGTTACTAAGGAACTGTACAGGAAATCATCTCAGCGTCAAAGGGGATTGAGACCTCTCCTGGGCGCCTCTCTCCGAGACTGTGCCATTTGCAATCTGAGTGCCAGCTGTGAATTTATACATGGTGGCCAGTGGGGCCTGCCGGCCCCAGGAGAGAAGCACCTTCCAAGCAAAGGTTTCTGAATAGTCCAAGGAGAGGTTGAACATTCAAAGGGAAAGACAGAGAGGAAGATTTCAGGCAACTCAGCATCTCTTCAAACTACGTATACACTGGGACAGGGTCTTCTGCATTCCTGGCTGGCCTCTTCACACTGGTCAAGCATTTGTAGATACATGCACTCGGACCAGGGGAGGGCTTCGCCATTGCCTCGCTCTCTCATTCAAGGAAGGTTTTGCTCCTCCCACGGGTCTGAGGCACCGGGGTCCTTGCCATGCCCGGGCCCATGTCAAACATACTCCCTTAGGACCTCACGAGCTCTTTACGTGTTCACCCAGTAGTGAGACCCTGACTCCAAACAACAGCGCACAACACAACAACAACCCCCAACCCAACACTAGAAACAAAACATGTCTTCACCATGATTCCATTTTTAAAAAGATTGTGAAGATTTGATGGCATCCTGTGTCATGTAGCTCGGGGCATTGCTCAGCCATAGAGTATGCTTGACATACACAGGACCCTGGGTTCCATCCTCAGCAGCAAGAAAAATAAACAGGGAAAGAAAAAAGTGTATAAATGAAAAGCAAGCTACAAAGCACTAAATATTAATCCTTATCAGCCAACTAAGCTTTGAAATGAAGTAATATAAAATACAAGTTCGCTATTGGGGCTTGCAGAAGCCACGGCGCGTTAGTCTCAGGTACCGCTAAGTGGTTGGGAAAGCCACGTTCCCAGGGTATGAGTCTGAATGGTTTTACTCCTTCTCTGACATTCCCACCCTCCTGTGATTTATTTGTGTAGAATCATCTTGTGAGTTTTCCCGGGAATGAGAGTCAAGGTCTGGGGCTTGATTTATAGAGAGGCTCAACACATTTGGAAACAATGAACTCTGTTGCGTAAACACAGAATAGCCAGCCGGGACAGAAAGCTGAATTCCTGATTGTGGCCACGGCGGGCAGGGAAGGGAGACCGCCAGAATCTTGTTCAGTTCTAGAGTTTTCTTACAGTTGTGTGGAGAGCCAGGGCAGAGCAGGGAATTCCTGGGGGCCGTGGTTCCCATAGCTGCTCTCAGGGAGGGAGAGATGGCTTTGGAGAGGCTGGGGTTGTGGTTGCTTTCTGGAGAGAGGAAGGAAGAGTTTGGAGGCCACCAAAGAACAGCTGCTCCATAGCTTCACAGAGTGGAAAAGATAGAAAGTCCCTGGGGTCTTGGATGCCTTGGATTCTCGATGGGACAAGTCAGCCTGGATGCTCATGAGTGCCGGGACTTCCTGGTTGATTTGTACTGTCAGGTTCAGCTGTGGAGGCTAAGTTCCCCCTGGGTCTGTTTTCTCGGGTGATGGCTACACTGTAGCCCCAAATTCTTTAAGTCATCCTTGAATCCAGAGGGAGGGGCAGACTGAGGTTGTGTGTGGGTCCTCTCCTTCCACCTTGTTTGAGACAGAGGCTCTTGTTAACTGTTTTATATGCAAGGCCGCTAGCCTTTGCGGTTCTGGGATTCTGTCTCCACTTCCCATCATGCCACAGGAGATCTGGGATTACAGATGTGCATGAACACACGCCAGCTTTGCATAGGTTCTAGGGATCCAGCTTGGGAACAGAAAGCCCTGAGGTGGATTCTGACTCTCTTTTGGACTTTTCTGCACCCAAGTTTCGTTCTTTTTTGAGTGAAAGAGATGGAGAACAGGAACTGCCCATCTGGGAATCTGAAGCAAAGAGGGCACCTGTTAAGTCACTTCTCTTGGGAACCCCTAAATGGGACATCTTTAGCAGGCATGTCCAACTTGCTGTGCACAGGCCTCAGACATTGCAGGATAGTTATGATGGTAGCTTAACGCATCTGCAGATGGTAACAACTTATTACAATGTCAAACGGCTGGACCACACTTGCATCGAATGCATTCATCCAGAACACATAAGCTGAAGTCTTACTGTGTCCTGCACTGTTCAGGGGCCAGGGACGCTACCAGGAGGAAGGCAGGTCTGCTCATGACTTACAAGTCAGGACTAAGCACAGGCAATAATAAACTAACAGACCATGCGAGAGAAAGTCAGGGGTGAGAAGGATCATGAAGGAAAAGCCAAAGGGCTAAAAGCAGTGTCTTAGTGGGGAAGGCACTTGCCTTGCAAGCAGGAGGACCCGAGTTTGAATCCCCAGAATGCAAAGCTGGGTATGGCCAGGCACATCTGTAGTCCCAGATCTTCTGTAGCATCGTGGGAGGCAGAGACAGACTCCCCAGAATCTCATGGGCTAGCTAGCCTGATATATAAAGCAACAAACACAAGCCCTTGTCTCAAATAAAGTGGAAGGAGAGGGCTGACATGCAAGAATGTCCTTTGACTCCCACAGGCATACATATGTCACCTCCCCTCACAGAACGACAGGAGAAGATGAAGATAAGCAAGATACAGAAGGAGAGAGATGCGGGTGGGTGGGGGGTGCTACCTCAGGAGAGGTGGCCAAGGAAGGAGTTTACACTCTCCCGTAAGGTCTCTTGGGCCCTGTGCCCATGTTTCTCCAGACCAAAGGTTCCCACATGGCGGTGATGTTTTGCTCAGGAGATATTAATAATGACTGTCTAGAGATGTTATTTCTAGGAGAAATAGGTGGCTCCTAGCGTACAGTAGGAGGGGCCGAGGATGACCCCACTCCCAATGTCAACAGTGCTGAGGCTGCAGAATACTGAGTTTACGGCCAGACCGCAGGCTGGAGTCAGTTCTGAGCCCAGGTTCTTCCTCTGTCTTCCAGCAGGGAGGTATTTATGGGGTTATGCAATCCTGTGGAGAGACGAAGAACCAGGCTCTCGGGATGACTCTCAAAGCCACAGCCCTGGAACAGGCCACCAGAGTGACGCCTGCCTCTTTCAACCCCATCCTGCTGCTTTGGTGAACCCATCATCCATATGCCAGTGGGTATGGGAACCGGAACAGTAAGCCTTCTGGTAGTTTCTAGAACCACGCTCTAGCCCCACAATGCTACTCGAGCAAGAACAGAAGAACGGATTGGTTTACGAACATGTTAGTCAGCCGAAGTTGTACCTTTTCAGTCTCATAGGGACCCATCTGTTGACTGTGACCCGAGTCACGGGAAAGCCTGTAGCTGCAAGGGATTCCACACCCAACCTCCAGATTTTGACATCTGCAAGGCAGACAGTCATGAGAGTGAGCGGCCTGCAGGGTGGCGGTAAATATTACTGCTCTGTTGGTCACTTCCCTTCTTACTGTGAGAAAATGCAGGACCAACAGTTTAAAGAAGGAAGAGCTTGCTTTCGGCTCACAGTTTAAGGGTGCAGATCACCATGTTGGGGAACGCAGGGCAGCAGGACTATGAGGCAGCTGGTCATAGTGCCAGCTGTAGTCAGGAAGCTGAGAGAAATGAATGCTTGTGCTCAGCCCTTGTTCCCCTTTTTATTCAGCACAGGATCCCAGACCATGGGAACAGTGCTGCCACCTATAGGTGAAGCCACTCCTCCAAGTTGTCCTCTGACATCCCCACAAAGTACCCTGGCACATGCCCATCTATTTAATCCCCTCATATACTCAAAACAGAGTCTTAATTTTTAAAAAAATATCTTTAAAAATGTTTAACTCATTAGTTTTTTTAGCACCATTGACTAAGATGTACAAATATTACCACTAACTATGCCTAGTTCAATTTTAATTTTGAGACAGGGTATCACGTAGCCCAGGCTAGCCTCGAACTTGTAATGTACCTCAGGCTGGCCTTGATCTTTCTATCTTCCTATCGCTGCCTCTGTAGTTCTGGGATTACAGGCATACGTGATGCTGGAGGCTTTATGCATGCTTGCAAGCACTTGACCAACCAAGCCACATCCCAAGTCTGACCAGAACATTTTAATCACTACCCTCCCTACAAAGCAGCAAGTACCCACTAATCACTCCCTTTTCCTCTTTCCCAGGCCCCAGAAACCTACTTTTTCTCTGTAGGCATTGACTGTGGTTTGTGACTGGTTTTCCCACAGTATTTCAAGTTCATCCCAAGAGGTAGCATGGGTTAGCCTTTCATTCGTTCTTACGGGAGAACAATGCTCCATTGACTGAAATACTGTTTCGTGCAAGCATTCAACCACCGATGAGCATCTCAGTTGCTAGCACCTCTGGCCACTTGAACATTCACGGCCAAGTTTGTGTAGACTGGGGCTTCCACACTCACGGATACACACGCAGTAGCAGGATGGTGGGGAGTCTGTGGTCCTTGGTTTTGTGATCCTAAAGCTGGGAGAACTGTCACACAAGGGCTGGTATCGGGATCCTTATGGGTTGAGACTTAGTCCCCACTGTCTCTCATGAAGCATGTGTTGAACTTCTATCCTAGACACAACCCGCTCCAATCCTGGGAGGGCTTTTCTATACCCGGCTTAAGTTCCCATGCACATAGCCCTACTATGTCCATCAATAAGCTAACACTGACTTCTCAATTCTTAGAATTTTGACATGGTCTTTGGGAGCATCTGCCAAATAATTCTATTATTAGTATTACATCAAGATGGGGAAACAAATTCTGACTGGACCCTCCAAGGCTTCCTGTAAAATACTGTGAAGCTAAACTGCACATTAAAAAAGTTAAAATTGGGGCTAGAAAGATGGCTCGGCAATTAGGAGCAATGGTTGCTGTCTTTATTAGGGTTTTTGTTGCTGTGAAGAGATACCATGACTATAGCAACTCTTACAAAGAAAAACATTTAATTGAGGGGGCTTCCTTACAGTTTCAGAAGTCCAGTCCCTTATCATCATGAGGAGCATGATGGCACGTGGGCAGACATTGTGCTAGAGTTGAGAATGCTACATCCTGCAGGAAACGGGAAGTTGACTGAGACACGGGGCAGTATCCTGAGCATAGGAAACCTCAAAACCTGCCCTCACAGTGCCACACTTCCTCCAACAAGGCCACATCTCCTGATGGGGATACTCCCTATGAGATTAGGGGGCAGGCCAATCACATTCAAATTACCACAGTTGCTCTTCTAGAGAAGTCAGGTTCTATTCTCAGCACCCACATAGAGGCTCACAACCATCTGTATCTGCTTCCAGAGATCTGAAGCCCTCTTTTGGTCTCCTTGGGTACTGCACCCATATGATGCACATGCAGGCAAAACATCTATATACACATAAAATAGATATATCTTAGAAAAAAGTTATAATTGTGGACAAGGCTACTGTTTTTCAAGGACAATGTTCTTTTTAGGGGTTTCTGTATAAGTCAAGCCTTTTGTTCATTGTTATCTGAACCCCATCATTAGTGAGTATGGTTTCTTTATGGACACCAAGTCGCTCTGCTTAAGCTAACAGTGTAGGAGGTAGTAAGACCCCATCATTGCAGAGTTAGCCCCAGAGAGGCCATTTCTGATCATTTTCACAACAAGACTGGGCTCTCTGAACACTGACTGGAAGTTACCCTCAAGTCCGGGAGCACATTTCCAATCACTAACTGTGGACTGTGTCAATATCCTAAGGAGGTTTGGGGTTTAATCCTCTATGGAGCAGTGCACTCAGCTGATGAGGGTTCACACACTGGCTAGCACGAACAGCAACTGCTCAGCATCCAAGGGGCAGACTAGGTGGACAGAGGGATGACAATAACAGTCCAGCCATCCCCGTCCTCAATGAGTCAGCAGGTGGAAGCTTCCTGAACTCAACAAACACCCATTGTGCATTTTGTTCTAACACATGGTGCAAGCTCAGACAGAACTCAGTGTTAAGAGAGTGTATTGGTCAGGGTAGGCTACGTTATGCTGCAGTAACAAACAGCCCCATCAAGTGCCAGAGGTTTTCAATAACAGCCCCTTACTCTTTCTTATTAGGGGGTCTATTCACCTGACCTCACAAAGGATGTTAAGTTTTCCTCTGAGGACTGTTGACCGGGGAGAAGAGGGTATTTCCTGGCTGCCTCTGTTGTTGGGCTGCCTTTCCACCTAATTAATTTCTACTCAACAATCAGAAGGTTTCACACAACAGCGAGCTCCCCACTAAGACAGCCAAGCTGTGTAGAGGGAGGACCACACTTTCTCCTACTTTCCCAGGATGCTCTGCTGTCTCAGAGCCAGGCATAGAGCAGGCAGCCCAAATCTACAAGGACAGAGGACAGCACAGACAGAGCTACACACAGGGGTTTGAATCCTGTGTCTGCCGCTCTTAGACTGTGAGGCGGGGACAGTTTTCTCATCTGTAGAGTGGAAAATATCCATGCATATCCTCCTGGTATATGAGACACCCTGATGCCTCTGATGTGCTCAGTAGGTCCTTTGGCCTATCACTGGTATTGCTTGTTTTGATAAGTGAATAGTGGTGACTGGTACCTTCCCAGCACCGATTTAGGGTCTGATGTCAGCACTGCCCTCTCGTTTGTTTGAGTTTTCACAGATCAATATGACAATGTCCATTTTGCAGATGTGGAAACTGAGTTCAGGAGGGGGAATTTATCCATAATCCCAAATTACAGTCATGTGTTGATTACTGCCAGGGGTACATTCTGGGAAATGCATGTGTGAGAGGTGTGTGTGTGTGTGTGTGTGTGTGTGTGCAAATATCAGACACGAAATAGGACAGTCATGCTGTCACTGGGCCATGTGACTCTCAGCATTTACGGGAATATCATTAGATATGGGGTTCAATTTCAACGGATAAATGTTCTGCAGTGTGTGACTTGGTCAGAAACAGAGTCAGAATCTGGATCCAGATCTTTCTGACTCTGGGGCTGACACCCTGCCTTGGCAAAGCAGAACGTCTGTCTTCATCATTCAACCAAAAGTCGGTGGGCAGAAAGCATGTCTGTCCCCTCACTCGGTATGTGATGGCGGTGGTCTTACTATGTAGCCCAGGCTGGCCTTCAACCCTCACTGATCCTCCCGCGTGGACTCTAGAGCGCTGGGATTACAGGCATGCATCCCCATGCCTGGCAGCCCACTTTTCTTGGCTCAGTACGCTGCAGTCTCTGTCACTAGCCACTGTTTAACGCGCTTGGCTCTGAGAGGGGACTTCCTGGTCCTCTCATCTCTCACTTTCCTTAGAACCCCGTCGCTGGGAGTGGCTGCCAGCGTCCAGCAGCACCAGCCTCCTTCTACTGCTTCAGCGGAAGCCAGTGAGATTCTTCCTCATCACCTCCCTGTGTTACCCAAGTGGCGGCCACATGATCCACCCAGGCTCTGGGCCCGTAGAGCTATGCTAAAGCCTGGAATACTGTTGTCCAGCTCCTGCCAGGGCAGCGGTGTGTGGAGCTGACTTAAGGTTTCCTCTCTTGATCTCAGTCTTATTTGGGGGATAGTGGCTGGAGTTGGGGGCGAGAGCTGTCTCCCTTTCTGCCTTCTTCTTCTTTGGTTTAGTTCAGATCTTTCTTAAATGTTTTCCTGGGCTGCAAACTGCATGGATGAGCTGCCAAGGCCATTCCTCCCGTGAACAGTCATGAAGCAGCTCCCAAGTCATCACACTCAAGAATGATGGATGGCCATTCCCCAAGACACGCTCACACGTCTAGTAGAACCCACAGAAAAGCACTCTGGGCTCTCCTGTAGATTCAAGGCTGTCCAAGGGTCAGCGGGTCCCCCAAAAGCTTAGCTTACTGGGTCAGGCTCTGTTCTAGGCACTGGGAAAACATCTGGCAAGACAAGGTCCCATATCTCGGGAGCTCACAGGCAGGCAGCTGGAGACACGCCTGTTACAGGCTGTCTGAAGGTAGGACAAGGGTACCACAATGGTGTTATTCAGAGTCAGCCTGCAGTTTAAAAGCAGGGGCCTGGAGTGGGGGTGCTGCTCAGTAGGTAGAGCGCTTGTCTAGCATGCGTGAGGCCCCGTGTTTGTCCCCAGCTCTGCATGTTTGTACATGCCTGCAGTTCCCACATTTGGTGGGGAAGTGAGGCAGGACGACTAGAAGTTCAAGGGTAACCTCAGCTACATGGTGAGGGGTTAACCTGTGCTACACGATACCCTGTCTTAAAGAAAGAATAAAAGAGCAGAAGCCTGACCTCTGGATGGGAAGACATGGGTTGGGGGCAGGGCTTCTGGGGCAGGCAGGGCTGCTGGGGCAGGCAGGGATGTCCTAGATTGAGGCTTATAGAGGCTTGTTTGCAGGTGTGTGTTACTGGCGTGGCTGATGGGGGACTGCAGACCTTTAAAGAGAGGAGGCCTAGGCCAGAGCCAAGTGAATGCTAGGAAGGAGGCTGCCTGGCATTTCTCATGTGTGGAGGGTCTGGGGTAGGGTGGGGGAAAGGTAAATACAGGAGAGAGGGAAGAGGTTCTTTGGGAAAGGGGTCTCGCCATGGTGGAGACCAGACGACCTGAACGTGGGTGGAAGCAACGGCAGGGAGACCGGAGAGGTTAGGGAGAGTCCACTGACAACAGCCGAGGTTCTGTTTCTCTCTGGTTTTGATGAAAGCTAGAATCCCTCCACTGGGATTCTGCGACATGGGGATCCCCGGTTGACCCTAGAGAGCAGGGCGCCTCAAGTAGCCCACTGGAGAGTGAGTCTAGGGTGGCCCCTCCATGCCAGGCTGCGTCCCACGGACTAGGTAGAGAACAGCAGAGGTCTGGGTGAGGTTCAGCAAATGCCACTTACATAACGGCTGCTGAACCAAAGGTCAGGCCCAAGGCATGATGTTTGATTACACAGAGAAAACCAATCTAGTTTTTAATTTCCTCAGGTGAAGTGTGGGCCGCGTGGGTTCAAGGGTGCTGATGATGGAGGAGGGGCGCCTGGGATGGGGGTGGGCGGGGAAATCACTTGTCAGAGGGCCACCCAGAGGACGCGTCCATGGACTTCCAAGCACAGATGAGTCTTCTCGCCTGCCTTTAGCCATAGGCAATAAGGGAAAGAGGAGGAGCGTGGCACAGGGTTTGTGAGCACTGACGCTGCAGCCAGCACTGTGTTTAGCGCTCAGTATTCCACGCCTTGCGAGCCACTGTGCCTGTAAACCAGGTCCTCCTAGGATCCTCACCTCTGATTTGTAGTCAAGTACACAAATGTAGAGAGGAGCCAAGGAAGAGGTCTGAGGTCGCACAGCTAAAATAGGTGGGAGAACTGGCTTCAACACGGAGAGACAGATCCTGACTCTCGAGCCTTCTCTGTTGGCGGAGCCCACAGACCCAAAGCATGGACCCTGGCAGTTGGCCACCTGTCTCCTACTGGCCAATTAAAGACATAAGTAAAAGTGGGGAAAAGAGGTTTAATTCAGTGTGGCCACCAGGAGGTGGTGGTGCATGCCTTTAATCCCAGCACTTGGGAGGCAGAGGCAGGCAGATCTCTGTGAGTTTAAAGCCGACCTGGTCTACAGAGTGAGTTACAGGACAGCCAAGGCAACACAAAGAAACCCTGTCTCCAAACAACAACAACATAATAATAATTAATAATGATAATGATAGTTGAAATCCAGTGATTCACTGTCCATCCACCAAAGTCCATCATCCTGACATGAGGTTTTGGGGTAAATGGGACCGGATGTGCATAACACAGCAGTCCTAGTCCAGGCGAGGTCCTGCCCACAACTGATCTATCACTGGGTCAGCTTGACAAATTATCAGAACTCTGTGGAATGGCCTCCTGGGAAATCCAGGCCAGTGAGCAGCATAGTTCGCACCAGGAAAAATTCCTGAGAAAAACACAGTTCCTTGGGGACCATTGTCTCAACAGATGGATAGGAGAACTGAAGAGAGGGACACAAAGGTCTCTTTAAATGCTCCTGCCAGGAAGGTGATCACATCGCCACAAGGCTGGAGCCATGGGGTGTGGAAGTCAAACAAGAAGACCAGGAATACCCTGAATGGAGTGCCTTGTTTCCCTGAGAGAGCCTGGGAATGGGTTGGGGTCCTTGGGGTACCTCCCGACTTCTGCTCTGCAGAGCCAGGACACCCAGGTTACCCAGATAGCACTACCACCTAGGCCTGGCTTTTTGCATCAGAACTTCCTGTTGGGGTAGGGGGGATGGGGGTGGGGGATGGGAATGGGGATGGGGAATGAAGATGGGGGGTGGGAGGATGAGAATGGGGATGTGTGCTATGGAAAACACTCCTGTACACTGTAAAGATTTGTCACTTATACTGGTTTAATAAAATGCTGATTGGCCAGTAGCCAGACAGGTAGTATAGGTGGGGCAACCAGATGAAGAGAATTCTGGGAAGAGGAAAGGCAGAGACAGTGGCCACCCAGATGCAGAGGAAGCAAGATGAAAAAATGCTGCACTGAGAAAAGGTATCAAGCCCTGTGGTTAAACATAGATAAGAATTATGGGTTAAGTTGTAAGAGCTAGTTAATAATAAGCCTGAGCTAATAAGCCAAACAGTTTATAATTAACATAAGCCTCTGTGTGTTTCTTTGGGACTGAATGGCTACGGGACCAGGAAGGACAGAAACTTCTGGCTACACACAGATGGAGGGATGGGGAGGGGGGATAGGAGTGGGGGTAGGGGATGATAATAAGGGTAGGGGGTTGCAGTCTATCCTAACAGGTCCGCCTCCAGCCTGCCCTCCTTGCCAGCTCAGAGGGAATCTCACTGGAAGCTGTTCTGCATACACAGGCTCCAAAGCTCCACAGAGAAACCCTGACGGGGAATAAAAAGAAGAAAAAAGTTTATTTCAGCTCAGAGTTTCAGAGGCTCCAGTCTACAATCACTGGGCCCATTGCTTTGGGCGTGTGTTGAGGCAGGACGCTCTGGTGGGGCAGGATGGTGGGGGAAGCCACTCAACATCGGTGGCCAGTAAACAAAAAACATGAGAAGAAGAGGCGTGGTCCCAACAGCCCCTGTGTGCTCTTGTTTCCTTAATCCCTAGCAGCAAAGCATCTGGCACATAGTAGGTCCTTAATGAAAAAGCAGCAGACAACCTGTTCTTTCAGCCAGGTATCAGAACAGACTCATGTCCCCGTGTCCTCAGCCCCAGGTGCCTGAGCTCAGGGGCTGGGTCTGGGGTTGAAGACAGAACCTTTGACTGGAGGCATCGGAGCACAGAGCAAAAGGTCTGTAAACACAATAGTTTTGTGATGTGCCGACCAAAGTCCCCACAGCACCACAAGGTCACTCAGTTAAAGTAGCTGTATTAGTTTTGCTCGGAAAACCTCGTCTTCCCCATTGGCCCTAAGATCACACGGAGAGGACCATAATGGCACGGCCACTACCGTGGTGACCAAACACACTATTGAATCAACGCAGGGCTGTGTGTGTACAGAGATTAAAAGCGGCTGGCTCATCCCTACCTGCCCACACATCAGGCAAGTGTGTTGTACTAGAGAGGCCCAAAGCCATGCAAGACAGGATTAGATCTCACATTCTGTAAGCTTGCCTGGATGGTGACCCCCCATTTGGGGGGTATCTATTATACTCACTGTCTCTAGGGGGTACTCAGGCATGTTCACGGCACAGTTATCAGGTGCTTTGTGGGCAAGGGAAAGGGTGACGGTAAGCCGAAACTGGTCCTTGGGCCAGGGTGCCATTCCTCCACCAGCTGGGTTTAGAAATTGCATGGAGTCTACCAACCACAGCGTGTTGGCTAGAGAGCCAGGGCAGGGGTGGACGTTTGGAGTGGGCACATGCATGCAAACAGGCAGTCATTGGGAGAAGAGTGACAGGGTAGAGTGACAGTCTGGGGCTGAGGAAGGAGAGAGCAAAGAGGTTTGATTCCAATGGGGAGGAATCCGGAACTGAACTGTGTCCTCCAAGGGCCCCTCCCTGGATCCCTAGTCAGTGGGCGCAAATCTGCCTATCAGGTTAGCGGAGACCAGATGGAGTTGAAGGAGGGCGTGGCCTAGGATGTCTTTGAGACTCTCAGGATTGTCTGGAGCTCAGTTCTCTAGAACCACAGGGAGCAAGACAGGAAGGGTCATGGAATGGCGGGGGGGCCCTTGCAGAGAAAGCCACATGAACAACATCCAGCCTTTCTGCCCTAGAAACTTCTAGAACCAGTGGCTCCTCCACGTTGGGAGGTGAGTGAGGGAAGGATTGGTCAGCCATGTGAGAATCAGGCAAAGGACTTTCAGAGAGCTGGCATATGCTTAAGGGAACACCAAGCCTTTTTGTGTTCTCGGGGCCGCCAGTGCTGCGGGGTGAGGCAGGGACAGTTGCACACAGCGTGAATCTACTGAAACCACGAACATCATGCTTTAAAACGAGGTTTGATGACAGATGAATGATGTTGTGATATTCTGCAAAGAGCAGAAACCGATAAAAGGAAAATGGCAGCCGTCTGCTGTGTACCTGGAGCTTTAGCCATGGCATTTACTGCCATTGCACAAGTGGACTGACCTCGTGCCAGAGATCGGCTAGGCTCTCTGTGTACAAAACGGAGGAGACTAGAGTTTGCCTTAGAGCGAGAGTGAGAAGCTGAGAAAGCTGGACATGTGAGCATGGGGTGGGAAAAACCATGGGTGCTGGGACTCAAGTGGGGCAGAGGCCAACGGTCATAGGTACCGGAAACCAAGTCCAAGACAGACCTTTCTCCACTCTGCTCTCTTTTTGCTCTCCCTTTTTTCTTTCCATTTCTGTCACCTCTTTTCTCCCTCCCTCTCCCCTCCACCCCTCTTCCTTCCCCTGCTTTCCTTCCTTCTTGAGACAGGGTTTTGTGTATGCCAGGTTGACCTTGAACATGCTATGCAGCCAAAGATGACCTGGGACTCCAATCCTCCTGCCTTCACCTCTTGAGTGCTAGTGTTACAGGCACGTGCCACCATGCTCAGTGACTCTGGTGCTGGGGATCAAGCTTACGGCTTTGTGCTTTAGGCAAGCACTCTACCAGCCTAGTGACGTCCCTGGTCCCCGACATGGACCTTGACGGATGACAAGCATCCTTGCTAGGTGGATGTGCTGTAAAGTCAAGTCCAGGGAGAAAGAAGCCTAGATAGCAAAAAGGGTCCAAGGGTTAAATAAAAGGTGTTTTAACTCATCAGCAGCAAAGGACTGTGGAGGGCCAAGTTAGGTCTGGAAAGGCAAGCAAAGTCTTTCCCATTAAACACGGAGAGCAGAGTGGATTTGTTTTACTGCAATGGATGTCTTTGTAAAATGAATGAGCCAGGTCCAGTGTCCTTCCCTGCTTCTAGGGTGGTTCTGGTTTTACAAAGTGAGCAGGTAAGGTTTGCTTTTGGATTGCATCCCCACAATCCTGCCTGTCAGATTCCCAGAACCCATAGTCTCCAGCTTTGGTGGCACGCCCCTGGGGGACACTCAGCCAGTGTCAGATGGGGGAATGAATGATGGATAAAGGGATGAATGAAAGAATGATCCTCACATATAAGGCCCCCATCTCTATTTAAATTCAAGGAGCTGGAGAGAGGGCTCAGCAGTTTAAAGCACTTGCTAGTCTTGCAGAGGACTTGAGTTTGGTTTCCAGGGCTCACGTCAGGTGGCTCAAAGTCACCTGTAACCCCAGCTCCAGGGGAGCTGATGTCCTCTTCTGGCATCTGTAGGCACCCACAATCACTTGGACACCCCCACACCCATGTCTATAATTAAAAACAAAAATAAATCTTAAAAAATAACTAATCAAGTCAAAACCCTTTTAGGGGCTGTATGAGGGGTATGGAGACCAGGGCCTCTAGACAGGAAAATGCTTTATCACTGAGCCATGTCTTCAGCCTCCGAGCCTCATTTCAAAATGAATATGCCTGGTGTCCTCCAGGATTCTGCTAGGGAAGATGCAGTGTAGTCACACAGAGCCACGATGGCACAGTGGAATGTTCGCGGTGATCCACCCAGGTGATACGGCAGCATTTGTAAAGTGCTTCTGAAGAGAATTCCGAGCCTGGGGATTCTGATGTTGGAGACTTAGGATATCACAGACACAAGTGTTTGTCTGAGAACCTCAGACCACAGCAGTGCCCTTAGGGGACATCCTGAGGTACCCCAGTGTCACAGAGTAGACGGAGTTGTTGAAGAAAAGCAGCTTCTGATGGTGGGCGGTGCTGACGGTGCAGGGGCACTGGCCAGGCCTCTGGACTGTGAGCTAAAGGGGTGTTCTCTGATGCACGGTGTGCCGGGCCCCACTGGGTCCCATTGCATCTTTTATTCATACGGACAGGTACCTGTCACTCTTGACTCACCATGCAGCAGTCCAATGCAGCGAAAGAAACTCTCACAAGCATTGATACCCCATCAATCTTCCAGACAGAGCCTATTCTGGAATGCCCTGTGAGATGCTTCTCCATGAATTCAATTTACCCACCCCGGCTCCCCCAAAGCACCTCCCAGCATTTGCAGTTAATCACAGTTCATTTGGGCTAAGGATTTATCTTCTCTGCATTGCTCCTGCTAGAATCCATCTTTTTCTACCCGACATAGGTGGGCCTTCCAAACCAGTTCCTATATATAGCAAGAAAATGAACTAAATCTGGCGGGGGTCGCCTCCTGGTGCCATTACTTGTTCACATCTAGTTCACAGGGTTGGAAGTGGGATGGGACAGGACCTACAGAGGTAGGGCCAGATATCGGGGCAGTCATGAAACCAAGGCAGGTCCTTAGGTCCTGTGCCTGGGAACACTCTATAAACTGCTGATCTGAAAGTTTTAATATTTTTTTCATTTGTGTGTGTGTGTGTGAGAGAGAGAGAGAGAGATAGAGAGAAATAGAGATAGAGATAGATATGCATATATGTGTGTGAGGGAGGTGTATATATATATGTATATATGTTTTACATGTGTGTGAATGCATGTGGAAGCTTGAAGTTGATACCAGGAGTCATCCTCAATAGCTTTCCCACCTTATTCACTGAGGCAGGATCTGTCAATCAAATCCAGAGCTTACGGATGTGGCTAGTCTTGCTATCAGCTGCTGTGGGGATCCTGTGTCTGCCTTCTGAAACCAGCATTATTGGGAGGCTTCTTGCCCATCTGGCATTTACATAGGTTCTGGGGCCCTGTTCTCTGTTCTCCTTACTTTCATGGCAAGTGCTGAACCACTGACCTCTCTCCACAGCACTGGAGGTCTTAATATTTATAAACAAGTGGTCTCATATTTTCTTTTCACACTCTGTCCCCGCAGTCATGCAAGCAGCCTGCCCCTCACTGCCAACTGGCTTACTTTTCTTCTGGGGCCACCGGCACAGCGTAGATCTGGCAGGTCTTGCAAACACATTCCCACAGATCATAAACTTTCATCGCATCAGCTCCTTTTGCCTTCATACTATCGCCACTGGTCCGGTCCAGGACTCGGCATCTCTCCCCTGGGTTGTCATGACAACCTTGACCCTTTCTGGACTGTCCAGAGTGATGCATGTCTGCTGTCATGTGGTCCAACTGCAGGGGCACCAAGCCTCTCAGACAGAGCACAGGTCCCAGAGTGCTGTGCTGCCTTCCATGGTAGGGCAGCTCCTGGACTCATGAGGCACAGGACCTGGGAAGCCGCCATGTGTCTCAGTCACCACCAGCAGTGGGTGAGCTCATGTTGCATTGGAGGGCTGGCACCAAGCGATTCTCTCGCACGTGCTCACTATCTACAGCCGTGGACGCAGGCATCAGCTAGTCGTCCCTTTCTGCATGGGGGCTGTGGTGCTTCAAAGGGATTAACTTACATTGTAGGTGAGAGTCAGGCCTTCAGAGTCCAGACCCGAGGTCCAAAAGAGAAGCCTGCTTACTCAGTGGGTCCAGACTTGAGGCAACCTCAACCTCACTGTACCTTGGCTTTCTACCTGTACCAAAGCAGTGTAAACAAACAAAACAAAAAATGCCTCCCACATCGTGCTGCAGACCTAAGGATGAGAAGCAACAAGTACTGAGCCCTTGCCATACTCCTTAGCATGTACCGCATGCCACATATATGTTAAAGGATGCTTTGGGTATGAGGAACACATCTATGGTCATGTAAGTACAAAGTACAGGACTTGAACTCAAAGAGTCAGAGTTACAAGTCTGTGTAGCTAACCACTGGACCACACAATGCCTCCAGAAGGAAGCTGAGAAATACAATATTGAAAGATCTCAGCAAGAGCAGGGCGAGGTGGTGCATACCTGTAATCCCAGCACTTGGAGACCTGAGACAGGAGGACTTCCTTGAATGTGAAGCCAGCTTGGAGTACCTAGTGAATGCTAGTTAGGTTAGTTAGGGCTACAGGGTGAGACACTGTGCCACGGATAAAACCATCCACCCAACCAAACATGGCTTTAGCAAAGTATGCCTAATCCAGTCCAATCTCAGTCCATGCTGGCGTCAAGAGCCAGAAATCAATAAGCAGAACACAGCTCAAAATGCTGACTCTGATCCCTAAATATGCGCTGTTTGTTAGCTCTGAATTCGCAATTTCACACCGCTCTAACAGAACTTCACTGTAGACCAGAAAATGCACCGTGGCACATGGTGACATTGCCATTACAAGAGAAGGTGTCAGCACCGCGTCTGCCTGTTAAGCATCCGGCCAGAGTGGAGGGGAGAGTGTGGGTTGCGTGAGAATCACAAGGTGTGCAGATTGCCCAGGTACAGCTCCAAGCAGGGATGTTTTCTTTAACCTTGTTTAGGGAGTTGGGGAGAGAGGAGGATCGGGACCACGTTAAAGATGGGCACTGAGATGAAGGTGGTGACCTTTCTCGGTAAATGTCACATGACAATGAAGGCACCTCACCGTGGCTCCTTAGGAGGGTTTGACTCTTCTCAGGTCCCATTTAGGGGCCTGAACTGGATCATCATGCCTGGTTCGGCCCAGTGTGGGGCATGAGCTGTGTGTGCTCACACAGGAAACATGGTGGAGGAAGTGTGAGTTCCGCATTGGCTCCTCTCTTGGGGAAGAAGAGCTTACTGTCCCATCACAAGCAAGACCCAAGCTGCTCCCCAGACTCCAGCTGACCCTGAAACCTTGACATATAGCAAAACTCAGAAACTATTATCCATAGCTTGCCACGGCATAGCCCCCCCATTTTTTTTTAGCTTTTTAAAAAATAAATTTCTCTTATCACATTTATTTTTATAGTGTGTGTTGCGTGCATGGCCCATGTGTGGAGGTCAGGTTGTCTCCAGCTTACCCTCTCTCCACTATGGTGCCTCCTTGGATCCTTCAGACAAAGCTACGTGCTCTCTTCCATGCACTCAGATGGCTGAGGGGGCTACAGTGGCACCGTCTCTTAGCACCGGGGGACCACAGTGGCACCGTCTCTTAGCACCGGGGGACCACAGTGGCACCGTCTCTTAGCACTGGGGGACCACAGTGGCACCATCTCTTAGCACTGGGGGACCACAATGGCATCATCTCTTAGCACTGGGGGACCACAGTGGCACCATTCCTTAGCACCGGGGACCACAGTGGCACCATCTCTTAGCACTGGGGGACCACAGTGGCACCATCTCTTAGCACTGGGGGACCACAGTGGCACCATCTCTTAGCACCGGGGACCACAGTGGCACCATCTCTTAGCACTGGGGGACCACAGTGGCACCATCTCTTAGCACTGGGGGACCACAATGGCATCATCTCTTAGCATTTCTGCCTGTCCTTGGATTGGTAGTTCTTGCTAAGGACAGATGTTTCTCTCTGATCTCTGGTGCACAGGAACTCACTCCTGTTCAATGGATGTATGTTTGAACACAGACATTGGTGTGGATGGTCTGGATGGTGGGATGTTCTGGAACGTAAAGAGGACCCACTACCCTTGGCCTCTCAAAGTCATCTTGAAGGACAGCTGGTCTGCATCCAATTGTCCTCTTGGCAATGGCTAGTCTTTCCATGAGGCTTTTGCAGGGAGTGAGTTTTTCTGGCTTAGCTGCCTGCCTTTAGGCCCCCTAAGTAGGATGCATGCCTGCATGACCCTTAACATTCAAACTAAATCTTCTCATCTCTCCCCAGACAGGTATTTGGTGCTGAAAACAGCATTCTGCAGAGGCTGTCGGGGACACATTGCAAACAGTCTTGTCTCATCTGCCACTTGATGGCCAGGCCAAGCTGGGCTCACACAGAGCTCTTCCGGGCATGAACCCCGAAGGAAGCAATGACCCTTTTGTTACACTGGCACCAGTGGGCATCTCTAAGCATTTTTGGAAGCCGTCAGGAAGAAAAAGGAGAGCAGAGATTGGGAAAGTCACAGACAAGAGAGCTACTGGCAAATTTAGTGGAGCTGGGAGCATGCTCAGCCCTTGGGCAGCTGATGACAGGGGCCACTGTCTATGAGGACAGGATATGCAGCCAGGTTGGTGGTACAGATTGGGGGAGGGGTGACGGCTCTGCCCTGAGATTCTTCCAGAAAGGGAGTCAGTAATGGTTGCTTTCAGGAGACTAAGTCCCTACATTTGGATTCCACTGATCAGAGGCAACAATCTAATTAGGTAATTGTTTCCATAGAAACCTGGAATGTTTATTATTGCTTTACGAGCCTCTTCAACTGTGCAAAGGAGGGAATAGACTTTTGCTGCCTTGAGCTCTGAGCTTGTTGTGTGTGGGCAGCACAGGGAGTAAGGACAGATTGTGGAATTCAATACGGGAGGGAGGGATCCAGATGGGGAGGGGGCCCTTCCTCAGCATGGGAAACAGCTGCTGGTCCACTGTGTGAGTAATTACGGTGAATACAGCAAAGGAGAGGGCTTTTATGGGGTCGCAGGGTCTCAGGCATGCCAGGTTAGAGCTCTGTCATGTGTTTGTGACACAGAGAACAACTTAGATTGTTCTTTGTACTTTTTTTCTTTTTTTGAGACAAGGCCTCTCACTGGCCTAGAGCTTGCCAACTAGGCTAGATGGGCTAACGAGGGAGCCCCAAGGATCCTCCTGTCTCTGACTCCCCAGTAATGGGACGGAAAGTGAATATGCCACACCCATTTTTTTTTTAAAATCATGGATTCTAGGGATTAAACACAGGGACTAATGTTTGCTAGAAAAATACTTTACCAACTGAGCTACCTTCCTCCCAACCCCAATTTTAAAATAACTTTTAAAATTTCTTTTTTGAGACAAGATCTCACTATGTAGCTCTGGCAGTCTGGGAACTTACTCTGTAGACCAAGCTGGACTCAAACTCATGGCCTCTACTTTTTGAGTGCTGGGATTAAAGACGTGTGCTACTATTCCCAATTCTCCCAATTCTTTTTTTTTTTTTTGAGGCAGTTTCTCATGATCTTCCTGATTATATCCCTGGAGCACTGGGGCCATGATGTGTATCCCCACACCCATTTACAGGGTACAGGGGATGTAAATCAGGACTTCCTCTATGTTAGGAAAGAACTCTACCTGCCCCTCCTATTCTCAGCACAGGTTACTGTGAGTTGAGGGAAGGTGTGTGTCTGTCTGTCTGTCTGTCTGTGTGTGTGGCGTGTGCGTGTGTGTGTGCATGGTCCCTGTCCTCTCTGCCCTCCCGCCCCCGTTCATGTGGAGGAGCATCTCAGGCTGCAAGGCCTTGCAGCTTGCTTTCTTGGTGGCTTTTGAAGCTTTATCCTTCTGCCTTCTGGCGGGACTAGATAGCCTCCATAAAGCCAAAAGCATCCACCCTTGAACATCTGAGGATGCCACAGCCCACTCCCCACCTGGGATTTCTATACCTTCATCTGCTGGGCTGAATTAGGCCACAGGACAGTGTTCAGCCTGCATGGCCTGCACTTCTAACGCTTGTTGACTGTAAATGTCTCCTTCAGAACGTGACCCTGGGCTGAGCAGATGAGGTCATGCATCTGAACCTGGCACCTGGAAAGGTTTACAAACAGGAAGCATAGTTTCTGAGCCCATTGTAACTTATCGTGTTTACCCTCTGGCAGAGCTCACATTCCACTCCCAGCACCCTCTGGGCTTCGGTCTCTCATGTTGCCACAGGCTTGCAGGACACACATTAGATCCCCTGAACCACCCTCCTCTGTTTCTAAGTCAAGATAAAAGATGCCTTTGAGCTTTGAAGCTGTATCAGTTTACACTTTGGTCATTAACAGGGCTCAAGGCACAGCATGCTGGAGATGATTCATCCCCAGCCCCACACACCAGAAGAAAATCATAGACAGCCTTCACCTTGGAGCACAGCAAGGGTCCGGCACTGAACTAGGCACTGGGTGTGTGTTCCATTCTTTGTCTGTCTCTCTCTTTGGTGTGTGTGTGTGTGTGTGTGTGTGTGTAAGTGCTTGCATCCCTGAGTGCCACGGTGTGCATGCAGACGTCAGTGTACAATATGTGGGAGTGGACTCTCTCTTTCTACTATGTGGGTCCCAGGATCTATCTCTGGTGGTCGGGCTTGGCAGCAAGTGTCTCTACCCACTGGACCATCGTGCCAGGGCCACTGTTATCTCAGGATTCTCAGTCTGTAGGACAGTATTTGTTTTAACTCTGTGTGTACATTGTGTACAGTGTGTATGTGTGTGTTGTGCACACATGCGTGTGTGATAGGGTTTTACTATGTAGCCCCATCTGATCTTGAACTTACTACAACCTTGAGCTCATGATCCTCCTGCCTCAGCCTCAGTGGCGCTGGCATCACCAGTATGTACCACTACAGCTGGCCTTGTTTTGATTTTAAAGAAGGTTTTGCAGTGTAACCTAGACTAGCTTGGGATTCCACAGTAATCCTCTTCCCTCAGCCCCCTCCCCACACCAAGTGTTAGCAGAGAACTAGGGTCCCCTCTTGGGTTTCTTAGTCTTGTTAATAAAGGCATTTAAGTACAGACTTTGAAAGACCCTACAGACCCCCTCCTCAAAACCCGCAGCTAGCATGCTCCCGGGGGAACGTCCTGTTTGCTTTAAAAAAACTCTCCAGATCAGCAGCCAGCCTGCTCCCGTAAGAACATCCCATGTGCCTGACAGAGCAGGAGATAGAGATAGGAAGACTGCAAGGCAAGATGTCAATAAGATAGGATATCAACAAAGCAGGTTAGCTATAAGATAGGAACAGGATGACTGTTGCCAGGCATCCTTGCTGAGAGAGGAAACCATTCATGCCCCCGCCTCATTCCGGTCAACCGATAACCACGCTTTTGCTTCTGTAAACTTGCTTTTTGCTCTTCCCTATAAAAAGACCTCCCCCCAGTCTGCAGGTGCGCAAGTCCTCCGAAAGACTTGCTGCCCGCAGGTACCTGTGTTTACTCAATAAACCTCTTGCTAATTGCATCCTGTGGCCTGGTCTCGGAGTATCCTGGTTCTGGGGTCTTCATCAGAGAGGAAAGGTCCTCTCTGAGGGTCTTTTAACTTAAAAGAAATTCTGAGGACAATTTTATTAAAACTTGAAAAAAAAAAAACCAGGTAAGGTGAGCTGTGAACCTCAGCAGCTTCCTGGAAGAGGGAGATGAGGAAGAGGAACAGAGAAAAACCACATGTCAGGAGGGAGGGTTTCAGGGAAGGAGTGAAAAAGGCTAACCTATCAGAGAAAGCAAATTCAGTTCTAGCCAGCACTTGAAGAGAGGAGAGAAGAAAAAGGAAGTGTTGGCAGACCCAACAGAACCTATGGTGGCTTTGTAGCCACTGCACAGAGGGCTGGAATTCTGGGAAGGAAAAATACAGTATCTCACTAAAGGGATAAATATTCCTCCCACCTCTTCAGCATCACTTAAGGCGAACCAGCCTTCCTGAGGGGCGGTCTCTTAGCCAGGGGACTGACAGGTCCAACTGAACTAATGCTTAAGGAAGGGAGAGGCAGCATGTCTCCACCAGAGGCGAAGTCTATTGTTTTAGCCAGAAGGAAACAACTTTCTGTGCCTCCAATGCCTCCAAGACCAGCGCTGGGACTTCAGGTATGAGCTACAGCGGCAAGTTCAGAAAATGGTACTGCAGGAAAGGGAGAAGCGGTTTATTTATAGTCTCTTGTTTAATTCGCACTCCAGCCTATGGCATGGGTTCCAATCACCATCTGTACATGACAGACGAGGAATCAAAAGGCTTGGGCAAGCTCAGAAGTTTGCCCAGGTCATGTAGGCAGCCGGCGTGAGGACAGAGCTTTGTCCAGGCACTCAGCAGACAGCTACTAGGATAATAAAGGGACCAATGAACCCGCAGAGGAGGTGTGGTGCTGCCATTCTCCATGCGGAAGAGGTGAGGTGGTAATGTCTATCGGGGTCATGTGCAATGACAGAAACCAAGTAGAGGCTGCGGAGAGAGAGTGCCTGGGAGGGGGCCAGAGAGGACCTGTGTGGAGGTGGAAGGGTGAGCCGGAGCTGTGCAGAGGACAGAGATGGGGTCGTGGCTTCCAGGCGGAGACAGAATAGAGCTCTAAAGCACTACATAAGAAATACATCTGGCTGAAAAGAGGTCCCTAGGCCCTAAGGTCTTTCTATATTCTAAAACTTCATGGCTCTTATACAATACCAAGGTGATACCAGGACAGAGTCCCTGCGCTTGCCAGGAGAGATGAATGTGATCAAGTTGGTCAAGCGCTCAGCAGTGTGCCTGACACAAACTGAATGCTACCTAGTATGGGGGGCGGAATGAGTCTTCCCCAGGTACACTGCCATGATAATCACTGGGGGTGGAGCCTGTCAACCAGCTTGCAAAGACTTGTAAAAGCAGAATATTCTCAGGTGACCTTGCTGCTCATTGTTGGTAAATCTGCAGCCCAAACAAACGAAATAGAATAAACAAACAGGAAGAGGGACTTTTTTTTGGGGGGGGGGGATATAAATTGCCCAAGCCCTGGGGAAAAAAATAATAAAAGTCAGATCCTTCCCAGGAACCCCACAGAGAAGAGAGCTCATCAAAAGGGAATTCACAAAGCTCATCGAAGGTAATCAATACCAATCAGCCTGCAAATCAAAGACAGAGCAGTCGCCCTAAGGCTAACATCGTGTTTGCTGGTATTTTCTTGAGGTCAGAGATCAGTTCTGGTCCATTGTGGTTCTCAAATGCACAGGTAAATATATTCATGAGCTTCCCACAAGAGGGAAGCCTTGTTTGTCACCTAGGAGGACAGTACCAAGTGGGAGTCCCTGGTTCTGCCTTCCAATGCCAAGGGCTGTGAGCCAGAGGCTGGGTGGGGGGGTGGGGGGTGGGAGGTGAGAAGCCTCTGAAGGAAGCAAGGGGAGCCTACACACACTGCCCTCTAGTGGTAAGAGGTGCAAAAGTCAAACTCTGGGGTCTGAAAGAGAACAGATAACTTGTGTTTCCAAAGATGACCGTGGCTAAATTCTCAAGGTGTAGGACCTATTTGAGCAGCCCCACAGAGAGCTGGAGATCTTTCCCTTGGCTCCGTGCTTGGGTGAGACTGGTTTCTTGGGGAAGTGACAAGCGTGACTTCAGAGGTGTGACTTTGGAGGCTGAGCATCCAGAGTTCATAGCTTCCACCTTGACCACCCAAACACTCACTCTTGGGATTAATCCCCCAAAGGGCTCAAACTGGTCTCATGATGAAGGCTGTCCTGGTTAGTTTGACATGAGGTAGTGAACCTCAATTGAGAAATAAATGCCTCCACCAGAATGGCCTGTGGGCAAGCCTGTGGTGGATTTTCTTGATTAATGATTGATATGGGAGGGCCTAGCTCACTGTGGGTGGTGCCACTGTGCTTACTGTGATGGTGCCACCATTTGGCAGAGCGTAAATAAGGTATATGGGTTAACATAAAATATAAGAGCTAGTTAGTAATAAGCCTGAGCTATTGGCTGAGCATTTATAATTTATAACTCAGCCTCCGAGGAGTTATTTGGGACCTGACATTTGGGACTGGAAATGTCCAATTACATCTAGGTGCTAAGAAAACAGGCTGAGCAAGCTGCAAGGAGCAAGCCAGTAGGCAGCACCCTTCCACAGCCTCTGCATTAGCTCCTGCCCCTAGGTTTCTACCCTGATTGTCCTGGATTACAAACTACCAGTTGTTCATGATATAAACCCTTTCCTCCACAAGTTGCTTTTGGTCATGGTGTTTTAACACAGAGTAGAAACCCTAACAAAGACAAAAACTATGCAGAGTGGGTCTCAGGTTCTCAGGTGCCTGCTTCCTTAGACATATCCACCCAGCTCCACGGCAAGGCAGCCTCAGGTGAGACTCTGGTGGCTCCCAGGGGACAGAAAAGCACAGCCTAACTTTGCAGAAACACCTCTGTATCTAACATGGCAGAGTTACGGTGTCATCGACTTTGTTCTGCCTGTGCGGCTCAGTTTCTAAGAGGAGCCTTGCAAATGCAGGCCCAATTGTACTTTGGCGAGCACGGCAAATAATTCAAAATATCATCATGGGGGCAGTGAGATGGCTCAGTGGGTAACAGCGCCGGCTGCCCAAACTTGGCAATCTGAGTTTGTTTCCTGGAACTCACACAAAAGTGGAAGGAGAGAACTGACTCCATGAGGTTGACATCTAACCCCCGACATGCATGCCATTATGCATTCTCCCTCAGCTACATATTGTAGTATATATTATATATACATACAAAAATTAAAATTTTTGATATCTAAGTATTAACATAACCAGAACTTTAACATTTTAAATTCAATTTACTTGTGAGACAGGGTCTCACTCTGCAGCCCTGGCTAGCTTGGCACTCACTATGACGACCAGGCTGGCCTCGAACTCATAGAGATCCACTTGCCTCTTCTTCTGAGTGCTGGGATAAGAAAGTATGCCATGCTAACATAAATAGAACTTGTGTTCTCATCTCCTTTCCCTTCTCATCTTCTTCCTCAGATTGCACGGGGAATCTGTGATCCTTACAAACAGGCTCAGATAGAGAAATTCATAACACAGAGAAAATCAATTCTTGGACTTTGTGTGTGTTTGTTGCTCTTTGATCTTCTGTGGTTATTTTAATCTCAACATGATGTGGGAATCTGTTAGGATTATGAACGGAAGTTCCCCCAAAGATGCTCCATCTATAGCGATAATTTCACAAAGGTTGACTAGCTCATCAGGCCTTCGGGGACTGTGGAGAGGTGGACCAGGGATCTTGAGCTGTGCTGTCCCCTTAAAACAGCCTTTATCGGCCACTTCTGTAAGGGACCCCACATCCTCTAGGTAGATCTGTTTGGAATGTGTGAACAGACCCCTAGCTTCCACCGACCCCAAAGCTAAATATATTGTCAGAGAGCATCAGAAGCCAGTGGCAGAACTTACTCACGTGGCTGTTACATACCTATCTCATTGGCTCCCCCGACCCTGGGCCCCGGCAATGTACTTACAAAGTATCTTGATTCATGACATTGTTCTGTGACCCTAGAAAGCGATGCAATTGTTACCAGCTGGAATATGGTATCTATGTGCACAGGCCAGGGTTACTGATTTGGCCCCAGAAGAAGTTATCTCATGACTTTTGAGGTGTGTATTTTGCTTTTGTATGTTGGCACGAGCAAGCTCAGGCTGAGGCACCTACTGACTAGTTCCTTCCTGCCTGCTCAGCCCCTCTGTTCTGTAAGCGGAAAGGCAAACCGGACTTGGCAGGTCACTTGGGAACACCGTGTAGATTAAAACTGGCCCTTTACCTTCCTCCGGGCTGTTACCCCAGCGCTGCAGTCCACACCCAGGTAGCTCAATTAAAGTTCCTGAGCCCTGGCCTAGAAAGTTCTATTTTTCAGGTGACTGTCCTTGGACATCAATTACTGAGATGTTTCAAGGTCATCCAAGCAGTGCTTGCTCCCAACATGTCCTCTGGCTGTGTGCCACTGGACCAAAATTGGGAAGGCAGGTGGCTGGGAACCACTCACCCCTGTCCCAGTGGCAAGTCTGCCCACAACGGCTTGCACTGCCTAGCAACGCCTATGGCTCTCAGGCACCCCTCCAAGCTGCTGGGGTATGGATTTGCACTGAGTCAAAATATTAAGCATTACTTGATTTCTTGCCTGGGGGAAACAGCTAGTCTCTGGACTTCCAGCTAAGTGGAGACTCCCTATGGGGCTCCTCCTAGCCATTTCAAGGGGGAAAACAGAACCGACTAATAAATGTAGGACTCTCCAACCGCGTGGAGAGAAGGCTGCTATTGTTAGTAAGATGGGCACCCTCTCTGGGAAGCCTCCGCTTCTAGACCCCATCTGTTGTTGGAGTACTTAGTCAATGGCTAAGGCTCAACCAACCTCAGCCTAATTGTTTGCAAGAAGAGAGAAAAGCAAAAGGAAAATGTGTCCATTTCCCCACCAATGAGGATCTCTGACTCTTGGAAGAATTCACATCCTGGGAAGTGTCTGAGGTTGAACTGACCATCGGAGCGAGCCCTGAAGCTGTGCGGCTCTCTGAATGGCGCCTCACCCGCCAATCTATGTCCCCATCACGGCAGCAAGTTAGGGTGACCCCTGGAGTGTCCACATATGCAGATGACAGACATTGCAGGACGCTTGTATATTAAGGGCACAGAGGGACCAGCGTGGCCTCTCCTCTTGCTCTTGTCATGATTCCAGCTCCCAGACGAGGAGATGGTGGTCCATCACACATCCACTGGAGGCACCGGCTCCTGGTGTTGTTTATAAACGTTGACGACGGCTGAAACACACAGGGGGACTAGCCTGTCACATCTGTCTTTCCCTTGGCTGCTTGGCACACTCCCAATTTTTGTAAATGTGGCTGAAGAGAACCTTCAAGATCACACCTCCAATATGACGCCAGGTTCGTCTATAATCCCAAGGCAGCGGCAGCTTTTATGATAGGACCACACACTTCCCTGTCTTTCTCGTTTCCTTCCTTCCCTTTTTCTTTCCTCTCTCTTTTCTTAGTCTCTGTTTTCCCAAGACTAAGAAGTTCTCTAAGTCCTTTTCTCCTTCAGCTCTTGAGTGTCTGGCATGGGGGCGACAGGTGTGTGTAACTAACACCGACCACAGAATGGTTTCCTGGCTCATCTTTGGGAACGTTTCTGAGGTCTCAGACATTCAGGGAGACAAAAGGCTCCCCAACAACTTGAAGTACCCATGGTGGTGCTGGCAAGGCCTCCAAGTGGTGCAACTCCAGGGGACCCCCCTTCACATGATCTTTGTCTTGTTAGTGGCACCCCTTAGAGTTGGCTTGTGTAGGGTCCTGAATTCTGAGGGATGGTAAGCAAGCTCTAAACAGACAAGGAGTCTACTTCCATCCTCCCTGACGGGAATTGTTCCAGGGCCTTGAGACCTGGCCACCCTCAGTTAGTGATGTTACACTTGGGACTCAGGGCAGAGCGCTACTCTGCCAGGCCAGGGACCACAGGTTGACCGTTCTTGTGCAGGAATGACAGGAGAAGAGGATGGTGCCTGGGCCACAGAGGATCCTCATTCAGGAGGTGGCCAGTGAGTTAGGATTACTTTGAAAGTCTCTGAAGAGTCAGGGGAAGGATGGGGAGGCAGCCATATCTGAAGGTAGAGGGATGCTCCAGTAATTCATTCGTTCAACGCGTCTTAGTTTTGGCGAACACCAGGGATTGTTTCCTGTGCTAAGAAAACACAGCCCTGTGGGAAACAAATGGGGTCCCTGACTGCCACAAAGTTGGCCACCTGGCTCCCTGAGGCTTGAAAGTACCACTGTAAATGCCTGACCCGAGGCCAGCGTGATATGCTAAAGACATTTTTCCTCTACTTTAGTTAGATTTCTGCTTTTATTCATTTCTGCTACAGGTATTTCCAGTTGCTCATAGGCTGGCACAGGCAGAAGCGCCTCTGTTCACCTCAGTGGGCAGTGTAGTCATGGACAAAAGGAAGGGCACATTCGCCCACAGCCCTGGCTGTGGATTGGGTGTGAACATCCTCCTGGAAGGAGCTCTGACCTCCGTCTTGGAGCTGTGGTGTGAGAACCTGGAAAGGGTTCTTCCTCCCACGTGCCCCACACCTCAGGATGGAGATGAGGAATTGAAGCTTTGGTATCCATGGAAACACAGATCAAAGAACTGCCCATTCATTCAACATGGATCATCCCAGCGCCTCAGTGCTCCAGGTCACAGTTTCTATAAGTGAGGACACTCAGGCCAGATGTCTCAAGCACGGAGGACTGTCACCCTGCAGGGGAGGGACCATCACGTGTGAGATGTGGAGCTTCAACCTGATGCCTGGCATATCTGCATCTCCTTCTTTCTAGAAAGAGTCTGAAAGAGCCCTCTAACCTGAGAGGAACACACCCTCCCTGATGAGGGGAGGGGGCACTTGCTTTGTGTTGTCCTTAACATGTATACAAATGTCTCCAGCAAAGACGAGAGCTTGTTGCTTTGTTCTCCATCCCCATCCTCTTCTTCTTCCCCTTCCCCTCCTCCTTCTCCTTCTTCTTCTTTTTCTCCTCCCCTCCTCCTCCTCATCTTCTTCCCATTACTGCGATCAAAGGTCCTAGGCCTGAACTGGTAAACTGGCTTGGTACTCAGCTTATAGCTCACATTGGCTTCCACCTTATGATCCTCCTGCCTTAGGCTCCAAAGTGTTGGGATTCTAGGTGTGTGCCAGTATTGTTGGCCCACAAATCAGTCTTGAATAATCTCACCAGTGTATGGTGTCTAGTGCCCAAGGTGTGTTGCTCCATCCTCCTTTGACCTGACTTGCCCAGGGATGTGGCTTGTATGTGAAATGTCCCCTGTAGGCTCCAGTGGTTGAGCAGGTGGTCCCTAGTTGGTGATGCTGTTTTATAGAAACTTTAGGACATGGGGTCTTCCTGGAGGACTTATGTCACCAGGGTGTGCCTTGAAGGTTATGCATGGTGCTTCTGGTTTGAGCTTCTCGTCTGCTGCCTGGTTTGTCAGGATGTGAGATTCTCTAGCACATAGCCCCACCACCATGACCGCTGCTCAGCCTTCCTAGCTATGATGGATTGAAAGCAGGGGCCAAAGCAAAGCCTTCTTCCATTAAGTTGCTTCTGTTAGACACTTGGTCACAGAGACATAAAAGTATCTAATATAGCCATGGGAAACCTAGGCTTGCAGAAACAGGAAGTTAGCCATGGCCCAGCAGACTCACTCTCATGACATACCCCACAACCGCATGCAGCTCTAAGTGACACGTAGACCTACGAAGGTGGCAACCCATTTGTCGTTGAGAATGGTATCATTCTAATCGTCATTCACAGATGAGAGAATTGAAGCTCCGAGGACTTTGGAAATCCTCACCAAAGACACACAACCAGAGAGGGAGGGGCCCAGGCTTTGGATTTGGACCCAGGTCACCCGAAGGCAGAGCCCTGACTTGTGGTATTACGTTATCTCCCTGTCACTGCTGCTGAGGCAATCAGCAGTGCAGTGTCTCAGAGGTTTGTGCAGTTTCTATATGGAGCAGGCTGGTGACGCTGAGTCCCAGTCCCTGGGGAAGACACTGTCGCTTTCCCATCTCTGCACAAAATGAGCAGGAAAGGCAGGTGTGTTGCTGGCATAGCTTTGCTGAACAGGTGCCATGGTCTCCCCGTTGAGAGGACCAGGTGCCCGGGAGTTGAGGATGCCTGGAAGAGGTTCACCTTCTTGCAGAATGACATCACGTGAGTGTGTAAATGCTGGAGCGGAAGTCGGCACCGCAGAGTGGAAAACACACCTGCCAGGCGGATTTTGACTAACTCCTAAATCCCTCCTTAATTAACTGGAAATCTCAGAGCTGCGTTCAGAGAGCACCTTCCTCGTGGTGCCTTTAGCCTCGAGGATGGAGACAGGTGACCCAGGCTTAGGACGGAGAACAGAGGAGTGAGGATTTGCTCTGGCAATCCTCCTGGGAGGTGCTCCATTTAAAGGGATAATTGATGAGAAAGGAGACACGAGGAAGATTATGTGTTTGAAGACTTGCATTATGGTCAGGACAATCTCCTGCAATCCTAAGTGCCGGTAGAATCAGAGCATCTCTATGTGCGTGCCCATGCGTGCGTGTGCACGTGTGTCCACGTGCTGTCAGAAACAACCAGGAACCATCACGCAACAGATGCTTATTTACCGCTTGTAGGGACCAGGCCCTGTGATACAGGCTGAGGAAGCTGCAGGCAGCACCAGACAAGGTTGAAGCTTGCCTCTCAGGAGAACAGAGACACTCTCAACACTTTCAAACCAGGGAGGAGGGGACTGAGCTAAGTCCAAACGTGATACACTCAAGGAGGGCAGGGGAAAGGGGACCTCATAGATGGGCAGAGCCACAAATGCGTCTTTGAGGAGTGATATCTGAGCTGGTAATTACACAATGACAAAAACAAACAAACAAACAAAACCATCACCTTCATCTGGCGATGAATGAAGCTAGAGACAGAGACCCACATTGGAACACTGGACTGAGCTCCCAAGGTCCAAATGAGAAGCAGAAGGAAGGACGACATGAGCAAGGAAGTCAGGACCGCGAGGGGTGCGCCCAACGAGATGGTGGGGCTGATCTAATGGAAGCTCACCAAAGCAAGCTGGACCGGGACTGATGGAGCAAGTGATCAAACGGGACTCTGAATGTATCAGACAAGGAGGGCTGCTGAGAAGCCAAGGACAAAGACGCTGGGTTTTGATCCTACTGCATTTACTGGCTTTATGGGAGCCCAATCTTTGTGGAATGCTCACCTTCCTAGACCTGGATGGAGTGGGGAGGACCTTGGACTTCCCACAGGGCAGGGAACCCTGACTGCTCTTTGGACTGGAGAAGGAAGGAGAGGGGAATGGGGGGAGGGGGAGGGAAATGGGAGGAGGAGAGCAGGTGGAAATTTTTAAGTAAAAATAAATAAATAAATAGTAAGAAAAAAACCCCCGCCAAAACCAAAAACAAACAAAAATGCCATGCAAGTGGCTCCAGGAAGAAGCCTCCAGGCCCACAGAGAGAAGCAGCTGGAAGTGTGCTGTGCAGGAATGTGGTAAAGTTTCCAGAAGGTGGATGAATCAGGGGGAGGGAGGATGAAGCCGGTGGCTGAGGAGGGAGGCAAGTCCATACTGTTCAGCTATCAGGTAGACCAGGATTTGGCAAAAACTATAGCCTACTGTCCAAATCTGGCCCACTGCTTATTTCTGTTTTTTTTTTTTTTTTCGAGACAGGGTTTCTCTGTGGTTTTGGAGCCTGTCCTGGAACTAGCTCTTGCAGACCAGGCTGGTCTCGAACTCACAGAAATCCGCCTGCCTCTGCCTCCCGAGTGCTGGGATTATTGTTTTGTTTTGTTTTTTTTTCCCCACTGCTTGTTTCTATAAAGAAAGTTTTATTGAAAGTCAGTCATACCCACTTGTTTGCATACGGCTTATGGGTGCTTTGGGGCTACAAAGGTAGAGATAAAGAGTTCCAAGAGACTTTGCAGTCTACAGAATCTAAAATATCTATATCCCGGTCTGTTATATACTTGTGCAAATCTAAGTCATCCCTAGAGTAGTAGTTATGGTCCCTGTGGGGGTTGCATGTCAGATATTTACATTATGATTCATGACAGTAGTGAAATTACAGTTACAACGTAGTAATGAAATAATTTTGTGGTTGGAGGAATATATGAGGTACTGTATTAAAGGGTTGCATCATTAGGAAGGTTGAGAATCACTGCCCTAGAGGGTCTTACACAGTTTACTGGTCTATTTTCAAAGATGATTCTAGGACCAGTGAGATGTCTCAGTGGGTAAAGGCTCTTGTCACTAAGATGACCTGAGTTTCATCCCTGGAATCCACATGGAGGAGGAGAGAACCAGTTCCTGCCAGTTATCCTTTGACCTCCATATATGTACATGTACATGCCTGCCCCTGCAAGAAACAAATGTAAACATAAAATATACAATTATTCTAGATGTAGTGTGCAGGGTTTTGGGGGGTGGCAGGAGGCTTCCAGGGCAGCCAGGAGGAGTCCTTGACCAGGACTGCTTTTATGCGGGTTGCAGCTCAACCATGATGTGGATGGGATCAGCACACACTAAGTTTTACAAGGTGCTAGTGACTGGGCAAAGGACCTCCATAAGTCTTTTACATTGCCATCTTGAAAGAAATAATGCATTTTGAATATGTAACTCTAGACCTGGCATGGTGAGGCATTAGATACAAAAACTGAGTTACTGGATACAAGCTAGTTCAACTATAAGAAATTAGCCAGAAGCATAATTCTACCATCTTGGATGAAAATCTTTAACAGAGCCTGCGTCAAGGAGGCACAAATGATTTTTTTTGTGGTGGTGGGGGATGGGGATATAGGAGATTGAACCCAGGTCTTCATGCATGCTAAGTAAGTGCTCTATCTCTGAGCTATTCCAAGTGATATTTTAAGGAAGTAACTCTTCTAGTAAGAGCATGGGGAAGGTGAGTGGAGAAGACGAGAAGGCCAAGGAAGGGTTGCTTCCAGGCAAGTCATGTCTCTGGGTCCTCACCCTGAAGTTCCAGGGAACCCCGGAGAGCAAGTCAGACCTCAGCAAGTATCCCGAGTGCTCATGCTTCCTCAAGAGTAAGCCACTGCCTATAAGGTGGAAACATTCAGTCCCAGAGACTTTAGATTCTCCTGTGGGCAAAGTAACTCCAGATACCAAGAGAGTTTTCAGGAAGGATCTACGAGTTCAGACCACTGGAGATGGAAAACAGAATAGGTGGGGGGGGGGTGTGTGCACACACAAAGGTAGTGTGAAGGGTTGTGCACACATGAGATTAAGAGGATCAGGCTGGGGAGAGGCTCAGTGGGTAAATCTATTTGCTGTATAAGCATGAAGTCAAGCTTGGTCCCTGTCACTCACAGGAAAGTTCAGATATGGCTGCATGTTCCTGATGTATGTGTATGTGTATGCGTGTGTACATACTTGTATGTGTGTGGATATGTATGCCAGTGCACGTGTGTGCATACCTATGTGTGTATACCTATGCGTGTGTTCATGCATATGTATGCACCTGCATGTATGCATGTGTACCTAAGTGTGCATGTGTATGCTAGTGCATGCACGTGTGTACCTCTATGTGTACATACCTGTATGTTACACACACGCATGTGTGTATTTACCTGTCGATGTGTGTGTATATCTATGTTTTGGTTTGAGCATACCTCTCTGTGTGTATGTATGTGTGTGTGCATGTGTGTGTGAAAACAGGAGAATCACTGGATCTTTCTGACAAGCCTTCTTGGCTGCAAAGTGGCAAGCCCAGGTTCAGGGAGAGAGCCTTTTTCAAGGGACACCAAGGAAAGTGATAGAAGGTAATGGGATTTCCTCTGGTCTTTTTGTATGAACACACATGCACAAAGACACACATGTACACAGACATAAAGCACATGTACACACCATACACATACACACAAAGGGTCTAAGGAGATGAGGTGGTGCATATACCCGCTGCTTAGAGGCACTGAGGGCCCAGTGTGGTGATTGAACCCAGGGCCTCATGCATGCTAAGCAAGTGCTCTCTCTACCTCTGAGCTATTCCAAGTGATATTTTAAGGAAGTAACTCTTCTAGTAAGAGCATGGGGAAGGTGAGTGGAGAAGACGAGAAGGCCAAGGAAGGGTTGCTTCCAGGCAAGTCATGTCTCTGGGTCCTCACCCTGAAGTTCCAGGGAACCCCGGAGAGCAAGTCAGACCTCAGCAAGTATCCCGAGTGCTCATGCTTCCTCAAGAATAAGCCACTGCCTGAAGGTGGAAACATTCAGTCCCAGAGGCCCCAATCCCAACACTCAGGAGGCAGAGGCAGGTGGATCTCTGAGTTCGAGGCCAGCCTGGTCTACAGAATAAGTTTCAGGCCACCCTGTCTCAAGCAAAACAAAACAAACAAAAAGAAAAGAATACCAAGGTTTGTGTCCAGTGGCAGCCAGGACTCCAGTCCTAGACGTGTTCTGATCTCATCCATGTCTCTTGTCCCTAGTCTACCCCTCGCCATTCCCTCCTGCAGTCATGAAAAAAAGCCCTCTGCTGCATCCTTGGCATGAAACCATCATGCAGGAAGGCAGGCCACATGCCACAGATTGTCTTTTAGTGCCTATAACTGTTTAATCAAAAACAAATGAGGGCTGTAAAAATTGGGAGTGTTCAAGCGTCCTCTGAATAGTCATGAAGGTCATCAAAGTACCAAAGTTTGGACAAACACAGCTCCTCGCTCTCCACCCCGAGTCTCTCTCAGCTGACTGTGAGCCAGTACTTTCCCAGTCTGGGTAGGAGATAAAGAATTTCTTCTTTCAGCAGTAATAAATCAAACACTCTGTGGACAGTGGAAATTGATTTTTTTTCCCTTCACTCTTTGCAGAGCCACGATACCACCGAAGCCACGGTGGGACAAGCTCATAGCAACAAGCTTCAACTCGGCGACTTCAATTATCAAAATAAATGTCAGGCCTTGGTTCAGAGATACTATCACGCCAAAGGGTACCCCCATAGTGTTGGCTGCTCCATGGGTGCTCCTCCCCCCAGCTTCACATTTAAAGTTTATGAAGGGGGCTGGGGAAATGGCTTAGCGTGTGTAATGTTTGCCACACAAACACAAGGACCTGAGTGTGAGCCTCAGTATCCACATAAAGGCTGGGTGTGGAGGTGTGCACCGGTAACCCCCCACATACCGCCATGTTGGATGGGGGGATGGGCAGAGAAGACGGGAGGAGTCCAGGGCCTCACTAGTTAGCCAACCTAACTGAAACAGTGAGCTCCAGGTCCAGTGAGACTCTGTCTCAAACACAAGCTACAGATTGGTAAAGGGAGATGCTCATGTTGACCTCTGACCTCCACATCCTTACACAAAGCCGGTGATCATGCATGTGCATGCGTCCACCCATTCACTCAGACTAAAGTCTGTGAGGACCCATTCAAGCCGAAGCCAGGACTCAGATTTAAGCACATCCTCTTCCTGACTTAAAAACTCCTCAAGAGGTCACAACACTGTCACCAAGCTTCACAGCCAGTTTGTGGTCCAGATGAACTGACTGAATTAAAGTCTGTGTGACGGTCAAATACGGTGACATTTGCCTATGGTCCCAACACTGGAGGTCATGGTGAGGCAGGAGGATTGTGAGTTGAAGGCTAGCCTAGGCTACAAAGTGAGACCTTATCTCAGAAAACAAAGGCGAGGAATATCACTCAGTAGCAGAGCTCCAGACTAGCAAATGCTGGGGACTCTCTCCCTTCTTCCCTCCCTCTCTCCGTCCCTCCCTTTCTCTCTTCCAGCCTGACTCTCACATTTGACCTTTCTCCTCTCATCATTTCTAGATTCTAAACATCTACTCTGAGAAATGTTGCGTCTCAGACTCACAGAAGTGCCCCAGGCAAAACCACACTTGCTCACCGTCAGAAAGGCAACCCACGCTCTCAGAACTGCAGTCTCTCGGGTGAGAGTCCCACCCTGTCCCGAGCATGCCACCATGAGAACTGTGGAGGTAGCAACAGGGAAGAGCACATCCAATGGTCTAGCTCGGAACACCCTGCTAACTAGCATCCTAATGGCCAAGGACGTCATATGGCTAAGTCCGTTGTAAAGAGGCACTGGAGTCCATCACTCTTGGTTGCCACAGCAACTGAGCACACATAAAATTCTCCCCAGGGAGTGTGGAGACCTGACCTGGGACTTCTACCTGCAGGGCATGCTGGGTAACATGATGGCATCCCCCCCAAGGTCATATGACTTCCATTTCTTTCCCTTTCCTTTTCCTTAGGCAGAAAGAAAACCGCGGAGACAAGGGTGACACACACGATTAGACCATGTGACCTGGGAGAGAAATTGTTGCTTTTAAAAAGAATTCTGCTGGTTTTCTTTTCAGAGAAAAGTGGTGGGTACTCCCGGAGAAGATACAGGCAGAACTCCCCAATCTCATTTTGTTGTCTCCACTTGATGGTGTGGGGCTCAGTGCGTCCCATTTGAGCTAACTAGGCAGGCTAAACACACCTTGTCTTCCACGCCATCTCTAGGAATGAAAGTTCCAGTTTGTGTTATAGCCTCCCCCACCCTCCATAGAGTTTCATCATAAACCTCAGGAGAATGGGCTGTGCAGATGGCTCAGTTGGTAAAGTGTTTGTCTTGCAGCCAAGGGGTCCTGAGTTCTGCACCCAAAAACCATGTTTAAAAAAAATTAGGCATAGGTGTGCTCACTTGGGGAGCAGGCATGGGGAGACAGACAAAAGATCCCCGGAGGCTCACTGGCTAGCCAGTCTAACCCAGTTGGCAAGTCCTAGGCCAAAGTGAGGCACTGTCTCAAAAAGATAGACAGGCTGACAAACAGAAAATCACACCTTAGGAACGAACAATATCTAAGGTTGTTCTCTGACTTTTACACACACACACACACACACACACACACACACACACACATCCCTCTCGTTAGGTGGCTGCCACTAATACCACTTCATTGTTGGGGACATCGAAATACAAGGTGACCAACTCACTCAAGGTCACTGAGGCAGTGCATGGAAGACCTGGGCCTCCAGCTCAGTCCTTAGGTTGGAATTGATTTTCTTTCTAGTACCTTCCAGCTCTTTCTGCTGGCTTTGGTAGCCAGCTGTCCGTCTCCTGCCACCAGGCAGAGTCCGGGTCCTGGAGAGGCAGCAGGAGCAGCAGGTACTGACTCAAGTCTGGGCTGTCAGGGAGGCACATGTACCCCAACAGTGTCACTGTGAATTCTACCCGTGGACACTGAGGGAGGGTTAGGGGACAGAGCCCTGGGGATAGAAGAGACATGCATTGCCTGAGTTGTCGCCCTGGGTTTGATTCCTGCTCTTCTAACCCTTCTGAGCCTCAGCTTTGATGAGCCTGGGGATTCTCAAGTGAGTCTTACAACTTTCCAGGAGACAAATGACAATTTCTTTCACTTAGGAAAGAATATCTCAAACCCCAATGTACAAATGAAGAGGTAAAAGGGCACTTAACCAGAGCTGTGCACAAAGCAACAAGCCAGTGCTGACCCTCTGCTGGCAGAGACACAAAAGGTTCTTTCTATTCTGGGTTTTCTTCCCCTCCACACACTGAAATGTGGCCAAGGCAGTTCCGATAAAGAGACGACACGTCCTTTTCGGCAGTGTCTTTAGCAAGAAGACGTCTATTCAAAACCCACGAGTCACTTTCTATATTCACTTTACGTACTTGGGGGAGGGGGTGTAAGAAACTGGACCGATCTGGCTTCATTTGTGACCATGGAGTTACCTCAGGTCACCTGACATCTTTCCACCTAGTGAGATGGAGAAGGCTCTATTCCCACTGTCAGCCCACTGCTGACTAAGTTGGTCTCTTTCCCCTCCCTTTTTCCCTCCCTCCTCGTAAGCCAGGATGACCTTAAACCTCAACTGTAGCCAAGGGTGTCCTTGAACTTCCGATCTTCTTGCCAGCCACTTCTGAGTGCTGAGATTCCAGACGCGAACCACCTTGCCTGCTTCGTGTGGTGCCTAGGCTGGAACCCAGGGCTTTGTGCATGTTAACACGTAACTAGGGAGTCCTTGCTGCAGGGTATTTGAATGAGAAGGCTGCGGTAAACTTGCCACTTGCGTGATGCAGGTCTGTCAACACCACAGGAATTCTTTCCTAAACTAACCAGACTGGACAAGCAACACCACGGGTTTCCAGTGTTAGGCAAACAGTGTTTCTGAAGGTAAGTCAGCAGGAGGTCAAAGTTAGCCTTCTCTTGCGCAGGAGCGAATCTGTAGCAGGGGCATTAAGGCAAAGTAGAGATGGAGGGGAAAGAGGAGCTAGGTTGGTGTGGAAAAGCCTCCAACAGATCCCACTCAAAGGAGGATTTAGGCTTAGGAGGAGGAGCTAGGGGTGTGGCTCATTGGGTAGAGTCTTGCCTAGCACGCAGGACGCCCTGGATTTGATTGACCCTCAGTGCTCTGTAAATTAGGTGTGGTGGTGCAGGTGCACACCTGTAATCCTAGCACAGGGGAAGTAGAGACCTGAAGGTCATCAGTTCAAGGTCATCCTTGGCTTTGTAGACAATTGGAGGCTAGCCTTGGCCTTACGAGATCCTGTTCTAAAAAGAATGTAAAATAACCCAGAAAGCTTTGTAGATTTCCATCATAGACCTCAGTGTCCCTGTGAACTTCCTGGGGTCTGGGACAAGCTTGCTATGGGCATGAATGAGCATGCCTACAGAGAAACCAATTTGCACAAGCCACACCTCCCAAGTTCAAGGGGAGTCCCAGGCACAATTCTAGACTGGTCAATTCTCCAGCCACTTCCTTCCTGGTCAATAGGGGGTAGGGTCCTGGGAGCTATCAAGGCGTCTGTTTTAGTCAAGAGGTGGCTTTGTGTGCTCGCTAACTCTCCTGGCTTCTTCTAAGTGGGTGAATTTTCTGGAACATTCACCCCATTTAGCTCCAGCTTTTCTTTGTGCTCTTAATTGGAGGCTAAATGCCACTTGAGTGATCATTAAAGTACCATTCAAAGAGAGACCCCGTGGAGTCCCGGGTGCGGATGGTGCCTGGGCCAGGAAGGGCCTGCCCTCTTGCTCCATGTCCTGCAAAGTGGCAATGAGAAGCAGACCGTGGTGATTATGCAGATTCAAGCCAGCATCTCATTTTCTTCTCTGTAACTTGTGGGAATCTACACCGAGACCTTTGCTTAATGACTCTGTTCCTTACTTCTGTGGATGAGAACTTCCCGGGCACTCTGTTCTCCTGCCTTCAAAACAGTCTACAACTCGGGACTGGGAAAGATGGCTCAGTGGGTGAAATTGCTTGCTGATAGAAGTACCATGACCTGAGTTTGAACCCCCAGCATTTATGTGAAAAGCTGGGCATGGCTACATACATGCCTGTAATTGTGGAGTGGGGAAGAAGACAGGATGCTGGCGCTTGCTGGCTGCCAGCCTAGCTCCATGTTCATTGAGAGATCCTGTCTCAAGGGAGTAAGGTAGAGAGCCACAGAGTAGAATAGAGAAGTCAGTCCCTGGGCTGCTTCCTTGTGTACAAAAGAGAAAGCTGCGTTTGATGGATAAGAGAAGGCATTTTCTAATTCCATCCAAGGGCTCTGTCGCAGTTCTTTAGGAAGGATTCTAGAGTAGCCTGGAGCCTCAGGAAAAGGTGCTATGCTTGATTAATAATGTCTGTCCTGGAACAGGAGTGTAGAACAGGGCTGAGCGAGGAACAGCAAGCACATTGTATTACAGGGATTTACCAACCCCTAGCCAGACCCACCACTGATCCCTGGATTCAGGACAGAGCAGGGTTGCAGACCTCAGTCAAGAGCACAGATGGGCACCAGGCTGTTTGATTCAAATTCCAGACCTGAAGGGGTGACCTTAGGCAGGCATCTTACCTGCTCTGAGCCTCAGGATCTCTATTACAAAATCAAAGGAGTCATGGTACTCACTTTCCACTGGGCATGGGAGCAGAGAAATAAGACCATCTAGGAGAAACTTGTAAGTGGTGTCTTGTGCCAGCACTATATATGTGGTCCCTGTGAGTTCTACCTCGGAGAGTGTGATGGTTGGGATTGATTGTCATCTCGACGGGATCTAGAGTTACCTAGGAGACTCTGGCATGTCTATCAGGGAGTTTCTAGGTCGGGAAGATGCATCCTGCAAGTAAGCAGCACTGTTCCAAAGACTGGGGTGCCAGGGGGACTAAAAAGCAGAAAGAGAACTGAGCACCATCACTCGTCCCTCTGCTTCCTGATTGTGGGGACCACGTGACCAGCTGCCCCTCACTCCTTGCCACCATGCACCCTCAAACTGTGAGCCAAAGGAAACCTTTTCTTTCCCTGGTTTCCACTCGTCAGGCATTTGTCACAGTAAGCTGAAAAGAAACCAACACAGAAATGCAAAACCAAGCCGGGCGGTGGTGGCGCACGCCTTTAATCCCAGCACTCGGGAGGCAGAGGCAGGCAGATCTCTGTGAGTTCGAGACCAGCCTGGTCTACAAGAGCTAGTTCCAGGACAGGCTCCAAAACCACAGAGAAACCCTGTCTTGAAAAACCAAAAAAAAAAAAAAAAAAAAAAAAAAAGAAACGCAAAACCAACAGCAGGGACCACAGAGGCCACATCCCGAACAGCGCGAAGGAAGAGAGCAGGCGGGAGGGCCGACATTAGCAGTCTCTTCGATGGCCTCTATAATTACATAGGAGACCGGCCTTTGAGAATACCCACGAGAAATTATCCAGATTGGATTAAATGAAGTGGGAAGAGCCACTCTAACAGTGGGTGGCACTGTCTCTTGGGCAGGGGACCTGGACTGAGCTCAGCATTGGCATTCATCCCTTCTGCATCCCAACTGTGGATGCAATGTGACCAGCTGCCTCTGGTTCCTGATGTCATGACTTTCACGACGATGGGCTGTATCCTTGAACCGTAAAGCATAATAAACCTTTTCCTCCTTAGGTTAGCATTTGTAAGGGTATTTTATCAATAGCAACAGAAAAGCAACCAAGACAGTGGGTTATAACGAGCACACATGGGTACATGTGTATGATGTTCCTGTATGACCAGGCACAGGAGACTCAGAGGAATGGTCACCAAAATGTTACTGGGGGGACTTAGGGTAAACTCACAACGAACAAGTGTGCTTTTCCTGAGGCAAGGAAGCTAATAAAAACACAGAAACAGACTTGCTTGTAGTCAAAGCATTGTGTCCCCAGAAAGAGGCCAAAATCTGGGTCACCTCCCCATGTGATATGGGGACCATTCCCTTCCCCACTGGGCTTCACCCATGGTTATCTTGGAGCGGAACCGAATCACCAGGAGTGAAGCAGGACCTGGCCACTGACAGTCCTTGGCGGACTCAAGTGCTTACTTTTAGGGGCAGTCTCATGATAAGGACCCCACCGAGATCTTCCAATCAATTGTTTTACCAAACACGGAGGGCTCAAGTGCAAGCCAGGTTCCCAGACTCAGGGAGGGCTTATCAGTTTCTCTCCAAGCCAGAGTAATTAACAACTCTTAGAATGAATCAATTCTCCCAGGTCCTGGGCTCCCCAGGCTTTGCGAAGACAACGGAAGACAAATGTGCTTTAAAGATTTTGTTTTGTCATTTTTCTTTAAGAAAGGAAATCTTGTCAAGTGCAGAAATCGAAGAAGATGCAGTTGCTCCTTACCCTAAGGAAGACAGGCACTAGTGAGCAGCAGGGGAGGGGGACGCGTCTTCAAGGAGAAGAGGCTAGAGCCACCAGCTGCCTTGTTTTGTCTTCCAGAAACAAGGCCTTGCTATATGCCCAGGCTGGTGCTGGTGTCAAATGTGGAATTTTCCTGCTTCTATCTTCCACGTGCCGGCACGACAGATACGAGCCACCATGCCTGAAGTTACAAATACTCTGTGTGTGTGTGTGTGTGTGTGTGTGTGTGTGTGTGTGCATGTGTGTGTGTGTGTGTGTGTGTGTGCGTGTGTGTGCGTGTGCGTGTGTGTGTGTGTGTGTGTGTGTGTGTGCGTGTGTGTGTGTGTGTGTGTGCATGTGTGTGTGTGTGTGTGTGTGCATGTGTGTGTGTGTGTGTGTGTGCATGTGTGTGTGTGTGTGTGTGCATGTGTGTGTGTGTGTGTGTGTGTGTGCATGTGTGTGTGTGTGTGTGCGTGTGTGTGTGCGTGTGTGTGTGTGGTGTATGTGTACATGCATGGTACCCATAGGAGGAGGTCAGGTCCCTTTTTCTGATCTATCATTCTTTACTTTATTCTCCCAAGATAGTGTCTCTTACTGAACATTGGAGTTATGCAGGCAGCCAGCGAACTCCAATGATCCTATGTCCCCTATAGTGCTGGGATTACAGGCTCAGGAGTGGTTATGCCTAGATTTTTTATGTAGGTATTAGGGATTTAAACCCAGGTCCGCATGGTTGTTGAGAAAGTATTTTTACCCATGGAGCCATCTCCCCATCTGTCTTACTTAGGGTTTCAATGGCTGTGAAGAGACACCATGACCAGGACAACTCTTACAAAGGAAAACATTTAATTGCAGTGACTTGCTCACGGTTCAGAGGTTTAGTCCATTATCATCATGGTGGGAAGCAAGGCAGCAAGCAGGCAGACAAGGTGTTAGCTAAGGAGCTGAGAGCTCTTACATCTGATTCACAGGCAACAGGAAGTGGTCTGTCTCACTGGGTGTGGCTTGAGCACATATGAGACCCACCTCTATGGTGACACACTTCCTTCAGCAAGGCCACGCCTACTCCAACAAAGCCACACCTCCCTTTGTGGGGGGTCATCTTCTTTCAAACCACTACACCATCTATCCCAAGCCATAGACTTTTCAAGGTGCTGTAGGTTACTCCACTGGACCAGTGGTGTTCAGATCTGAAATAGGGACTTGCAAATTTCCAGCTATTGTGAATTTATGTCAACAGCTAGCCTTCAGAAGGAACTAGGAGTTTATTCCACAGTGCAGTGGCGAAGGGGAGCCATGTCTGCCACCTTCTAACAGAACCTCTACTGAACAAGGCAGCAAAGGCTGTGATTGTGGCAAAGCCCATAAAGTTCTGTCCTGATATATACAAATGCATTAAAAAAGATTATTTTTATTTTGTTTATGTGTGTGAACCTGGATTATGTATATGTATTGCATGTATGCAGTACCTGTGGAGGCCGGAAGAGAACTTGGGAATCCCTGGAAAACTCTGCCCCTTTACCTCCACAAAGGTGAGCAACACCAGAGAGTGGCAGTGACCTCACCTGACTTGTTAGCCTGAGGGACAGAGTAACAGTCTCCTTGCAGTGAGTAGCTAAATGAAACCGGTGGAAGCCAGCTGTTGCTCTCATCCAGCTGTTTGTCTCGTCATTCAGTAGTGGTGGTAATTTTAGGAACTCGGGGACCACCCCCTTCACTCTTCTGCCACGTTCAACTACTGTTTTCCCCCATCTAACTTAACAGAATTAAAGACATGAATCTGGGCCAAGTTTATGGCCCTGAAAATCAGGGGCTCCCCAATGCCGAGAGTGTCGCTATCCCAAGCAGTCACTCAGCAGAGAGGTTTCAAAAGCCTCCTTTTGGCTTTATTATGACTATTAGTAACTGTTAATTAGCATGGCGGAGGAGCGGCAATCGCCTCCCCATCCACACAGCGCTAATTACTCTTGGCTTTGCTACCAGCAGAGAAAAAATATCCCAAGATGGTTCCGGGGGATTCTCTATTTACCTTCACGCATTACTGGTCCTAGCTATTTAAAGCTGCGTCTCATTCAAAAGTGTTGGTGAAAGCCCTTTTAGTAACAGAAGAATGGGATTTGACTTCTCTGTGATAATAAGTTCCTGCTCATTCCTAGGTTGGCCCTGGGGCTAGGAGCTCCAGGTCCAGGGCACCAGGGTGGTGACTAGATTTTGCACCAAAGCTTGTGTTTAAGTTTCAAGGCAATCTGATTGCCTTGCTAAGATTGCCCCCTTCATCGACATTTTAGCCTCCTGATCAGTCTGAAGTGATGTCTCAATTCCTATGGGCAGAAGAACTCCTGAGCAAGAATGGTGGCCTGGACTCAAAGCACCCCATAGACACCTTAGCACCTTCACTGGTACATGAAATCAAGGCTGTAATCATTTTAGATGGCGTTGCAGGTGGCTCTGGATGCTGGCAGCAACCCATGGCCTGATTTATATGTTCTCTAGGTGGGTTTAGCCACCATGAAGATACTCCATCTCTTTACTTACCAATTATACTACAAGTCACACCATCGTCAACACCATCATCAACCTCCTGCTCATCTTTAATATCACTATTAGCACCATCATCACTACCATCACCACCATTGCCATCATCACCATCACTACCACTACCATTATCCCCATCACCCCCACTGCCATAATCACCATGACTATCATGACCACCATCACCATCAGTATCATCATCACCAATGACGTCATCGTCACCATCATCGACCTTCACCACCAACAACCATCACCTGGTATCGTCTCAGGACAGGATACCTGAACCCTTGTGCCTTGTTTTTTTTTTCTTTAAAAATGAGATAATTGTTTCCTCCTATATGACATAGGCCAAACTAAGTATGGTGACCCCGAGTCTGGCACTCAGCCACGTGGAAGATCCCCAAAGCATGGCGGTGGCCATCATTAGCATTCCCACTGGTGTCATTCACATATAAACATGGACAGACGAGTGTGCCTGGAGGCAAGGAACCTTTCGGGTGATGGCATGACTATGGCGGTTGCGGAAAACAGCTCCCCAACCGCTGGGTGATCTCTTACTTTAAGAGGTTCCATGAGCACCTCTGACAACAAGGTATAGTTAATGGGTCTCTGGGGGAGGTTCTTGACTTATGTCATTTGATTCTCTTGAGGGCACCACAGGGGTTTGTGGTGGGATTTGTCTGCCTAGATGGAGTTTTCCTCTCTTTTAGTTCTAGCCCTTCAGGAACCCCGACTCTTGGTCTCTATAGCAGGATGAAGATTGGCCCTCTCATTCCATGCATGGGACAACTGACATTTAACTCCTCAGCCACAATGACTTGAGATCAGTCCCATGTATGCATCCGTGATCTCCTATCTGTGGTTGCCTATGTACCTGGAGCTGCTGCTGGACAAACTCATTCCACTATGTGAATCCTCAACCCATGAGACCGTAGCATTGTGGGTAAATGTGTGTGTGTGTGGGGGGGGTGAGCAGGGTGTTGCACTCTTGCTGGAGCTCTGGAGACAATGTCCCTCTTTCCACCATCAATGCTCTGATGGTCCAGAAAGCTGGGATTGCCGAGCCTGGTGAGGACCCAGGAGCCAGCAGCCTGCAGCCAAATAGGGACAATAGGCCTGAGAGCCACAGAGAGGTACTGACTGCCACCACCCAGTCTGTGCCAGAACCCATCTGTGCTGCTCACACCAACCACGCTAGTGCTCACTTAAGACTCTCTACGTCTGGGAACCAGTGGAGGGTTCATTTTGCTTTCCCTTTCCTGAGTAATCTTGGACATCATTTGGGCTGCCTGCACACAGTCCTTTGTTTCAGAGCCCGCTACTGAAGGGATTATAGTCCTGTCTGTTCTGGTCCTGTTCCCCTTTCTTCTGGGTCTCCATGAATCTTTGAGACCCACTCCAAGTCCAACCACATGAGGCATCCTGGTCATTTCCCAGATGTCACTCTCACCAAAGCCCCTGCAGCAAGAAGAAGGACATGTCCTGTTTCAGAGGAAAGTCTAAACCATGACACACCCAAACCCAGTTACCTGAGAGGTTGGGTACCAACACGGCAATGTTTGAGTTCTGGTCCAAAGGGCAGAGCTTAAACACAGTTCAGAGCCTTGCTAATCACTCCTCGAACATACCACTGAGTGGGGGTTCAAGCAAAGTTGGCTTTTGCTTAATGTGCCTTGCAAGAGTTTGTCCCAAAGGGCCACTCTGGATAGCGAATGCCTGAGTGAGTACAGGCCCTCTCGATCCCACTCTTTCCTGGTCCAGCCCTGTTAAAAAGGAACAATGATTTCCCATAGAGAAACATTTCTGGCACAGTGTAGGTTGAAAACGACATGGCTCTTAAAGCATCATGGGAACTTTTCACTCAGACTCCACCTTCCATATGCTGTGCAACCTGTAGCAATTTACTGAACCTCTCTGAGACTCAGCTTCCTTCTTTGTAAAATGTGGCTCGTTACCTTTATTTCGTGGGGATGCTTTTTGTTCTTTTCTTTTCCCATTCTGTAACAAGGTCTCACCATGTAGCTCTAGCTGGCCTGTAACTCACGCTCTAGACCAGGCTGACCTCGAACTCTCACAGAGGTCTGCCTGCCTAAGCTTCCCGAGCGCTGGGTTTAAAGGTATGCATTTCTATGTCCAGTGATTTTTTTTTTATTTTTATGAATGAAATCCAGTCTGCCGACCTCCTGGGGATGAACTTGCCTGTACAGAGCACTCAGACACAGGTCCCGGGGCCTCACCAATGCTCCAAAAGTTACCCGCCCACCTCTCCTGTCTTCTCATGAGCGTGTGTGAGTGGTGTCACGTGTAAGCTTCATCATCTCCAGGGGCAGGAAGCCAGGAGCCACCTCTTGACTCTCTGAATGAATGGCCACAGGTTTATGATTTATTCGCGGATTAATTGGATGCTCAGAGACAATTCTATGTCAATTACACCACTGGCTTGGTGAGAGATACAGGGCTGCCAATGTCAATATGCTAAGACTGAGTGTGCCAGGGCTCAGCTAGGGCTCAGCCAGGGCTCGGGCAACCCAGAGAATGCTGCAGCCATGGGGCTTCCTTCCCTCTGTACCTGGGGAAAGAAGAAGGTTCAAACACTCATGGCAAGTTATGTGGAAGGTGGTGCCCTGTCCTCTCGTCCCAGGTAGCTTCCACTGATGCCAGCAGAAGAGGACACTTGTCTCGGTGCCCAGAGGACTTGTGTGTGCTCAACAGCACATGTAGGGTTCTTGAGTGGTTCCAAGACTCCACTTGTGGGTGTCCCTTGGGTGCAGGCAGAACTGGGAATATGAGAGATTGCACTGCCTGTGCTTAGAGTGTTGATAGTCAGTGGGTGGTGGCAGGGGGTCAAGAGTTCAAGGCCAGACTCAGCTACCCAGTGAGTTTGAGAGCTGGGTTACATGAGATCCTGTCTCAAAACAATTGAACAAGGAAAAGGAAGACCATTTCCAGGTGATGTCTTGGATGACACAGGAGCCCTTCCTAAGGGGTTGGAAGACCAAGATGGTGATGGAGGTGCCCTGTGCAGCAAGGCTCTGCAGGAAAGCAGTGAAAGGCTCGGATGTGGCACATGGCAAACGCCACCCAAAGGACAGAGGCTGCAGCCCCATAGCCACAGAGAACAGAATTCCACCATGAAATTGAACTTAATCTTGAGAGGATCTGGAGTTCCCGAGAACAAGGCAGCCTGGCCAGCACTGAGTCTAACCTGGAGAGAGCTAAGCAGTGAATTCCATCCAGCCAAGCTTTCTACATGCAAGGTAACAAATGCCCATCATTGTAAGCTGCGTGCTAGGTTTGGGGCAACTTGTTACACGGCAGATGATAGCAGATACACAGGCAACTGCCCAGCCCTTCTCCAACTCTCTTCAGAGAGCCTTGGTCACCCTGTTCCTGTTTCTGTGGCACATCTGTGTTTCTCTCTTTCACTATCAGCTGGTATTTTTCCACTGGGAACACTGTGGGTGATTCTGTCCTCTCCTGCCCTCCCAGATGGACCTGGCTACTCAGAAAGCACCCACGAGGTACACAGACCAAATTCCTGGGTACTGCCAAGGTTACCGTCTGCTGAGGCCATGGCTGTGCGTGTTATGTTAAGGCTTCAAGGTGTCCACACTTGCTTTCAGTGGGAAGTATGAACCTGTTGTACACTGCAAAACATCTTTAACCTTGACCCAGACCGAGTTCATCACTCTCACTCTCCATAGTGACCTGGATGTACTTGCTTCATCCTGTGTGTATGTGTGCGGTAGCATCATTCACGGGTGTGTGTGCACGTGTGTGTGTGTGTGTGTGTGTGTGTGTGTGTGTGCTGTGCGTGTACCCATGTTCACGTGTGTGTGGGTGCACATGCGTATGCGCATATGTTCCATGGGTGGATGCCCTTTGATGTGAGACTGCCCAAGTCCCAGTATGTATGCCAAGGGCACGGGCAGAATGCAGAGTGGAATCTGGGAACTACCTTGAGTTAGCAGCTCACCAGAGTTAGTGAGCCATCTCTCTGGCCCAAGGACTGAGACCGTCACCTGATTCTTCTCTTTACTAGCGGTGAGATGGAGGGCGGGCCAAGAGAAACACTTCTGCCTCTGTTTTTTCCTTGTTGGCGGGGGTTGTGGTGGTGGTAAGATGACCCCACTCTGGGTTGTTGTGAGGACTGAAAGCACTTAAACATGAAGGACACACAGTCAGACCACACCACATAGTGGGGAACACTGTGATGACTGAGTGTTGAGGGAGGGGCTTCCTGAAAGGGCTGGGTGGCCATCTCTGTCACCAACGTTTATCTCGGTCATGGCACTCATATAGGAACAAACAGGACCGTGTCCTAACAATGACATGCATGGTCACTTGTCTTAGAACATTCACACATCATAAAAGAGTCAAATGTCCCTCTGGATTTTCCTTAACTATTGGAAGATTCAGAAAGAGGCAGGCGAATCTCTGAGTTTGAGGCTAGCCTGGTCTACAGAGGGAGTTCCACAATGGCTGGCGCTATACAGAGAAACCTTGTCTCGGGAGGAGTGTGGAGGGGAGAACTTTCATGGAGCAAGTCTGCAGGCATCCAGTCTGGTGACTCTCTCAGCGCCCAGGGGAAAATCTGCTAAGTCACAGATCTCAGAGACCCTCGTCAGCATCTCAGGGTAGAGCCCAGGAATCCGCAGCTGATCTGAGAAGAGCCGCACTCCCCACTCCCAGCTCAGTTCACCACTCAGTCATGCAGTTCATTGATTCACTGGGACGCACACTGATTCAGCAAACCTGGGGCTGAAAGGCAGGGCCTGCTTTTCTGTGGAGGCGGGAATAGAACCTTGGCCTTCTGAATACTGGGCAAGCACTCCATCACTGAACCAACCCCAGAGGCTCGGCGGGGCTTCATTCTCCTCTGCACTTAACTCCTGTGGCCTAGCACCAGGTTGTCCGACAGGAATGCCAAGCACGAGGAAGAATAAAGAACACTTGGAGGAAATTTTATTATTTTTCATGCATAATTTTAAACCCACCAAAAGAGACTGCCCAGGAGAAAAACGGAGCAATGTAGCACACTGCTTGATGCCTCAGGTCTATGTCACAGCGCACGCTGAGTCCTGGTCTCCCAGACACTGCCCTGGAGACAGGGGTCTGCATCTGCGTTGGCAGCTGCACATCCCGGCGGCGATGCTGTGCGAGCACCTTCACTTCGGTGATGAAGTGTCACGTGTGCCGGTGCTTTCCAGTTAAGCATGGACCAGAGACACAGAGAGTGGGTGACAGAACAGGGTCCTCAAGTCCCTAGTGCAGCATGCAGGGCATGGATGTTCAGGGTCTCATGGGACACAGGTGCCATTGGTCTAAGGAACCCACTTTGTGAACTTCAAATACTCAGCACCAGTTTGAGCAGGGCTTGTTTCTAGAAGGTTTAGTGTCTGACCCTCAGAATTACTGTTTGCTGCTTCCCAGGTTTTTCTGCTTTGTTTGTTATTTGGTGTGTGTGTGTGTGTGTGTGTGTGTGTGTGTGTGTGTGTGCGACACAGTGAAGGCCAGAGGTCAGCCTTCATTCTCATTCCTCAGGAGCCAACTACCTTGCTGGCCCGGCCTTTTGGGACAGGGTCTCTCATTAGTTTGGGACTTAAGTCGAGAGCCCCTGGGACCTGCCTGTCTCTACCTCCTCAGTGCTGGGATTAAAAGCATACATCACTGCTCCTATCTTTTTGATGTGGGTTCTGGGGACTGAACTCTGGTCCTCAGGTTTGGGTAGCAAGCTTTTTCCTGACTGAGTCATTTCTCCAGCCCATGTTTGTGGATTTGTGGTTATGAGTAGGAGGTACCAGGAACTTGGCAGGGCCAGCAACTGCTAAAGGTCTTCACACAGCCCTATTGGTCCTGGCCCATCAATGCTCCAAGTATGATTATGAACCAGTCAAATCCTCTGTGTGAAAATTGGTGGTGGTGGTGGTGGTGGTGGTGGGGACAAAGACTCAGGGATGGGACCCATGTATCTTGGGGAGGGGGATACCTGAAAGCAAGCTTCTCCTTGCTGAGACCTAGGATCCTATCTCTTGGGAACACTTCCTTCCAGGAGGGAACAGGAATGATTAGTCAGTCACCCTGGTGACCAGGGCCTCAGTCAGCTTGCAGGGCTCCATATGGGCTTCAGCTCTTCCAGATGTTCTGTGGGCACACATCTGCTTCCCCCAAGCACCAGCTGTCAGTGCCCAGATGGGAGCTGCTTCTTGGAGAGTCACCTGGGAGGTTTCCAGAAATAGGATCTGTCATCGATTTTTCTGGAACCCCCAGGGGTGGCCTTGCCTGGGGAACAGGTACCTTATCCAACTCCAGAACTCGACGTGGATGAGAGGAGGTGTACATAGGCTCCCCTCTCCCCGACAACCTGCTCAGAGTCCAACTGGGTCTCACTTACAGACAGCACGGAGCTGAAGTCAATAGGAACATGTTCAGTGGCCTTATTCCTGAGACACCAAGTGACTCTGGACATTGGCCCAGAACCTTCTTCCTTTTACCCCCTTTACCGGTAAAAATCACTATTGCTATTCACGCAGTGGTCCAGGCACCCAAGGCAGCCACAGTATCTGCAACCTGCCAGAAATGCAGATTCTCTGTTGCCTCTGATCAAACACTTTCTAGGGGGCAGAGCATCCATTGCAGTCAAGGGCTAAGCTGAGTGACCCTGGGCTGGAAAGAAAGGAAGCCATGAAAACTGGTACCCAGGAATCCAGCTTAAATCCCGACTCTCCTACTTGGCACCTGCATATTAAAGATGGGCAACCCTCTTCTGGCCCTTGATATCCAGTTTCCTCCTCTATAGAATAGCAACAGCAGTATGCAGCTATTTAGAGGCCACGCTCATCACGAAACAGTTCCATCAATGCCTGTCACGAGTCAGGGACTCCAGGAGATCAAGGAGATCCAAGGAGGAGGAAGAAGACAGTCTTCACCCTCAGAAGGCCTTTGGTGACTTAGAAGAAATGTTAAAGAATTTAAAAGTATAAGGAACACTGTGAAATGCCACAAGAGAGACCAGAGCCGTCAGAAGTCTGGACAGAGGCAGTGTGAGTATCCCTGAAGAACAGAAGTCTGAGGCTGGAGAGATGGCTCGGCAGGTAAGCACACTGGCTGCTTTTGTAGAAGACCATAGGTTAGATCCCAGGACCCACATGGGGACTCACAACTGCCTGTGATTCCAGCTCCAGGGGATCTTATACCTTTTTCTAGATTCTGTGGACACATACACATGGGAGTTCACACACACATACAACACACACACATACACACACTGAGACAGAGACAGAGAAAGAGAGAAAGACAGAGAGAGAGAGAAAGAAAGAGACAGAGAGGAGAGAAGGAAGAAGAGAGAGAGGGGCAAAGATGGGAGACAGAGACAGAGGGACAGAGAAGAGAGGGGAAGGAGAGAAAGAAAGAGGAAACTGGAACTAGGGAGGTCCATGTGGATAGAGCAGAGAATAGACAAAGGATACAGAAGAATGTGCTACGCCGGTGCACACATTTGAAATGAAAGTGTGCACAGTATGGTACCTGGTGAGCGAGGCAGAGAGCATCTGCATCACTTATGCACTGCTGGGCAACAGGTTGACATCTGGAGAGTGAAACTGGTGGGTGGTCAGCTTCTCTCTGTAAATGATGAGCTCAGAAGGAAGAAGCCCTTCCTTCCTTTCTTCCCTTCCCCGTTCCCTTTTCTTTCTCCCTTCCCTCCCCCCTCCTTTTTCCCTTCCCCCTTCTCTTCCTCCCTCTCTTTTTCTCTACCTTTCTTATGCATTGCTGTACTATCAGGGACTTAACACAGCCTTTCAGATCCTTTTTTCTGCATCCCTAGTCTGCCTGGTCATTTCTTCAACCCCTACCTAATGGAGATGCAGGGAAGTCGAGGCAATGGGCTGCCTTCTTCCAACCCTGGCAGAGGAAGTGAAAATTGATGAGGCATAGGGAGGAAGGGCAGACCGGAGTTCGCAAAGTAATTGAAAAACTAGCCAGACGTGGAAGGATTAGAAGGAAGCCCAGCTCCTCTGCAGCGTGTCCAAGTCAAAGCAATGACATGGGGAAGAGATGAAGAGATAAAGAGAAAACAAAAGTCCCAAAGACTTGGGTGGGAAATGAATTCATCTAATGAAATATTTCAGTTCTAGAGAGAGAGAAAGAACACTAAGGAAAAATAATAGCTCAGATAATAAATCCGTGGACGTGTCATCGGGGCACAAGACAGGGACAGAGGAAGCCGAGGAGCAAATGGCTTAATATTTTAGATTAATTGTGAGCAGTCAATAACGTGACTCACCGGGGATCCAGAGGTGTCTGAGCTGGGCTGAGCAACCTACTTAGGTTGGTAATTATTGTTTGCATTCATGGAATTAAGGATACAAAAAGGCGGCTGAAAGAAAGCCTCACAGAGCTGGGGGACTCTAATCCCGAATTCTGGCAGCTCCGTCTGTGCCCTGTGGGGAGGCATCCATTCTATGGCTTCTGGGCTTCTGTGCGGAGTCAGAGGGGGAGAAGGACTCTCACTGTCCCCCTTCCCCCTTGCTCTGGGGCTGCTTCGCCACCAATTCCAAAGAATTCACGTTCCCCAGATCTCATTTATTTTTAAATCCAGAAGTTGGCTGGGGACTTAAAAAGGACATCAAAGAAGAAACAAGAAAACGACGGGGCTCACATCCACTATGCAGAACTGATCGCCACTGGCCCCTTGCTCCTGGGGCTTCTTGCTGTCTTGTTTCTTGCCCAGGCTAGCCTTGAACCTGAAATCCCCCAGCTTCATCCCCCACTCCCCAGTGTTAGGATTATAGGTGTGTGCCATTGTGCCCACCTCTGGTAATTTTAAGAATAACACATTTCATTAGTAAAAATGAAACATGCATTTTTTTTTGACACAGGGTCTCATATAACTCAGGCTGGCCTCTAATCTACTACATTATCCAAGGATAACCTTGAACCCTTGATCCTCCTGCCTTCACCTCCAAAGTGCCAGGATTACAAGTGCATGCCACTACCTCTGGTTTTATGCAGTGCTGAGGATGGAACCAGGGTTTCATGCATGCTGGGCCAGCACTCTGGCAGCTAAGACACACCCCCAGCTCTGAAACGGGTTCTTTTCAAAGATCAAGCTCGCATCAACCATGGCATTTACTGAGTTTCACTGTGGCATGTCCACAATCGCACAGGGGTGCTTGATCATGTTTGCACTCCCAGAAACCCCCTGCTACGTCTCCAGCTTTCTTTCCACGTCCCTAATAGTGTCTCTCCTACTTTTACACACTCAGACCTCCTCTCTGCCCCCACATATGGGGGAAAGACCCAATATTCGTCTTTGAGGCTGGCTTTTGTTCATTTAACAATCTCCAGTCCAACCTATTCTCCTACAAGTGGCTTATTCTGTTCTTTAAAATGTTTTTTAAGGATTGCATGTATTGATGTGTGTGTGTGTGTGTGTGTGTGTGTGTGTGTGTGTAGAGTGATGTGTGTACATGGCAGCACACGTGTGGAGATCAGAGGCATGTTCTCAGAAGTCAGTTCTTTCCTTCCACCTGTGGGTCCAGGGGATCAAACTCAGGCTTGGTGGCAGGGGCTGTCCACTGGGCCATCTTACTGGCTGGATATGGTTCTATTGTATGGCTGACTAATTCTCCATTATGGATATATGCCATGTCTTCTTTATCCATTCATTTGCTGATGGACACTCAACCTGATGTCGTATTTCACTCTGCATCTCCAACAGAAGTGAAAGAAGACAGAGGAATGTAAAATAAAAGACAAAGGCAAAGATCCTTCCCCTGTAGGAATTTTAGTTTAAAAAGGCATGGGAACTGGATGCAAGGCTCCTGCAACCCCAGGTGCAGGCATGCTAAGAGTCAGTCAAGTCTCACATCCCCTTTCTTACCCATGCTTTGGGAGCCTCCCACTAGAAGTGCTGGGGACATGCCTGCTGCACATCCTCCCAAATGCTTTTCTATCAACGTATCAACATCTACCTGGTTAGCTTGCTTTTTTTTTTTTTCTTTCAAGACAGGGTTTCTCTGTAGCTTTGGAACTTGTCCTGGAACTAGCTCTTATAGACCAGGCTAGAGTAATAAATAAATTTTCATGGCTCTTGGACATAAACCAATCTTAAATGAATGACTATTTATTTCTTCTTGTCCGACCAAATAACCTTTGGGCATGAAAAGATGTTCATGTGTATATAAGATTGTGCACACACACCTATGTGTGAAGGTTTACTCACGTGTGCTCATATGGAGGTCAGAGGTCATGTTAGTTTTCTCCCTCTACTGCTCTTTATTTTTTAACACAGGGTCTCTTACTGAACCTGGAACTCCATGGTTTGACTCTGCTGGTTGGCTGGCCTGCAAGCACCTGGTACCTGCCTATCTCTGTCCTACAGTGCTGGGGTCACAAATCTGTGCCACTGTGCCCAATTTTTGAGTGGGTGCCGGGCAACTGAACCCAGCTCCTCATGTGTGTGCAGCAAATACCTCACCCACTGGGCCGTCTCCCTAGCCCTTGAGAGGTATTCTTTAGGTCATTTGAAGTCTTTCTGTTAATTGGACAGAATGTTATATCCACTCAATGACTTGGGAATATTGCAATGTTTAAGATTTGTGAATTATCTAATCGCTTTTCCTAACAATATCATGTCTTCCCTGTAATGCATGCATAATTTTATTCTGTAAAAACGAATCATCACATATCCGGGGGTACCATGGCAGTTTGCTTATTTTAACCTGAACTTTTATTTTCCCTTTAATCCCTGTGTGTGTGTTTGTGCGTGCACACTTATGAATGCCACAGCACGTGTGTCTTTCACTTTGCTGGCTTCCGTCTTTCACTTTGCTGTAGGCAGGATGCCTCTCGTTGTCAGGCTGCGTGCTACAGGCTAGCTGGCTTGCTAGCTTCCAAGAGATTGCCCTGTCTCCACCTCCCAACCTGCTGTAAGATAATTGGGATGAGAGATGTGCACTGCTGAATCAGGCTTCTTATGTGTGTTCTGGGGATCTGAACTCAGGTCTTCAGACTTGCTCGGCTGAGCTGCTTCCTACCGAGTCCTAGTTTCTCTTCCCTTTTTTTCCCTTCCCTTCCCTTCCCTTCCCTTCCCTTCCCTTCTCTTTCTTTCTTTCTTTCCTTCCTTCTTTCTTTCTTTCTTGACAGCCCCGGCTGTCCTGGAACTCGCTCTGTAGACCAGGCTAGCTTCAAACTCACAAAGATCCACCTGCTTCTGCCTCCTGAGTGCTGGGATTAAAGGTGTGCACCACCATTGCCTGGCTCCCTGAACCCTATTTTAATCTTCACTCCCGTTTTCGAGGCATCTCTCTGTGAGAACCAATCTCAGCACTCCTGACTTCCTCTGGGTATCCCACTGTTTAAGTCTGACATCTATCCGGTCTGAGCCGCTGAGGGGCTGATGGCCAATTTGGATTTCAATTTGCCCTTGTAATAAACAGCACTGCAGCAGGCAGTCTTATATACAGATCCCTGCCAAACCTGTTTAGGATTTCTACAATCTTCGGAAGGATCGGAAATCTGAACAGACATCACCAAAGTGCTTTTCAAAAACACTGTACGAACCTGGGGGGGGGGGGTGTGCACACCTGTAATCCCTGCCCTTGGAGGTGAATGCAGCAAGATCAGGGGGTCTAGGTCATCTTTAACTACATAGAGTCGGAGGATAGCCTGGGCACGTGAGAGCTGTCTCAAAGGGGGCGGGGTGAAAAAACAAGACAACTGGCTTGTATGTATGTCTGCTTCCAGAGCTGAACTATCACCTCAAGGCGGTATATCACTCAGCCAGGCTCAGACACTGGAAGGCAAGGCTGAGGCCAAGGTTCTCATTTGCTCAACTGAAAGATATACAGACCTTTCAGTTCTCTATAAGATACATCAAAACCACTGCCTTGGGCTGGGGAAGATGGTTCAGCAGGTCAGTGTAGCGTGATTGAGGACGGCATGGGATGTCAAACTCTGGACCCCACTGACATTTACACAAGTATCCACATGCAACTGCACATATAAATATGGGCACACCAGATACCCTGAACACTCATAAACACTTATGCACATCACGTGTACTTACTCACTTATGCAAAACCTGTCACCCTGGGTATCCTATACCCCGGGCATCTTAGACAGTGCTGTTGGCATGAACAGGCCTTCACCAGATTGTGAAGGTTACCTAAGAAGCAGTAGGCTAGAGGGCACCCCTGTCATTCATGGGGGGAAGCAGTAGCAGAGGACTTCAGATGCAAGGGAGTCAGGAAGGGCAGCCATGAAAGCGATTAGGAAGCAAACCAGGAAACAGAAAAGAGATGGCACAGGAAGTTAAGGAAAGAAATATGTTGCCCGCGCACGAGGTAGGGAAAGGTCGGCATGGCAGATGGTTTTGTCAGAGTGAACTTGCAGAAGTAATTTACTGACTGCACAGGTGGAGGCCCTAAATTAAATGCGCTCCTGGCCTCAGCACTGAGGAAGGTTCCAGAAGAAGGCAAGAATCTCTGGGGGAAAGAAAGGAGTCAGAGTCCCTATGGTACTGGCAACCCAGAAGAAGTGATAGGGATGGGGAGGCAGCAGGGGTGAGGCAGCAGGGGTGAGGAGGCAGCAGGGGGAGGCAGCAAGGGTGGGGAGGCAGCAGGGGGAGGCAGTAGGGGTGGAAGGCTGCAGGGATGGGAGGCAGCAGGAGTGAGGAGGCAGCAGGGGTGAGGAGACAGCAGGGATGGGAGGCAGCAGGGGTGAGGAGGCAGCAGGGGTGAGGAGGCAGCAGGGGTGAGGAGGCAGCTGGGGTGAGGCTGTAGGGATGGGAGGCAGTAGGGGTGGGAGGCTGTAGGGATGGGAGGCAGTAGGGGTGGGAGGCTGTAGGGATGGGAGGCAGTAGGGGTGGGAGGCTGTAGGGATGGGAGGCAGCAGGGAGGAGAGGCAGTAGGGGTGGGAGGCAGCAGGGGTGAGGAGACAGCAGGGATGGGAGGCAGCAGGGGTGGGGAGGCAGCAGGGGTGAGGAGAGAGCAGGGGTGAGGAGGCAGCAGGGGTGAGGAGGCAGCAGGGGTGAGGAGACAGCAGGGATGGGAGGCAGCAGGGGTGAGGAGGCAGCAGGGGTGAGGAGGCAGCAGGGATGGGGAGGCAGCAGGGGGAGGCAGTAGGGGTGGAAGGCTGCAGGGATGGGAGGCAGCAGGAGTGAGGAGGCAGCAGGGGTGAGGAGACAGCAGGGATGGGAGGCAGCAGGGGTGAGGAGGCAGCAGGGGTGAGGAGGCAGCAGGGGTGAGGAGGCAGCTGGGGTGAGGCTGTAGGGATGGGAGGCAGTAGGGGTGGGAGGCTGTAGGGATGGGAGGCAGTAGGGGTGGGAGGCTGTAGGGATGGGAGGCAGTAGGGGTGGGAGGCTGTAGGGATGGGAGGCAGTAGGGGTGGGAGGCTGTAGGGATGGGAGGCAGTAGGGGTGGGAGGCTGTAGGGATGGGAGGCAGCAGGGAGGAGAGGCAGTAGGGGTGGGAGGCAGCAGGGGTGAGGAGACAGCAGGGATGGGAGGCAGCAGGGGTGGGGAGGCAGCAGGGGTGAGGAGACAGCAGGGGTGAGGAGGCAGCAGGGGTGAGGAGGCAGCAGGGGTGAGGAGACAGCAGGGATGGGAGGCAGCAGGGGTGAGGAGGCAGCAGGGGTGAGGAGGCAGCAGGGATGGGGAGGCAGCAGGGGTGAGGAGGCAGCTGGGGTGGGGAGGCAGCAGGGATGGGAGGCAGCAGGAGTGAGGAGACAGCAGGGGTGAGGAGGCAGCAGGGGTGAGGAGGCAGCAGGGGTGAGGAGACAGCAGGGATGGGAGGCAGCAGGGGTGGGGAGGCAGCAGGGGTGAGGAGACAGCAGGGATGGGAGGCAGCAGGGGTGAGGAGGCAGCAGGGGTGAGGAGGCAGCAGGGGTGAGGAGGCAGCAGGAGTGAGGAGACAGCAAGGATGGGAGGCAGCAGGGGTGAGGAGACAGCAGGGGTGAGGAGGCAGCAGGGGTGAGGAGGCAGCAGGGGTGAGGAGACAGCAGGGATGGGAGGCAGCAGGGGTGAGGAGGCAGCAGGGGTGAGGAGGCAGCAGGGGTGAGGCAGTAGGGTTGGGAGGCTGTAGGGATGGGAGGCAGTAGGGGTGAGGAGGCAGCAGGGATGAGGAGGCAGTAGGGGTGAGGAGGCAGTAGGGATGAGGAGGCAGCTGGGGTGGGGAGGCAGCAGGGGTGAGGCAGTAGGGTTGGGAGGCTGTAGGGATGGGAGGCAGTAGGGGTGAGGAGGCAGTAGGGATGAGGAGGCAGTAGGGGTGAGGAGGCAGTAGGGATGAGGAGGCAGTAGGGGTGGGGAGGCAGCAGGGGTGAGGCAGTAGGGGTGGGAGGCAGTAGGGGTGAAGAGGCAGCAGGGATGGGAGGCAGCAGGGGTGAGGAGGCAGTAGGGGTGGGACGCTGCAGGGATGGGAGGCAGCAGGGGTGAGGAGGCAGCAGGGGTGAGGAGGCAGCAGGGGTGAGGAGGCAGCAGGGGTGGGAGGCAGCAGGGGTGGGAGGCAGCAGGGGTGAGGAGGCAGTTGTCATCCAGTTGGAAACTTGATGGCTCAAATGGAAATAACAAGCTGCCAGGAACCCCCTTGCCACTGAAGGTGTTCTCAGGGCACATTAAAGAAAGTCCGGTTTTCTTTTCTCCAGGTTAGAGCAGGAGCAGCAGCGGCTGTAGAGAAGATCAGTCCTGTGTCACCTTCTGATGGACCCTCTTACCCTGTCACAGGCTGCCCAGATCCAGAACCCAAGCCCTGGCTTTACCTCACCACTCATTTCCCAGGCACCTTACGACGTGTCCCTCAAATTCCCCAAACTTTAATGTCTTTCTTATCCAGACGGGGAGGGTTGTCCACTAATCTGACTTCTCTCCCCTCCCCCTACATTTCTTCTTGCACACTCCACTCTGGTCTCTCAGGCATCCTCATTGTTTTTCAAATGCTCAAGGGTCTTTGCACTCATCTTTGCTCTTCAAACTGTACCCCAACCCCTCTGCTTCCCAGGCTCTCTCCACTGTGACTGTCACATGTTAACAGACCACCAGACACTATCTCATATGACTTAAAACCCCAGCATTTTCCTTCCTGGTTTCTCCCTCTCTGATCTGAGCTCTGGATGGACCTGCTTCATCTGCTTTCTCCTTTACCTGTTTAAGCATTTAACATGGATGTCCAGTGTGTGGGCTGTACCTGGCAGGTGGCCATGGAGATAAATCTCTAAACAAGCATATAAAGAACGGCTGCTAATTGGACCAAGAGCTATTCCTTGCCTACCACATTGAGGGCTGGACCACAGTCCTGCCTGTCCTGCATTGGAGTCAATGGGCCAGGACTGCAAGGGAATGGGATGTAAAGCAGTGTATGTACATGCTTGAGTGTGGCTCAGTCACATAGGGTCTGTAGGTAGTTGTTACGTAGCATTTCCCTCTGATATAAATCTTTTCTCCTGGGGAAACTCACTAAAAAGCTGGATGGTCTAAACAGAGGCAAAACATTCCATCTGCAGAAAAGTTCCTTATACTCAGGAAGTAAACAACCTAAGGGCTTCAGGAAATTCCTGAAACTGAGCAATTGCACTAGGCCTTTCCTTCTCCTAGCTTACAGAAGCAGTGTGGACTGCTGGGAACAACACACAAACAAGCTGAGCCACCTGGAGGAAGCTAGGACCAGCTGAGGTCCATGGAAGAAGCTCAAACTAACCGAGCTACCTTAAGTAGACATCTTCTAAGCTCTTGAAGTGCCTGCGGGCTGTGTGGTGAGTCCCAGGTTGCCAGGCTTCATGAGTTGTCACTCTTGCTGGGGTCTTTGAGTCATTTCTGCTCCTCCAAGTAACCCATCACCCTTATTCCTGGAAGTAACTCCAATAAACTTTAGTGGTATCTGTACTTTGGGTTATTATTAATTCCCTATCTGGGAAGTAAATGTTTATTCATGTCTCCCCAGGAATAGTGTCCCCATAACAGCAGATCATAGCATATGATTAGTTAGTGTTAACTGTCCCCTGGACAGGATCTAGGATCATCTGAGAGATGGGTCTATGGGAATGTCAGGGTAAATATCTTGAGAAGGTACACTGAGGTGGGAAGTCCCACCCGCCATTCCCTGGCTGGGATCCTGAAGCGAATAGATGGAAAAAGGGTACTCAGCAACAGTGTGGATCCTCTCTCTGCTTCCTGCCTGTAGATGGGATGTGATCAGCTTCTTCAAGGTACTGCAGCCCTGACTTCTCTTCCATAAAGGACCAAACCTCAAACTGTGAATGAAAATGAGCCCTTCCTTCCCGCAGCTGCTTTTGTCAGAGTGCATTTATCATAGAAACAAGAAAAGAAATCAAGACATAACCGTTGATAGCAGACCCAGATTCTTAATATTGAAAACCAGGGCTGCATTGTAGGGACCCAGTAACACTAGGTCTAAAGGCCGTGGCACATGGGAAGTTGAAAGCTGTTGCCTTCAACACACTTTCTCTTTCCACATCCTGTTCATCAGTCCCTCCACATCTCAGGGATTTTCTTGCTTCCACCTCACCTCCAAGGGCACAGCTCCCCCAGACAGGGAGTGCTCAGGTGTAGGAGTTAAATTAACCCCCTCCCCACTCCATTGCTTCTGTCTCATGGTCACCTGCAAGACAATGACATCATGAACCAAATCCTCCAGTATGCTTGCTTGTGCTAAACCCTCATAGCTTGAAAACCCGGTGTCAGAAGAGACCAAATATTGAACAGCCCACTTAGCAGTGGCCCCCAAAGGAACCAAAATGTTAGGGCTACATAAAAAGAATCATAGCTAGTTCAAAGAAAATTATTCTTGTAAGAGCCCAAATTTGTAAAAATTGTCAGCACTTCCCCTCTTTTTATTCCCCAAAGGATATTGTGAGATACTAAAAATCTCTGAGGGAGGAGAGTCCCCACAAGGACATCAGCATGCATGCTAGGGGACTTGCAGGCTACACATTGTGAAGTCGATGACTAAGGCTGCCTAGTGGGATGGAAGGGCACATGCATGCTGTGTTGCTGCTTGTATTGTGGGGGCCAGAGCAAAACAGGAGAGAGGAACACTGCTTCCTCATAGGGAATCAAAAGTGACCCATTAGGAGTGGCAACATGAGTGTTTGGAAGATAGAATAAGCCAGGCTCTCCAAGGATCCCTGCTCACCACACACAGCCTGTGGGTAGGGACCAGTTGCCGATCCTCTTGGTCTGTAGGGTTGACTGTAGAGATGCTGGTTAAGTAGAGAATCTATGGCATGGCTACCCTCTGGCCTCTGCTCTGACAGCCAAGAGGCCCAGCTTGCTCTTGTTTTTGACCAGAGAATGGGCAAAGGATGGTGGGTGGCTGGTATGTCTATCCCTGTACTTCTACCAGGTAGAATAGGTATGGAGGAAGGGTTCCCACGTTGGGGCCATGACTCAATTTATCTTGGCTTGGCCAAGCCCAGTAAGGATGCTCCAGACACACAGCTTTCTTGGGCCTCATTTCCACTGCCATCTTGACCCAGAAAAATAGTATGAAGGCCACTGTTGTCAATGGGGAAGTGTTCCCTCCCAAATTCAGAACTCAGAAGCTTCGGAGAAAGGGTCTCTATGTCAATAGGGTAAAAGTCAAGGTTAAATGAACTGGCTTATAGTATATCTGTTTTAGTTAGGGTTTCTATTGCTGTGAAGAGACACCATGACCATGGCAACTCTTATAAAGGAAAATATTTAATATGGGATAGCTTATAGTTCAGAGATTTAGTCTATTATCAGCATGGTGGGAAGCCTGGAGGCAAGCAGGCAGACATAGTGCTGGAGAGGAACTGAGAGTTCTACATCTGGATCTGCAGGCAGCAGGAAGGGAGAGTGACACTGGGCCTGGCTTGAGCATCTGAGACCTCAAAGCCTGTCCCCAGTGACACAATTAACCCAATAAGGCCACACCTACTCCAAGAAGGCTACACCTCCTAATAGTACCACTCCCTATGAGCCTATGGGGACTGTTTTCATTCAAACCACCACAAAGCCTTATATCCAAGAGGGGGTTCTAAGAAGAGACAGAATGTGAGAGGATACAGAGACACCCATGGGAGACGGCCAAGTGAAGGAAGAAGGGACAGAGGGACTTATGAGCCAAAACTTAACAGAGGCTGCTGGAAGCTGGATAAATCCTTCCTTAGAGTGCCTAGAGGAGCATGGTCCAGTCAGTACTTGGATCCCTTTTGCTTTATTTCCACAGTTCCAGGGAGGAAGCCCAGAGCCGTGGGTGTGCACTGAAGTGTTCAGCCTTTCAGCCCCACCCCATCCTATGCAACCATGATGCCTTGATTTTGGCCCTAGAGCCTTAGATGCTCTTGCCATTTAGACTGTGTGAGCTGTGAGGTTGCAGATGTCTCTCTCTTATACACTGGCACATCCAAGAGCACTGTATGGGAAAGTACCCATGCAAGGGGAGCTATGGTGTAAATCTCAAATCCCTCAAGCCTTCTGTGAGGAGGGTTATCACTGGACCATGGTGCTATTAGGAGCTGATTGAATCTTTAGGAGAATGGACCTTACAGGGGGAAGTTAGGTCATGGGTGGGCATGCCTTCAAAGGGGAAATCAGGGGTATCTTACTCATGCTCTCCTGCTTTAGAGCAGTCATGAGGCAGATAGGCTTTCTCCACCAAGTGCTCCCTCCACAATGTACTGTGCTGCCACAGGCCCAAGGCGACAAGGTTAAATAGCCACGGATGGAAACCTCTAAAACCATGGCCAAATAAACCCCTTTGTAAGTTCATTGCAGGGATGTCGTCACAGTGACAGCAAGCTGGTTAATACGAGGGCAAAGGATTCTCACTGAATGAATCTACGAGATGGATAAGTCTTCTTAATGTAGCATGTAAGAGATAATAAGAAGCCTGAGCTAATGTGCCAACCAGTTTATAATAATGTAAGCCTCTGTGTGTTTCTTTGGGACCGGGCAGGACAGAAACCTCTGTTAACACTTTCTCAGAGTGTCTCTCTCCAGTGAGTGAAAAGGGGAGGCTGGGTATGACATCATGATGCTATAAACAGTGTGGAAGACAGTGGAGAGTGGCGTGGGTCTGACCAGGTGACTAGGCAAAGTCCATCTCCCTCCATGAGCCATGGTTCCTCTTTGCAGTGTTGGGGTAGAAGGAGGAGGCGCGCCCGAAGAAGGTGCAAAAAGTGCAGGATGTGCTGGGAGACCCAAGTTGGGACCACTCCATCCACCTTCATTGATCAGACCTGACCTGGAAGCTTCAAGAGGCTTCAAGGTGTACAAGAGATTGGACCAAACAAAGTGTGATGCCTAATAATATTTGCCATCATCTGGGTTTAGAATCACCAGAGATAAGCCTCTGGGCATTCTGAGAGGGAGTTTCTGTGACGGGTTAGTTGAGGGAGAAAGATCCATCCTAAACTGTGGCAGCACCATCCTTGGGCTGGGGTTCTGGGCTGAGCACCAGCATCCATCTCTTTCTCTCTGCTTCCTGACACGGATGCCATGTGCCCAGCCGCCTCACACCTCTGCCAACATACCCTCCCTACTACGACGGACTATATTCCTCAAACCGTGAGCTGTAATAAACCCCCCTTTCCCTGAGTTGCCTTTGCAGGGTATTTTGTCTCAGCAATGTGTGAAGCAACTAATTCAGACCCAAGGTGCTTCAGGAACCGCAGAGTCAAGAGCCATGTCTGAGGTTGGAGCGGAGCTGCGGAGACTACCGAGTTCCCCTCACTCCTATTAGCTAGACTTATAGAGTCTACCTACAGTGGAGGGGCCTAGGGAGAAGAGCTTGGATCTGGCTAGGGGTAGCAGAGAAGTCCTACATGAGACAGAGCTTCATTCTTCAGAAAAGCCTTTTAAATCCTGCCTTAAGGGAATGTTGGAATGCTATGCTTGCAAGGGCTGGGCTGGAGCTGTGGGGCCTGATTCCAACAGTGACCTATAGGGGGTGCTATGGTAGGATCTGTCCAGCATCAGCCTTGACCTTTTGGACCAATCCAAAGCCTCACGTGGTTGGAGAGACTTCATCAGAGTGTACCAGTGAAGGGTGGTCAGGTCTGACTGCTGAGTGGCGGGGGGAATGGGAAGTAGAGAGATGAAGGAAAAGATTTCAGAGGGGGAAATCCGGTGCTGCCGATCGCATGTCCCTGAGCCAGGAAGACAGTGTGAAGGGTGTTTTGGAAGAGTCACAAAGGTTTGGTGAAACACTGCACCTCTCACATAAGAAACTGTAGGGGAATTAGCTCTTACTAGCCTCAGAGATCTCCATCTTCACCCTACACATTTACTCTGGGGACAGAGTATTTTGGTGGGAAGGTAAGAGTAACCTTCCATATATGTGTGTGTGTGTGTGTATGTATACACACATATGCAAATACACATGTGCCCACACGCATCCCATTTGTGGTCACACATTCACGTACACACACATTTTTCTCTGCAGCTAGCATGCAGTGGTGTGTGTCAGTACACGGAGGCTGGCATCACACTTCAATAACCTGGACAGTCTATTCCTAAAACGCTCTTGATCAAGAAGTCCAACCCTTTCAGGGTACCGAGGGGAATGTCACTTCCTTTTATTTTCTGACTGAGTCTTGATTAAAGACCTCAGGCCCAGCTGCTTTCATCCCAGCCTTTGAGAGGAGGCCCCAGTGTTGCCAAAGCGCAGGGATGGCTTAAATGTTTAGGGACAGGAATGCAGGACCGTGTGAGGCCCTGCAGCCTGGGTCTCTGTGATGGCGAACCCGAGCACTCTACAGTAGACAAGGCTGCATTCTTCAGAAAAGCCTTTTAAATATTTCCTTTAACCCAAAGATGGGGGGAAAACCCAAAAAAACAAAGTCAGCGTGCTTTTAGTTCAATCAGCAAAAAATGGTTTTGAGCGTACATTTGCGACGGAGCCTTTCAGAGGCCAGGAAAACATCAATGTGCATTAGGACACGAGAGGTGAGCGCCTTTGAAGATAAACACGCTCTTGGGATGCGGAGCATTCATTACTGCATTATCCGCCAGCCCCAAACACGTGGCTCCAGCGTTCAGTGCGTGGTGGCCTCAGATGTGAGCCGCCACCGTGAGCTTCTGACGGCTCTGCTCTGAGTAGAAGGGACAACTGCATTTTGCCATTCTTTCAATGCCAAGTGTCTCCTTGCGTTGGCCAGCACTAAAGACAAAGACGCTGTCCCTCCTATCAGATGGGAATCTGCAGGAGGTGGGGAGAGGGGCCCCTGGAGTCACAGAGCTGGTGGAGAACAGGGTCCCCACCGCTTTTGCCATTTCCCCCAAACCTTTCTGGTGCAGACAAAGCTTTAGAAGTAATAGCAGCCAGGACACAGTATCCCGGTTGCTTCTCAGAGAGAGAGGCGAGAGGACTGGGGCTTCCAGAGAATACAGGTGAGGAAACCTGCATTGTCATCTGGCCGGAATTCCCACCAGGGAGGAGACAAACATTGACAAAGGCTGCCTGGGCCACTTTTATCACCTGGGATGGTGTGCTAGCTGTATTTGCATCATGTGACCATGAGACCTGAATGAAACAAGATTAAAATTGGCTCATGCTATCACATGGCATTAGTCCACCACGATGGGGAAAGTAGGTTAAAGTTCATGGTGCTTGAAGCTCCTCATATCTTGGTCTAGGAAGCAGAAAGAGCAAGGCTGGAAGCAGGGGCTCGAATCCTCAGAGGTTCATCCCTACTAACCCACTTCTACCTCCACACAGACTCCACTTCCTGAAGACTCTGCAGCCTCCAAGCTGTGCCATCAGCCGGGGGGGGGGAGGGGAACAAGCATTCAAAACATGCGTCTATGAGGGTCATAGCAGATTCAGTTTCAAATGTGTGAGGCACAGGCTGGGGGTTCGAAGCCATCTCAGAGATTTCCAGCTGTATGATCTAACCCCTCTGAGCCTCAGTTGCCTCATGACCACAGTGGGGGAGACCTCACATCGCATCCTCACGAGAGGAGACAAAGCTTGGGGATTAGCTGGCATGTCAGGGACCTAGCACTCGGTCTGGTCATGGCTGCAGCTTCAGGTCATATTCTATTTGTTTCTGAGTCTGGAGTCGCTCACAGTGGCCAGTGTTTGCGAGGGACGCCACGGGAATGGCTGTGAGGAAATACGAGGTGACTGTGTTCTTGATCCCTTTAAGGGAAGGAGTGCCCGGGAGGGTGTGCAAAGGGAGCTTCCTCAAATTGACAACATCCCCAATCCCTTCTCTGCTGTGGTGGTGTCTCCTGCTCATCGGAAGCCAACCTGCTGGCTCCGAAATGCAAATCTTTCTGAGGCCAAAGCATATGCGTCTCGCTTCCAGAAAGCACACAAAGCGGTAATTTAGAAAACACACCCAACACAAATGCCCTTAAAATCGCGTTTTGAGAAGAAACATTGCAAATGTGCTCTCCTCTGTTCCCTGATTACGAAAGAAGGGGAGGCCAATCATTCCTTGGCGAAAGTCTTGCTATGGAGTGTGCCAACATGCAGGTGCATGTGAATGAGTGAACGCAGGCTGGAGCCCATAAACTTGGCAAGGGTGCCCCTCTGCTGATGAGGGCACAGCCCAGGTGGTACCTTTGTTTCAGCCCCATGAGACCCTGAGCAGAACCCAACCCCAGGCAGCCACACCTGGGTGCCTACCTCCACACCCTGCGAGGGGGCTCCGTGGGTATGGGGCCATGCTTGTGGTGATTTGCTCCTCAGCAATAGAAAACATCCTCTCAGTCCCACCGCAGGTTCATGGAGAACTAGAATCCTGTTTTGTTTATGCTGCAAGTCTCTCTAATGGTGAGAATGGATGGATGGGTGAATGGTGCTTGAGAAAGGTACTGGATAAAGCGGTCTGAAACGTGCTGGATGCTGTAGCCAGATAAGCTCGCCTCTACTGTGTGACCTTGGACAGGTTACTTGACCTCTGTAGGCTTTGGTTTCCTTGTCTGTGAAATGGGATAATAGGTTTGGACTTGTCTCACAGTGTTACCCCGAGGAATGGACAGGCTACCCTTTAGACATGATACACAGAACATTGCTGTGATCCGGCATTCCATGAGTTAGCTACTTCTGCCTTATTATGGAGGGAAAGGAGGGGCCTGGTGAGTGCAGGCAATGGCTACCGTGGCAATGTGTGAAAGGATAGGTGGCCTGGGTTCAAGGTCAAAATGTCTGCTGATGGTGGAAAATCACTGTGGGGCTGTTTTCTCACCTCCAAAGTGGAGGTCATGATCCTGTCAACACATTCCCCCACTAGCTGGAGCTTCTAGTGACTTCAGGCTACTTTACAAACTGTGAATCTCTATGCCCTTGCCAGCAACTGGGAGAACAGGAGGGCAGAAAAACTACACAGGGTTAGGGAAGGGAATATCTACAGTGGCGCGGGGTGGGCAGGGGACAGAGGTCAGAGACACTCTCATGTCTCACATCAACACAGTCCAGAGGACAGCACGCAGGGTTGCCCGAGACGGTGACAACTTGAGGTGAGGAGGTTCCTGACACATGCCAGGTTTTGGATGATCATTTTAGGAATTACACATTAAAGAGAACCAAGAACGGTAAAAATCACCAACGGGTAGGACAGAGGAATTCAAACACTCCTCTCACTGTACTGCATCTTCCAGAGACACTGTCACCTGAGGCTCTGTGTCGAAGCCAGTGGTCTGGGACTCGGTGTGTGCTTGGTTACTGTGGCAGGGTAAAGCAGAGTCCTCCCTGCCCTCCCGGAGCCTGTCCACAGAGGCCTGCATTGAATGCCAGAGCCGGGAGGGATTGTGGGAGTCAAAACTCTCTTCTCGCCAGGGCTGGTAAGGCACAACTGTCGGTCCAGCACATGGGAGGCTAACGCGGGAGGACTGTGTGTGAGCTGGAGGTCAGCCTGGGCTATGTGGTGAGTTTGAAGCCATCCTGGGTTACAGAGTGAGAACCTACGTAAAGACAACAACAACGACAACCACAATCACATCTCTCCAACATGCTCCTACAGATAAGATCGAGAGACACGGTGGCACCCCCTTACCAGCTGCCCTGGCTGCCACTTAACAACCAATCCTTCATCCGTGTTAAAGGACCACCCAGTGCAGACCTGAGTGACAGCTGGTCTTTTATGCCACATTGTTGTCCCTTTCCTAAACTGGCCTTCACAGTGTGCTCCAGACCTCTGCTTACCTCAGACACACCAACCAATAACTTTGCACCGTTCACTTGGGGCCAGAGCAATCCGAGGCAAGGCTCTTGGTGACAAATGAGGCTTCAGGGCAAAGCTACGGAGTTAGTATTCCCCAGGCCATGCAACCTGCAGAATGAGTTTCTCTGTGCTTTCAGTTTCTGCATCCATGACTTGTGGATTGAAAATACCAAGCTCTCTTCAGAGCCCAGGCACCTCTGCCCTTGTCATTCCTCAAATTACCTCTAGGGGGCAGGGCATCACATTCCCCATTCTACCAGAGCAAGCTTCAAAACCACAAAGCTCTTTTCACCGAGAGAGAGCCCAACACACAACCGCAGCTCTCTTGCAGGAAGGACGGAGAGCAGGCAGCTGCTTATAGAGACAGCATCTTCTCTGAGGTCTTTGGAGACCTCCACAAGCAGTCTGGAAGAGGCTAGAAATCACCTGAAGACCAGGTGTCTCTGTCACCACAAACGTTCTTCATCTGGACCCTGAAGCAGCTGTGCCCCTTCCTTAACTGTCCTCCATGCCCAGAGGTTCCAGGTAGACCAGTAGGCTGTGCCAACACCGTAGCTGCTTAGGAATAGACTCATCAAATGCAGTCCCTTCAACACCTTCAGTGAGAAACTTCACATGGTCCTGATTACTCAGCTAACCGAGAACAAGGGTCCAACAGCTCTTCATCAGCTCTGAAGGCAGCATGACCGAACAGATCTGAGAAGGGACCCTGTCCTTTCCGTATGGGAGCAGAGTGGGGTGGCCTCAGTGCCTCTGTTGGGGTTGTAGTAAACAGGAGGAACAAAGTGGAACTGCTATGAGGGTAACCAGATGGCGCAGATCTAGAATCCATAGCTTCAGCCAAGCCAGAGGACAGCACAGATGAGAAAGGAAGTGTGTGTGTGTGTGTGTGTGTGCGCGCGCGCACGAGTGCGCAAGAAAGAGAGAGAGAGAGAGAGCGAGAGAGAGAGCGAGAGAGCGCTGGTAGATGGCTCACTGGGTGTTCAATCCCTAGGACCCACTTAGTATAAGAGGAGACTTGACTGCCACACGTTGTCCTCTGACTTCTGCATGTATGAATGTCACCAGATGGATGTAACTCTAGGAGTGAAAGTAATGGGCGCAGACATGATGGGCTAAGACAGACCTGGGAGAACAGGTATATCTATATACAAGGGATAATTACAAAACGACTCCAACAACCTGGCTTTGGTCATTTGACCAGCCTTGGACAATGACATGCTGGGATTCCAATGAACACAGATAAGCTGTGATTTTGAAGAGGCCTTGAGTGATGACACTCTTCCCTCTTTTGCTGCCATGACGACAGGTCCAGGCTAAGCTGATGGAGGATGAGGAGATATGGAGCCATCACTTCAGCAGATAGACAGATGGTCCACAGGCACTGAGCATGCTCAGTCAACAATCAGCATGGCTGAACTGGCCACCCATGACAGGCCACTGATACCTGCTTCCTAAGGGTTATATGGTAATTGATATGTTGGTCTTTGTTTTAAACATCCAAAGGAAACCTCTTCAGGGAGCAGACATTTATTGTGGCTCACGGTTCAGAGGTTTCCAGTTGTGGAGCCTTGGGACCACCTTCACTCTCCATTCAAATTCCAGGAGCCCTTGTCAGGGTGGCTCACACCTCAGGCTCCATGGAGGAGGACTCTAGGCTTTATTTTTACTGTAGCCCAGAGCCTGGCATTGAGCACATACCACTGAACACACAGCACACAACATCACTGAACACACAGCACACATCATTAGCAAATGTTGGATGCCTCAGATTGACTTAGAAACCCAGGGACATAAAGGCTTTATGGATGCCAAGTGACTCAGAATGCTGATGACACCGGAAATGAGCAAGAAACATATGGAATGTGGCTCAATTTACATGACAAATAAATACGGGAAAGTCTGGGGGCTCAGAACACTAGCTTTAGTTTTCAAAGCAGCCACTACAGCCACAGAGAATTCCAGAACTCAGAACACGCCCTCAGCTTCTTCGGTGGCAGTCCAGCATGAGTGGGAGAGTTAGGTTTGTGGGGCAAGAGACAATAAAGGTTTCAAAGGACAAATCATTGTTTTATCAAACAGGCTTAAAGAATTCTAGGAAAGATATCTGCTACATCAGTGTAGTTGTTGGCTAGGGGAGGAGCTCCCAACCCGGCACAGGGCACGTCTCCAGGATGGGGACACCAGCTTTCCACGTCTGAGAATGTGATGGAAGCTAAGTCTCCCAGAAAGAGCCATGCCTGTCTTAAACATTTTGCAAGGCTGACGAACTGCAGAGACCTGGGATGGCACAGGTTGGGATCCAAGCTGATCTGGAGTTATTTATCGTCAGTCCCTAAACGGCTATTTGTTGCCCACCTCTGTGTGACCTGACATATTTGTGACCAGCACGTAAATCCTTTTGGAAAGTCCAAACCCTATTGCCTACCGCAGCGAATTGCCAGTGTTGCTGGAGCCCCCTCCCCCACCCCCCCAGCTGATGCTGCCACCATGGGATGTTTAAAACTATCTTGATTTCGGATTTTCTTTGTTCTCTTGCTATAAAAGCTTCGTGGAACTGTCACGGTGTTGGGATGTGGTATTTGAGGAAAGCCAAATCTATGTTCCCACACCATAGTCATTCATCCTTGGCTCGAGGATAAACTCTCTCCTGCCCTCTGAGGAGAGCGCCGAGGAGGCGGTGTTGACACTATCAGCATCCAAGCCTGGTTTCTGCACCGTCTGCCCCTGAAGCAAAGCAGAGATGTCAGCTCCTCTTCCCCGATACACACTCTACCTCCCGATGCAAAAGTCCCATGATGCCCCCTTGGCCTTGTGACCACAATCTCATCTGAGTTAGGACAGAAAGACAAAGAAAATCTTACGGATATGGGGAGCGGCGAAGAAGCTCCTGACTGACTGAGTCTGGCTGAGCCTGACAGAATCCTTCCTCAGCCTTCATTAGCTGCAGAGTAAGGATCCTGGCACCGTTAATGATCCCCCCCTCCCCATGAACTTGCAATTTTCTAGGACTCTCACCAGGAACCCCGTGGGAAAGGACACCTGCGAACCCCTTAGTGGCTCCTGGTTGTCAGCTTATAACTCCACCAGGCATCTCGAGAGTCACCCTACAACACGTCTTTTTATCAAGAGAGAAAGAGTAGACACAATGGTTTCTTAGCAACCTAAGGAGATGTGACATGAGAGTCACAAAACAGCACAGATGGCTAAGGCCAAGGCAATCAATTGCTGCTCTTTTTCGAGGATTCACACTTGGGCACACCTTTCTTCTATTCTCCCTTGGGAAGCCCATGCTTGGGCTTTTGAGTCTCTCTCTCTCTCTCTCTCTCTCTCTCTCTCTCTCTCTCTCAACCCTCATGTTTAAGTCTGTATTAAAATATCTTAAGGGCTGGAGAGATGGCTCAGTGGTCAAGAGTGCTTGTTGATTCTCAAGAGGACTGGTTCCCAGGTTCCCAGCATCTATGGTCAGGTAGCTCACAATTGCCAGGGGCTCCATTTCCAGGGGATCCCATGCCCTCTTCTGGCCTCACCAGGTACTGCACTCATGTGCACATACCCATACACAGAGACACACAGACACATAAAAATAAAATAAATTTTAAAACAAGATCTCTAATAAAATGCCAACCCTGCTTTACCATACCAGTTAATACTGAACTTTTTTTGAACGTGGAAGCCTGGTTTGGTCTGAGTTGAGGGCCATAAAAGTTGAAAGGAACTCCTCATACTAGTGAGAGTGGCTATGTGACTTGTATTCTTGTTTCCTTGACACATCCTTCAGGGTTGTCATCCTCAGTGGAAACCAGAATTCCTCCTTCTCACTGATAAGGATCTGGCAACACCCTGTCCTGTATTCTTCTACACACGGTTGGAAAGGTGGAGAGAAAGGATGAGAGCTTCAAACCCATCCATGGCCTCTCCGCCCTGGAACTAGGATGGATGATCATGGATCAGGCACATTCAAGGGAAGGGGTTCTTTAAGCAGGGACTGAGTGGAGGGCTCTTTAGACAATTTAGCCCAGATTATGTACTTTTTCAATTTCTGGCTGTCGGTGGAGGGTTACATGTGGGTGGCTTGGTGTAAATCCCAACAAGATAGACCAGCCCAGCATTTCCTCCGTCAACCAGTTAGCGTAAACAGATGGCCCTTCGCATTAGGATTGAGTGTTTGCTGAAGGATGTGGGGACCCCACCACAGGCTGAGCAGGATCACTCTCTCCCCCGATTCATGTATCAGACTTTCAAGCCTCAGAATGTAACAGGCTTTGGAGATAAAGGCCTTCTAAGAGGAGATTAGGCTAAAATGAGATCATTTGGGTAGGGCTCTAATCCAGTCTAACCGGTGCCCATGGAAAAAGAAGACGGGAGGGATGAATGGGCGCAGAGGCTGTCCGGAAAGAAAGCGGGAGCGGGATGGTAGCCCGTCAGCAAGACAAGGAGAGATGGGCCCTGCAGGAACTGTGAGTTTGAACTGCAGTCTCTAGAAATAGGCAAATAATCAATCATTCATTACACCACTCACATCTGGTGTCTCACGGCGGTAGCCCAGCTTACGGGTGTAGGACCATAGGGGTGATATAGCCCCGAAGTTGTGAATACCCAGGTTGGAATTGCCTACAGGGTCTATACCTGCTATCTGAGGAGAGGGCTTCCCATAAGTCTACCTTGGTGGAGGAGCATGGGCTACAGGGAGGAGCTAAGACAGCCAGTAACCCAAGTTTACTCTCTTTCTCCCTCTGAGTCCTGCTGGGTAGGACTTCCCAATGGTAAACCCAGGCAAAATATTTCCTCAGGTCTCTTCCTGTGATGGCTGTCTTAAATTGTCAACTCGCCACAGTCTAGACTCACCCGGGGAAAGAGTCTCAGTGAGGGGGGGCTGTCTAGCTAGGGTTGGCCTGTGCGGGAAGTCAGTCTATGCGGGATTGTCTTGACCACGTTAACTGATGAGGTACGTCCCAGGCTACCATGCGTGGCACCGCTTCCAAGGCTTGGGACCCTGGACCGTGGAGGAGTGCAGGAAGCGGGTTAAGTACAAGCACGCATGCCTTTATTTCTCCGCTCCTGTCTGTGGACATGACACAATTAATTGTTTCAACTGCTTGACACCCCGACTTCCCCAAAATGATGGACTAGAACCTGGAGCTGTGAGCTGAAATAAACCATTTTCCCTCTTAAGTGGCTTGTTATGGTATTTTATTTTTATTTTATTTTATTTATTTATTTATTTTTTTAATTTTCGAGACAGGGTTTCTCCGTAGCTTCTTTGGTTCCAGTCCTGGAACTAGCTCTTGTAGACCAGGCTGGCCTCGAACTCACAGAGATCCTCCTGCCTCTGCCTCCCGAGTGCTGGGATTAGAGGTGTACGCCACCACTTCCCGGCTTTGTTATGGCATTTGATCATCACAGTCAATGAAATGCCGCTACGACACTTCAAGAGACAGACGTTGGGGGGTAAGGGACGGCTGTGTGACCCGGTCTGGAGAACTCTGAAGGCTTTTGTTCTTTGCTAGGTCACCGTCCAGGGTCCAGGCACCGAGGGGCCTCCCAGCTGGCTTGGGCCCTCACTGCTCGGTGCCTTCTCACTTTGCAGAGGGGTAATGAGTTCACAGATACACAGAGAGGATCTGGAGTCCAAGAGGTCCGCCTGCAGAAGGCTGTGGGGTACTGGGCTGGACTTCAGAAATCATGCCAAAAGTTCCTATTTTGCATACACGCCCAGTCCTCTGGCAAGGGACTGAGGGGATGTATTTTTGAAAAATCAAATAAGTAAAGTCTCTGAGAGGCAGATGAATATGATATTCCTGTAGCACGAATTGTAATTGGTCTTAATAAATAAAACGCGGAGCTGGAAATTAGGGGATGAAAACTGAAGGCTCAGAGAAGCATAAGCAGCAGCCACTAGAGAGACCTTTCACCTCTACTAATGCTCAGACCCAAGCGGCCGTCCTGTCCTCAGACTGCATCTGTCTCCACCAAACCTCAGACTGCAAGTCCAGACTGCACTGAGCTCCTTTCGGCTGCATGCATACTCCTCTCTCCACCTCCCTAGTGCTGGAATTAAAGGCGTGAGACTCCCAAGTAATCGGATTAAAGGGGTGAGCCACCACCACCTGGCCTCTAGTGATTTAACTCCGCCCTCTGACCTTCAGGCAAGCTTTATTTGTTAAAACACAAACAGAATACCACTACACAGTCCCTGGAAGTCTACTCACACTGTTGGTGGTCTTCTGGTGTAGTTGACGCTGCCGTGCGATCCCTAATGAAGACCAAGTAGTGTCCAAGAAAACCCCCCCTTGGACTGATTTTAGGACCCACTACATTCAGTTACCAGAGGGGCTCTTTCCTTGCTACCCTCTACCAGCTGCTTAGGTGTTATCCTGGCCCTGAAAACAGCACTGCAGAAAAAGTACAGGCCAGGTCAAGGAGGCTGCATGTTCTTGGCAAAGCTTGCTGGGCTCTTGCTGCCTCTGGAAAGCCACGCTTCGCTTCTTCAGAGGAGAAGCAGGTCCGTATGCTCAACTTCGTCCCAGTGACATTTGAAGCAGAGGGTGGGTAGGCAGCAGGCACACTTGACACTACAATATTTTTTTTTCCAGCTGAAACACTGGTTCTCTTGTTTAGTAAACATACACCCGCCTCAGACACTGGGGGATGAGATGGCAAATGGACCAGGCGGCGAGCACAGTCTCCTTTTCCTTTTAGACAGGGTCTCACTATATAACCCTGGCTAGCCTGGAATTCAATATATAGACCAGGCTGGTCTTGAACTCACAGAGATCCACCTGCCTCTGCCTCCTGAGTGTTGGCATTGATGGTGTGTGCCACCATGCTCAATAGTCTCTATTTTACTCAACCAGTTAAAATTTCCAGAATATCTGGGGCAAGAGATATTCTCCAGAGGTTCATCTGCCCACACCTTCCTAGCATGTGGGCTTTGCTCTTTAGAGTTTTCAAAGACTTCTATAGCCATGTGATCTGGCCTCTTCCTATCATTCACTGGCCTCTCTATCCCCTGCTTACTGGGATGGGCCACACTTCCATTCCTTCTGATCTGTATGTACATATTATCTGCCCTAGGGCCTTTGCACTTGTGATTCCCCTCCACCTGCATTGCACATTCTCCTAGCAGGGCTCATTCTCATGACCTACACAGCTCACCTGAGCCAATGGGGAATGTCTCTTCCCAGAACATCAGGCCAGTGAATTGCACTCAGCTGTGCAAGGGGTATTTACACCTTGGTCATTGGCAAACTCCACAAGTCTGGGGTTTTGTTTTTCTCTCCAGAGGCAATGTCGACTCTGACTAGTTCTGTCTTGTCTTTCAAGGCTCTAGTCAAAGGATAATTTTCTAAGAAGCTGTGTGTGCAAGTCATCGATGACAGGTGTTTCTGACTCTCATCATCCTGACTCCTAGGGCCTGCTTTTTCAACTCACACATATGCATGCATCTGTTGGTAATATTTGGTGGCACACCCTTTCCATTGCAGACTCTTTGGAGCAGCCACCTACCCGTTTCATTGATCCTGTGTGCCCTAGCCCAGATGTGGCCAGTGTGCTGCTCACTGGACATTGGTTGAGCTGATCTTGGGGTGACAATGGACTCTTGCTTCGGAGCTTCTAGTTAATTAAAGGGTGTGTATTCTTCCCTGGGAGAATCTGGTCTTCAACACAGGAATCTCAAACAAGAAGTGAGGTTTGAACTTCATAACCCTGATCATTGTGCCTACAAAGTTCTTGTACCCTCCTTCCTAAACAATCAAAATGCTCTCATACCCCCCCCCCCCCGCCCATTTTATAGGAAGGTGAGCGAGGCATGACCAAGACTGGCTGGCTACTTCCTCTAGGCTCTAGGTTTTGCTAACTCTGGGTCTATGGTGTGGATGCCTTGGTGGATTTGAAAATGTGTGTGCTTATATGTGTGTGAGTGAACCAGAAACAGTCATTAAAAATCCCCCCCCCCGCCTCACCCAAGAAAAAGCCAAGAGCCAGATGGTTTAGCGCAGAATCCTAGGAGTCTTTCAAAGAAGAGTTAACACCAAAACTCTCCAAATTATATCACAAAAGAGAAACAGAAGGAACATTCCCTAATTCATTTTATGAAGTCACAGTTACCCTGATACCCAAACCACATAAAGAGTCAACAAAGAAAGAGAATTACAGACCAATTTTCAATTGCAAAAATACTCAATAAAACACTTGCAAACTGAATCTAAGAACGCATCAGAAACTCATCCATCATGCTCAAGTGGGTTTTATCCCAGAAATGCAGGAATGGTTCACATATGAAAGTCAATAAATGTAATCCATCATATAAACAAGCTAAAAGAAAAAAACCACATGAAACCACATGATCATGTCGTTAGATGCAGAAAAGGCCTTTGACAAAACCCAACACCCCTTCATGATAAAAATCTTGGAGTGATTAGCGATACAAGGCACATCCCTAAATATAAAAAAGGACAATTTATAGCAAGCTTACAGCCAGTATCAAATTAAATGAACAAAAGCTCAAAGCAATTCCACTAAAATCAGGGACAAGACAAGGTTGCCCACTCTCTCCGTATCTACTTAATATAGTATGTGAAATCCTAGTTAAAGAATAAGACAACTTAAGGAGATCAAAGGGATACATATTGGAAAGGAAGAAGTATTGCTATTTGCAGATGATATGATAATATACATAAAAGACCCCAAAAATTCTACCAAAGAACTCCTACAGCTAATAAACACTTTCAGCAAAGCGACTGGATACAAGATTAACTAAAAAAAAATCAGCAGGTTTCCTATATACAAATGACAAACAGGCTGAGAAAGAAATCAGGGAAAAAACACCTTTCACAATGGCCTCAAGTAATATAAAATATTTTGGTGGTAACTCTAATCAAGCAAGTAAAAAGACTTGTATGATAAAAACTTCAAGTCTTTGAAGAAATAAATTAAAGAAGATATCAGAAGATGGAAAAATTTTCCATGCTCATGGATAGATAAGATTAACATAGTAAAAAATGGTCATTCTACCAAAAGTAATCTACAGATTCAACCCAATCCCCATAAAAATTCCAACACAATTCTTTACAGACCTTGACAGGACAATTCTTAACTTCTTATGGAAAACCATAAAAACCCAGGATAGCAAAAGCAATCCTGAACAATAAAGGAGCTGCTGGGGGTCTCGGCACCCCTGATTTCAAGCTCTACCGCAGGGTGACAGCAATGAAAATCACATGACATGGGCACAAAAACAGACATGTTGATCAACGGAATCAAGTTGAGGAGCCAGGCACAAATCTACATACATGTGTATACCTGAGCTTTGATAAAGAAGCCAGAAATACACCATGGAAAAAGAAAGCATCTTCAACAAAGGGCTCAGGGCGAGCTGGATGTCTGCATGTAGCAGAGTGTAAATTCATCCACACTTATCACCCTGCACAAAACACAAGTCCAGGTGAACCAAAGACCTCAACATAACAGCAGATACACCAAACACAACAGAAGAAAATGTGGGCAATGGCCTTGAATGCATTGGCACAGGAGACAACTTCCTGAACGGAACACTGATAGCACAGCACTAAGATCAATAACTAATAAATGGGACTTCATAAAACTGAAACGATTCTGTAAGGTAAAGGACGCTGTCATTCAGACAAAGCAGTCACCTACAGAATGAGACAAGACTTTTGCTAACCTCACATCTGATATGGGATTTATATCCAAAATACATAAAGACCTCAAGAAACTAGATAACCAAATAATCCAATTAAGAAATGGGGTGCAGATCTAAACAGAATTTCTTTATTGAGTTCTCAATAAAGGAAATTCAAATGACTGAGAAACACTTAAATGTTCAACATCCTTAGCTATCAGGGAAATGCAAACAAAAATGACTTTGAGATCTGCTATGTTCCCTGTCAGAATGGCTAAGATCAATAGCACAAGTGACAGCTCATACTGGTGAGGACGTGGAACAAGTCCTCCACTGCTGGTGAGAGTGTAACTTTGAACAGTCACTGTGAAAATCAATATGGCAGTTCTTCAGAAAGTTGGGAATTTCTCTATCTCAAATCCTAGCTATACCACTTTTGGGGCATACACCCAAAGATGCTCTACCACAATGACACTTGCTCAACCATGTTCATGGCATCTCTATTCACAATAGCTAGAAGCTGGAAACAACCTAGATGTCCCTCAAGAGAAGAATGGATAAAGAGAATGAGGTGTATTTACACAATGAAGTATCACTCAACTATTAAACAATAACATCATGGAATTTGCATGCAAGTGTATGGAACTAGAAAAATAATCATCCTGAGTGAGGTAACCCAGACCCTGAAAGATAAATATCATATATATTTGCTTATAAGTGGAGGTTAGCTATTAAGTAAGTGATAACCAAGCTATAATCCATAGACCCAGAGAGGTTAGGTAAAGAGGAGGGGTCTGGGTGGGGGGAATGCGTGGATCTTCCTGTGAAGAGGAAATAGGATATTACTCCGCCATTAAAAAACGAAATCATGAAATTCACAGGTAAACACCTGGAACTAGAAAAAAATCATCCCAAGTGAGGTAACCCCAACCCAGAAAGTCAAATATGGTATGTATTCACACATATGTGCATGTTAGCTGTTAAGTCGATGGTAACTGAGCTATAATCTGTAGACCCACAGAGGTTAGGTATAGAGTAAGGGCTACAAGGGGAACAGACAGATCTCCCTAGGAAGGAGAAAAGGAATAGATACTTATGGATGGATGGGGGAAGCTGGGAAAGAAGGATCAAGTTGGGAGGGGGAGGAAAGAAAGGGTTGAGAAAGGGAATATGGGGAATGACAGCTAAAATCAAGGGCCATAGAAGCCTAATACAGTATAAGCTATAAGCTTCCTAAATATATGAAGGCAATCTAAATGAAATTGCCAAATAATGAGGGAGACACAGCCCCAACTGTACATCTCTTGCCACTAAATGACACTTACGGTACTGGGAAGGGTTAGATTTAATTGAGTTGTAGGCCAAAGGGGTCCTGTGGGAACTCCCAAACCACCTAGCCTGTTACCAAGGCTATAGGTTGCTCTTCACAAACGAAGACAAGGCCCTGTTGCAGAAGCCAACACCTATACAGCTCGTTGAACATGGAGAAGTTGAGCTGGTACTTACCTAGAGCCCTCACCCCTACAGGCTAGTGTTCTCGGTACTGGAAGGTACTCTGCACGCTACCAAAGGAGAAATGTAAAAAGCAACGCAGTGACAAACTCTTTGATCTACAATGGTGTCCGTCCTGTAAGATACCCTGGTGCAACGGCGGCACAGAGCTTCTGGGAGTTACCAACCAATATTTGATTAGATTTAAGGACTATTCCATGAAACGGAACCCGTGCTGGTTTGAATATAAATGGCCCCAGAAGCTCATATATTAGAATGCTTGGTCATTAGGGGGCGGCACTACCTGGGAGGGGTTGGGAGGTGTGGCCTTGTTGGAGTAGGTGTGGCCTACATGGGTCTGCACCAGGTGGGATGCTAGGGCTGGAAGAAGTGGACACATGCCCCCTTCCCTATCTCAGAAACTATCTCCTATTGATAACCATTTACAAATGAAAAACTAGATTCCTCCAGTGGATTCTCATTGGGGAAACGACGCTTAAGGGCAGGCTGCATGCCCACAGTAGATCCCGACACATATGGACTCAATGGCATCTTTGGAGGTTCTTTGTCTCACCATATCAGGTCTTTTCTTTCTAAAAATTTTATCATGTTTATTTTTTTTCACCCTACAGGTTCTTTGCATATGTGTTATGGCTTCCGGTTCTGTGTTTTTGTGGGGTCCCTGAGTGTGTGAACAAGTGAGTCTCTGCATCTTTGTCTGTGGTTTATGACTCTTCTTGGACTCTTTTCCTTCTTCCTGTTTGCTCTGGCTTATTCTAATTTGTTGGTCTTTGTTTTATCTTATTATATTTATTATTATCCCTTAAAGTCTTTTTGTTTTCTAACAAGGGACAAAAAAAGGTTAGATTTAGATGGGAAGGGAGATGGGTAAAACTGGGAGGAGTAGAGGGAGGAGAAACAATAATTAGGATTTATTATATGGAAAAAACTATTTCCAATAAACATTTTTTTAAAAAAAATCAATAAAAAAATACAAGTATGGGGCTGGAGAGATGGCTCAGTGGTTAAGAGCATTGCCTGCTCTCCCAAAGGTCCTGAGTTCAATTCCCAGCAACCACATGGTGGCTCACAACCATCTGTAATGAGATCTAATACCCTCTTCTGGCCTGCAGGGACACATGTAGACAGAATATTATATATATAATAAATAAATAAATATTTTTTAAAAAGACAAGTATGCACCACCATGCTTAGCTTTTTGAAACATGGGTGCTGGAGTCCAATCTGAGGGTCCTTAGACCTCATGGAGATGACAGGCTTTGAGGGAGGCCCTAAGAGATCAGCTTGCTGAAGCCCCATGTGGTCAGAGCCATTTGTCCATACCACACATAGGAAGGTCTGCGCAGCAAGTCACCCAGCCCATGGTTGACTCTAGCCATTTGTCTTGCAACCTAAGTCCGAATGTGATGATGGATGTCTGGGTACCCAGATGGCAGCAGGAGCAGAGACACCAGTGCCAAACCCTGGGCACTTACAGCACTTGCCCACTCCTTTTCACTGGCAATATATTCCCAGCACTCTAGCAAGTGGGTTCTTGAGGCTGGAGGCACTGTGGGGAAATCCTTGTATACGTGAAAGGCTCTGATTTCATAGCTGACCATTTGAACCTGCTCTGTGGGCAGTAGAGACCCAGCACCAGAGACCTGAACCCATCTTTGGTAGAACACTGGTGATACAGAGGTGTGGATGAACCTGTAGAGCTTGGCCAAGGTTTGGCCAACCCTGCCCCACACTCCAGAGAGGGAGGCTGGGCTCTTCAGATGCCTGCCTCCATGAGCTTTGTGATCATTGGCTTATAGCCGCTGTCTATGTTATAGGTTCTAGAGTCTGCAGGAAAGGGGTTTCTGGACATGCCTGCGTGGGGTTGTCTAGAGTCGGTCAACTGAAGTGTAAGGACTCACACTAAATGTAGGTGGCACCATGTCATAGGCTGGGATCCAGGACCAAATAAAAAGGAGGACGTGAGCTGCCTCGTTATCTACTTTATTTTTTTTTTAAAGATTACATTTTTAAAATCAATTAACTAATGTGTGAATGTGTCAGTTACAGCATGGCTGTGGAGGTCAAAGGACAATTTGCAGGAATCAGTTTGGTATTTCCACAATGTGGATCCCGGGGATGAAGGTCAGGCCAGCAGTCTTGGCAGCAAAGCCTTCATCCACTGAGCCATCTTGCTGGCCTGCTTTCTGCTTCTTAATTATGGACACAATATAACCAGCTTTCTCGAACTCTGGTCCTCTGCCATAAGTCTGCCGTGATGGACACAACCTCAGACTGTGAGCCACCCCTAGGCTGCTTTTGTCATGGTATTTTAGCATAGAAACAGGAAAAATCACTAACAGAACCCTGTTTTCTCCCTTTCTTGTCAGCAGTGTGCTCTGGGAAGTAACATGTGTGTGTGTGTTTTCTGGAAAAAGACTCAGCCACTTAGACTTTATTAAGTTTGGCAGAACCTCTGGTCAGAGGTGTGCAGGCTCATTCTAGTTTCCTTTGGTTGCTGTGATAAAACACTCCAACCAAAGCAACTTAGTCGGGAAGGGTTTATTTTATCTTACAGGTTGCAGTCGAATGTTGAGGGAAGTCAATACAGGAACTGAAGCAGGAACCAGAGATGGAGAAACCATGTTGGCTGGGCCACTCTCAGAGTTAAAAAAATCAGCTATTTTTCTCTCACAGCCAAGGATCACCTACCTACCCAGGGACTGGTGCTGCCCACCACAAGCTGGGTCCTCTTATATCAATTAACAGTCAAGACAATTCTTCACAGACATGGCCGCAGGCCATTCTGATCTGGGCAATCTCTTCGTTAAGACTCCCTTCTAGGCTGTAGAGAGTAAGCTAACTATGACAACTCTTCTGCTGGAAATAGCCAAGCTGCCCCCGAGAAGTGGGAAACCCATCCTGTTGCGTTAACTCCTTAGTCACCCACCTCTTCTGGTATCTCTCCTCCCTTATTTCTAGCAGACATTCATAGGCCCTTGGTGACCTGGCTCCGCCAGACTGTCCCCTGCCTTACATTTGTACCCAGTAGCGTTATCTATCTGCACCCATAGCTTCTCTCCCTGATGGCACAGGCTACTCCCTCTGCCTGGAGGGCTTGCCTTTAGTTGGGATTTGGTATCCTGCCTCTCTAGGGGGTCTGAGATCTCTGGGAGTAATGCTGCTTTATTCCATTACTCTGTACTTCTTCTGGCACCCAGCTTGGCACCAGGCCTGCCCCCGTGGGGGAAACCCAGTAGTATAGAGAAGGACGGTATTCAGACCCTACTTTAGGAGGAAGAACAGACAATAGTCACGGGACCCTTTCAGGGCCTCAGGATCATACAGCAGGGGCTTTCTCAGCAGGAGTAGTGATTTAAGACTAACACATACAACATCAACTTATCAGCTAAAGGAAGACTGAATTAGGTATGACATGTTGTGAATGAGAATTCCTGGAAGGAGGATGCGTTTGCAAAGACTAGTTGGCTAATTAAGACTGTAGTAATGTAGAGAGGTTGGAGGTTATAGGTTCCGAGGTTAAATTACCCTATCTTGGGCTAACTTTTGCCCCCCGAACAACCAGTACTTGCCCATCTCTATGTCATAACTAATATCCTGTGACTGACAGATTAAAAAAAAAACCTCAAAAACTTTTGGCATCTGTTAACTTAGCAGATCACTGGCTTCCATCAACCCAAAAGCTAAGAACGTCGAATGTCATCAAATAACATCTTAGGCCTATCGAAAAGCTTCCTACATCTTGCTGTAGCCACCACTACGATGGACCCACCCAAGTATTTTAAGCTTGCCTTCATTTATTTCTTTGTTCTGTAAAACTCTGAAACTTCATGAGACCGTGTCCATGTTGGAACATGGAATTTGGGGTAACCTAAATGCATGCTCCTGGACCATGATCACTCCTAATGGTTCCAGAATAATCTCTTATTCCCTTTAAGATGGGAGCTGTGCTCAGGACATCAGCAGTGTTGGGTACGGCAGTCTCTCTTGGCAGGCTTTTGCAGTCTTCACCAAAACACATGGGATTTAGACACGGGTGTTCAGGATCATGCATTTCACATCAACCAGGCTTTGCTGCCTACAGTGGGGAACAGCACCCATCAAAGCTGCAGGGCATGAGGGAAGTGGCACAATGAAGGACAGGAGCTGGGAAAAATGGGACATTGTCAAGCTGCTGGGGACAACATTTTCCACCTTCTTCCTCCCCCCATCCTCTGATTTTTCTTATTTTTTTATATGTATGGGTCAGTGTGTGCGTGTGTGCGCGTGTACATGTGTGTGTGTGTGTGAGAGAGAGATGCATGTTTGACTCTCTGTGGACAGCCTTCAAGAGTTGGTCCTTCTTGCCTTCCACCTTATTGAGGCAGGGTCTCTTGTGCTTCTCTTCCAGCCTACTCCTGGCTAGCAGGACCTGGGGCTTCTGGTCTCCATCTCCCATCTCACGTTAGTAGCAGTAGGATAACAAATACTTTTTATGAGGGTTCCGGCGACCTGAACTCTGCTTGTCAGGCTAGCACAGCAAATGCTTTTATCCACTGAGCCACCCTCCTGGCCTCCTCCATCCCTCTTCTGTAAGAACTCCAGGGCAGGCCTCAGTCCGGCAGGGACTAACCTTCTTCCTGACACTCCACGGGTGCTAGGTTCAGTTCATGAGCCAAGCTTCTAACACAACATTAAGAAGACCTCATAGATCCCACAAGGCCATCTGGAGCCATCCGCAGGGCCACACTGAGACAGCCTCAGATCTTAGCATCTTCTAGACTCTGAAAGGGAGGTGCAATCATACTGCTCACTTCTTGGTTGTTCAGCAAGGACAAACCAATAGGATGGGGTCATTGTGGTAGAAAGTTCTGGGAAGATGTTAAAACATGACTCTTTCCCGAGCCCCTCGGCCTACAATTGCAGGCAGGCTTCACTGCGCAGACCACTTATTTCCAGCTACTGCACCCGAGCACTTCCCTGCCTCCCTTTGGCCGAGACTGCCCTGCCCCTGGATGCTCGGGTGGACAGAGAAGCATTTCCTTTGCCCTGTCCTTTCTTGTGGCTGTGACTATCACAAAGCGATTCTCGGGTGTGTATTAAGTGTTTGAAGAGTGGAGAAATGAATGAATGAGTGGTTGAGCCCAGGAGATATGAACAGGAAGAGGAAAGGCCTGGAAACCGTAACATTAGGAATTCCAGATTCTTCAGTAGGCCTGACCACCCCTCCCTTGCTCTTTTTTCTATTTTCCAGATGCATTCTGCTCTCTCTTCTCTCTCTCTTCTCAATATTCTAAATAAAGGGCACCAGGCACGCTGACCTCTGGCTCAGTTGGTGACAGATGGGCGGGCGAGCAGAGGCAGCTGGCAGCTACAGAGTTTATCTTGTAAGGATGAAGCAGAGGAAGTCAGCTGGTCAGGCTAAAGCCAACCGATGCTCTTGCAGGCCTGGAGGTCAGCTGCAGCTCCACAGGGGTTCTGTTTTCATAGCGAGACCTGTAAACACCAGCCCCAGAGCTTAGTGGGGTTGGAATGCAAGGCTTCGCAAACGGAATGTCATCTGGGTCAACTGCATCTCTCTGCCTAGCCTGGGCTACCAGGTAGAGTCCTGTTTAGCTTCCATGACATATGCAAAGTTTTCTTCCACACAATGCAGACCCTTGCCAACGCAGCAAGGTGGACTCTTGAGGACCCTCAGCGTGTCAGGACAATTCTCCAGTCTGAACTTTTCAGGGGTGGGTTGGGGTGGAACTGAGTGCCGGGAGGGCAAGTTCAACGACACACAGAAACTGCAAGAATTAATTAAGTCGGTCCCTTCTCTGAAAGGTTCTTGTGGACTTGCCTCCAAAGAGCCAAAAAAAACAGGGTGCTTCTGAGAATAAAGGGGCCATTGTAGACTCTTTGGATGGGCAAGGGACAAATACAACAGAAATCGAAGGGCACACAATAGTCCCTCTAGCTCTCCTTTCAGCAGACTTGTAGGGAAGATTAAAGGTCAAAGGTTGGGTGATGGGGACAGTGTATAAACAAAGATCTCAGCATCTCGGCTGGCACTGGTTAGACTCCAGTACAGGCAGGCTCACCTGAAAACCCGCTCTGCTCTCCAGGATCAGGTTGGACCAAAATAAGACAAGAAGGAGATGGCTCTGTTGGTAAAGTGCTCACTGCACACACAAGCAAACCTGAGTCTGGATTCCCTGCATCCGGGTAAAATCGGGGCCTGGTCCCACCTTCCTCTGCAGAGGTGACTTCACTCCATCCCGGGTCATCTTGGTAGGTGTACGTGGCACATGGGTGTGTGATTACATATGTGTAATGGTTCATACACACAGAGATGGGGGTCACTGTGTATGAACTCCCGTGTCTTGCTTGGCTTCTTTTATTGACACATTGCGGTCACAGTTAATGAACTGACTCACCCTTCTAAAACATCTACATCACCCCTCCCACTTGAAATTCGAAAGCACCAAACCATCCATCGATAATCAAAAAACAAAAACAAAAAAAAATCCCCAAGGCTTTAAAAAATTCAGCCTTCACTGAAACATCTCAGTCAGCACTTGCTGACTCCGAGGAGCAATCCCTAGTCATGACTCAAAATTATATATTTGCCTTTAATTGATGCATCATTATCCCTATACACCTGAGATGGAAATGTAAATTCAATATTAGCTATTCAAATACACATTTGTTTTCTAAGTGACCCTCTCCAGTGAATGACTTTATAGGATTAGAAAGAGCAGGAATGGGTCCGGGGTGAGGAATGAGAACCAGCTACCCTGACATCTTTGTAAATCAGGATGTGCACTCTGTGCAGGAGTGGTACGGGATGCAATTATCTCAAACTGAGCCAGACTCTAGTGAGATCTCCAGAGCTGCCTTCTTGAATACATTGTGTATCTGTGAGTTCTAGGGGAGGCAGTCATTAGCGGTCTGGGATACGGGGGGGAGGGGGAGCAGGGCAGCAGTGGGCTGTGTAAAAGCATCCTGGTGTGTTGGTCGCGGTTTCCTGTTCATTTCCTCTATTTCTGTCATGCCCAGTGGTGCTGGGCAGTGCGACCTCTTCTTTGTGACTTATGAGAACCCGAAGACAGTGCCTGTCATTGCCAAATCAGTCATTTGAGCCACCGACAATCTTGGTGACAAGAAGGGGTTTCTCGCAACCTGCCATGTCAGGCTGGCTTCAGAGAGTTCCCAGGCTGGTCTTCAATGTGAATACATCAAGGAGGGAGATCTTCACACTCCCTGACATCTACTTTGGTTTAGTGGCCTCTTTAAATCTGAGGCTGCCTGTAAAAACATTCAATGGGCCGTCTCGGGTTCACAGTTACCTGTGACTGCATAGTGTATGTTTTTATAGGGCAATGTCTAGTACCAGCTCTCAAAACTAGAAGACACAAAAGAAGCCAGTAGCCCTACAGATGCATAATTCACGAGGAGGGCTGCTTGACAAGCTAAAGATGAAGTGACCAGCCTGTTCTCGTTCCTTTAAAGAGGCTGGCCATCTATCTGATTGTAGAAGTGACAGTGTCCACATGGCAGCATCCAGGAACCCCACCAGGTGTGGAAGGGGTCCGATGAATTTGCTGCCCAGAGAGAAGCAGGAGGCCCTGAATACATGGACACGTCATGGAAGGAGAATGAGCCCCTGAATGACTATTCCTTCCCTCAGGGACAAAGGTGCCTGGCTTGGTATGTAACATGTTCTTCCCCAACTGGACTTGATGGCTGCTGGCCCTTGCCATTGTCCGAGTGTCTCACTCAGGACAAATTGACCACAGGGAATGGGAACTTGGGTATATACCTGCCCAGGGCTTAAGTGGAGCCTTGAGAAGAAGGCTTGTCTATTAGCTTTTGGGGTGGGGTGAAGCTTGGGTGACAGATACCCCAGGCTCTAGAAAGCCAGGAGTCCCTTTCCACGTTCCCATCTCTTCTTGAACATTTTAGATTTCCAATGAGAAAATGCTTCCCGGTCTTCAGCAATGGCAAAGTCTGTCTAAGGAGGGACAGCCAACCAGTTTCTACCCCGATTTCAGCCATTAGCCTCAGGTGGGCCCCACACCTCCAGAACGCAATGTCCCATGTGGCAAACACACTTGCCAGAGTCTTTCTATGCCTCAGACACACTCCAGAATCTTTGTCTGGCCCAAGGCCCAGGTTTGTGTGGTTGCAGGGACCAGGTGGAGAAGCTGGCCCTGGCGTCATGTGACTGGGTCCCGAGCAGGCCTGCGTGAGTTTCAGGAAACAGACCCAAGTCCAGGCCATTTTCATTTTCACACCCAGCAGCTGTTCCTGGCATTTTTTGTTTTTTTAGAGAGAAATTTATCGCATCCAAATGTGTAGTCTCCATCGTGAGGGGGAGTGTGTACGTGTATTCTTGGTGCTTCCCTCTGCAAACAGAATAACAAGGAAGCACACGCGTGAGCTGGGAGACAAGATGCTTAGCACTCAGTTTCCCTGGCGCAGCCCTGGTGTGTCTGAGCTGACAACTGGAGCTAACTCTGGGTATCAGTCTTTTGCTCATTCCCTCGTGAAGAAGAAATGGAATTAAGGAGTCCTTTGGGTCAGGCTCTCCCCAGCTAACACCCCAGAACGTTCCACTTACTTGTGTCTTATGCTTGCCCAGGCCATAGTCTATTTATTTTCATCCATATTGATTTCTGGTACTAAACATGGAAGGGAAGCGGTTTCTTCTTAAGTGTGCTGGTGTTGGCCCTGGGTCAAACACTGCCAAGGGGGTGATGATGCTCTGGGTTCATCCTACAAGCTGAGAGACTTTTCTGCATGCGACCCCAGGGACACAGGGGCCACCAAGACAGGTGTGTCCTTGAAAAGACCTTGACAGTCCATGTTAACTCAAAAATCTTTTTTTAAAGATTATTTTTAGTTGTGTGTGTGTATGTGCGTGCGTGCATGTGTGTGTGTATAGGTGCCTGCAGAGGCCATAAGAGGGCGCCAGATCTCCTGTATCTGGAATTTCAGAAGGTTATAAGCTGCTGAAGCCTGAAGCCAAGCTCTGGTTCTCTACAAGTGCAGTAAGCACTCCTTACTGCTGAACCATCTCTCCAGCCCTCAACATCTTCCCTTAATCAATGAACAAAGTGGCCCAGTGAGGAAAAGAACACAGTTGGACCCGGACCCAGGAAAAGTTCTTGCCACTAACAAGAATACGATCTGGCAAATGACAGCACATCCGCGCACCTACTTATTTAGGGCTCTAGAGGCTGCCTGTGAAGGTCAGGAGCAGCAGAGAGGTGGGGCACAGAGTGGCTAGAAGGTCCCAATAGGAGCGTCCCCTCCTCTCTGCCAGGTGGCAGAACTGGGTCAGAGATGATATTTTCCAGCATCAGTGATGGGAGCAGAAGGGCACGATGAGAATTGGCGAAGTGAGCGGGCAGGCACCAAGGCCTCTCCATCCGACGCAGGAGGCACCACAGAGCCTCAGCTCAATTTGCAGGTGTGGGGTTGCTGCTCGCACGGTGCTCACCGTGTAAATGAAGGAAACAGCTTCTGCCTTTGGGGTTTGCATAACTAAAACCAAAGAACAGAATTCGCCTGACAATTTCAGCTGGAAATGCAGAGCAAACTCTTCAAACATGACATCACTGCACAGGCGAATCACCTGAATCTCCTCCTCACCGGTACCCAATTTTCACCCTGAAGAAAACAAGGATGCTCAGTGAAGCCTGACTTCTGATGTCAAATCCCAGCTTTCTAGCAAGATCCAAGGGCTCCACTGGGTAGAATATATCTGTATCTCTAACCTCACTTTTTCTGCTAGGGCTACCCTAAGATTTTTTTTAACACATATTTTGATTCTTGCTTCCTGCCGTCACTGAGGCCGCCTGGAGTACCGCTTTCAGCGTCTCCTCCCAATGCACCTAGCATTGTCCTTTCCACCCCACCGTCACTACCTAGGTGTAGCCTTCTTCGCTGCCCCTCGACTTCATTCCCAAATGGAGACGCTCCCACCTTTGGGATCCTAAACCAGCACTCCCCCAGAACTTACCACCTGTCTTTTGACTCCTCTCTGTCCCGCAAAGGGTGATAACTTAGTTCTATGCCCCCAGGCACAGAGGACACATACTGTGAACTTGGTCCACGTCCCCTCTCAATCTATTACTGTCAAAGCCACCCCCTACCCCGTGGAGTACTGAGGGAGTTAGTCTACCATCCAACAAAGATTTCCTTTAGAAATGCCAGTGAACGGGCTGGGGATGTGGCTCTCTATCAGAGCTGGTGAAGCATTTGCTTAGGAGGCTTGAAGCCCTGGGTTCAATCCTCCAGTATTGTAAAAATAGGGTGTGGTGGTACCTACTGGAAATCCTAGCATTTGGGAAGTGGAAGGAAGACACTCAGGGGTTCAAGGTCATCCTTGGCTGTATCATAGGACATTTGAGACCTAGTCTCAAATAAAAGGACACACACACACACACACACACGCACATACACTTGAGCAGAAGGAAGGAAGGCTATTGCAAATGCTGGAAATTGCAGTGTAAATTGACGAGCTTTCCATTTGAGGTAGAGTGAGGACCACCTCCTAGGAGCAGCACACTGGCTATTCCCACACGGGCCTAGCGATGGGTCTGTAGGTAGCTGCCACCCAGCTAGTACTCCTGGGTGAGATTTTTTGTAGGGAGATCCACAGAGAATGGAAGGAGAAAGCCACCCCCAGGGCCGGCAAGAGCCTGGGTAATAAGCGTAGCCACTCTGAGGGTTTTTCCTTTTCCCCTCTTCGCCAGCAACAGGACTCCAGAGGGAATGTGGTGGTCACCACATTCACCTCACCAGACCCCATGCAGCAATGAGATGGCACCAGTGCCAGCAATTCCCGGAGGCACCTGAGAGTGGCCGACCTGAGGAATGTCGGGCACGCGGAGTGGAAGGAGGAGAGAGGTTTGAGCCCAAATGCTTTCTTCTGCTAACTGTGGAACACTGGGAATTCTCTGAAATCCTGAGCCTCAGTTTATTAGACAACAGTCAATAAAATGGGAACAGCAACTCCTGGAGCCATGACCATTGAATCAATCCCATCAGTCACAACGCCTGATCACCTCAATCAGCCACAGTTCCCAGGCTGGGCTTCTTTACATGAAGCTGCCTCTTCTAGAAGTACCACCCTCTCTCCTGGCCATCATTCTTTGTGCGTCTTAACTGCAACTAACTGAGTGGTTTTTGTCGTCGTTGTTGTTGTTATTTTTTTTGGAAGCCACTTACGTGAAGCCAGGTCTTCCTTTAATTTTGTTAAATGACCCTAACTTCACCTTAGTTTCATTGTATCACATATAAGTGACGTCTACAGGCTGCAGAGAGGGGGTCATAAGTGACGCTTAGCTCAGGACATTGATGAAGCAGGTGGGGACTGATAGCTGGGAGCGTTCTGAAGCAAGAGCCACACTCCTCCCAGCTTGTTCCAGGAGTAATACACCCACTTAGGCGAGGCCCGGGACAGGCTTGCAACTTTTATGCCAGAACAAAGCAGAACAGACAAGTCATTGTAGTTCAGCCCTCACCAAGTGGGTGAGGAAAGGGGGATTGCCACTTGAATATCTTCAGTCAGTGTGCATTTTGTGTGTGAGGGCATGTGTGGAGGTCAGAGGTCAATGTTGGGTGTTTTCCTTGATCTCTGTCCACCTTACTATTTTAAAAGTTTTGTGTGTGTGTGTGTGTGTGTGTGTGTGTACCACATGAGTGAAGGTGACCTAAGAGGCCAGAAGAAGGTATTGGACCCCTTGGAGTTTGCTCTGGGGTTATAAGCACACAACATACCTAATCTCTGGGGTTATAAGCACACAACATACCTAATCTCTGGGGTCTGTTTTGCTTCGTTTTTGTTGTTTGTTTTACACACATCTTGGAGAATTGAACTCAGGTCCTAAGGCTTGCATAGAAAGCACTTTACTGACTGAGCCATCTCTCCAACCCTCAATCTTTAATCAGTCTTTATATTTTATTGAGCTCCAACTACACGCTGGGAATCCAAAGGGTTTGGTAGGAAACAAAGACCACCTCCGTGATGCTGAGATTACAGGGCAGGGGGAGCCACGCCCATGCAGCTGGGATTGACAGGGAAGACAGCCTAGCTTTCTAAGCTTGGAAGCCCTTCCTGAAGTCCCCTAGACCCGCTGGCATGCTAGCAGCTGACGAGGAGAAACACTGTATGCCATAAAGGAACGTGGTGACATTATCAAACAGGTGGCACTCATTCTTCATGCACGCATAGGACAAATATTTACTAGTGTACGCTACGCTTCAAAAGCAGTCAACAGGCAGTACAGTTAAGATGAACGGGAAACAGCAAAGGCTGCCCAGAGAGACCTGGAGCTCTGCTGGGAAGGTCCAAGGAAGCCCAGTGGCGTCGTGAACTGTGGGAGAAAGGCTGAGTAGCGCCTCCATGTGGAGAGCGTGTGGAAACCTTTGCACGGCGCCTCTCGGGTCACAGCTTATTACTGTAATCTGTGTCTCTGACCTGCTTATCGTTTATGAGACAATCTAAGACTGTCAAATTCCAACAACTGAGTTTTAATTACGGCCTCTCTCGCTTCCCTACGCTTCTGGGGCAGTTCGGCACCCAGGCAATTAACTCTGCCTGCTCCTCTCAGGTTGGCCTCCACTTCTGAGCAAGACACTCAGCATTTCTCAGCCCCTGGGAGGATCCCTGGGCCCCATCTAAATGGTTTTCGGTTCCCATTTCTTAGCCCGTCATGTATTCTGAGAGTGCGCCCTCTCATACCTGATAGGAATTCACAGTGCATCACTGATGACAGATTGGGATTTGAAACAGACAAGGGAGATACAAACAAGGAGATTTGCGTCCCAGACCCTGAGACCGACAGTTCTGGGGCCTGAGATGGGGGGGTGGTGGTTCTAAGGGATTAACCAGAGAATCAGTTCTCAGGGGTGGGGGAGGAGATGACTTGGCAGGGGCGGGTGAGGGGATAGGAAAAGATAGCAGAGTCTGACATTCCCTATACCACATATTGCTTTAAAAAGATTTTATTTTTCATTTATGTGCCTGTGTGTATACGCCATGTACACACCCAAGAAAGCTAAGAGAGGTATTGGATCTCTCAGAACTGAGGTATAAGCAGTTGTGAGCTGCCTGACATGGGTGCTGAGAACTGAACCCAGGTCCATTCAGAAGAGTAGGGAGGGCTCTTAACTGCTGAGCTATCTCTTGAGTACCCACCCTCCTTTATCTTCTATCCTAAAAAGCTGGTGACAGCTACCCTGCGTCCACCCTTCTGCATTTTACCAGCTTTTGGATCTGGAATATTGTGGATGAACACAGCCAGATATGTCCTGGTGGGTCAGAGGAATTGATAGTTTCAGGTCTGCATAACTGTAGAGATTTTAAAAAATCATTTTTTTCCTTGATAGGGAATATTTCTCCATTAAAACATCACATTATAATGTAGAAAAGTTGTGGAATATCTTTGAGTCTATAAAAGAAAAAGAATCCTGACCTCTGTTACAACCTGGATGAGCCTGGAAGTTCCACATTTTGTTAAGCAGGAGTGATGTAAAAATACAAAAGAAAAATCCCGCGGAGTTCACTTATATAGGAGGGACCCAGAGCCAGAGAACTCATTGGGATAGCGAGCAGGGTGGTGGCTGGTGGAAGTGTTGGGGGTGAGGGTGGTGGTGGCTGCTGGAGGTGAGGGGGTGGGGACTGAGAGCAGGGTCCTGGCTGATGGAGGTGCTGGGGGTAGGGGACCAGCAGGGGGAAGGGGACTGACTTTCAGTTTGAGAAGATGGAAAAGATGTTTGATGGTGACGGCTCCATCATAGTGACCGTAGCTTAATGTATGTGACATAGTACACACGGACATGGTCATGGTACATGTCGACGGGGCAAAGATGGGGCACCCTACTGCTGGCTTTTAACTTTTTGTTTTTCAGTCTTACTTAATTTATTTACTCTATGCATATGAATGTTTCACCTGCATGTATGTATGTGTACCACATACGTGCCTAGTGTTCTCGGAATCCCCTGGGACTGGAGTTACTAATGGCTGTGAGCCACCAGGTGGGTGCTGGGAATCAAACCAGGGTTCTCTGCACGAACGGCTAGTATTTTTAGCCACTGAGCTGCTCCTCCAGTTTCTTTAACTTGTTTTTGTTTTTTGGTGACATGGTCTCACTATGTAACCCAGGCAGGCTTCAAACCGGAAATCCTCCTGCGTCTGCATCCCAAGTGCTAGAATTACAGGCATGTACTACACACAATAGTGAATTTTGAGATTTGGGGGCTGGGGAAAATCAGTGGGGAGTGCGTCACTTAAGGGCTTCTGACATGCCAGCGCTGTCACAGACAGTGAGTCACCCGGACAACCCAACCAAGAGGTCTTAGCTATTTACTCAAGAGCAAGGCTAATGTGCCCACAATAAGACATGCACACACATGTCCGCGGCCACTTTACTCTGCCAAGCTCCCAACTGGACTCAGTCCAAACGCCCATCATCCGCAGAAGGAATAAACAAACTTTGGCCGATCCGTATGGTTTAATACTCTTTGGCTATGCTGTGAATGCACGACAGAAGTGCAGCCACCTGGTTGGGTTGCAAAATAATTTTGCAGAGCCCATGGCCTTGGAGGGAGGCATAGACACTGTAGGGACCCATGGGTGTGAAGTTCCCAGTGAGGTACATACATGAAACTCGAAGATAAACTATAGAATGGTGATTATTTTAGTGGGGTAGAGTGGGGTGTCCAGGGAGGGAAAGAAGAATTTTCAAGGTTGATAGAAATACTTGAAGCTTTGCTAAGGGTGAGGACACCGCCAGTTGGTGAATTTGTTGAGACTCCTCTAGCTGAAAATCCTTTAGAGATGTTTATTTTACTTCATATACATGATGTCATTTTAAACATAGAATCATTAGTTGGGCAGTGGTGCACATGCCTTTAATCCCAGCACTTGGGAGGCAGAGGCAGGCGGATCTCTGTGAGTTTGAGGCCAACTAACTACAAGAGCTAGTTCCAGGACAGGACACGACAGACTCCAAAGCTACAGAGAAACCTTGTCTCAAAAAAAAAAAAGCCTGACTCCCCCCCCCCAAAAGAACCCCAAAAAACAAAAATCCACCACAATAAAGAAAAAGATCATTAGTTAGAAAAATGAAATAAAAACAATCCCTTGAGTTCATTGAAGATATCAGTTATCCCAGGGGTTGGAGAAGTGGCTTGGTGGCTAAGAGCACTGTCTGCTCTTGAGGAGGATCTGGGTTCGATTCTCAGCACCACATGGAGGCTCCCAAACATATACAGCTGCTCCATAAAATTCGAGGCATCTTCTGGTCTCTATAAAGCAAGCATGTTGCATATATACATGCACACAGACAAAACACTCATACACATAGAATAAAAATAAATAAATCTTTTAAAAACATTTAAAAATATCACTCTAGAGACTTAGGTCAGAGGTCGAGGATAAGGGTCCGGAACCCACAGGACCCCCAAATCCTCAGGCTTCCTGTAGCCATGCCCTCATGTGCATTGGTCCTGGGGTGGGCACAACCTTCCCAGCCTCCCTGCACCCTTCAATCTTGACCCTGGCCCCAAGTCAGTCCTCAGATATGCTCGGTGAACTAGAACGAAGGCGTTTTTATGCAGAGGCCAGAAACTGGTCCCTAAGAACACAGGCTGTGGAATACATCCGCCTGGTTCAAATCCCATCTCCTGGAGAGCAGCCTGGGGCTCCCCAAAGAGTCTTCTGCTGTGATAAGTCACCTGTGCATCCTCCATGAAAGGCAAGCTGGTAGCAAGGACCCCAGGAGTCCTGGGCCCCTCTTCTGCTCACGTGTATGACATTTAGTTTTTAGTCATTACACAGTTCCTTGTCACCACTCAGCAGTTCCTTGAGAAACTGGCGCAGACCTTGCAGTACTTGGCTGGCTACTTCCTCATATCTCGTCCCGGACGGAAACAAGCTCCAGGCGTTCCCCTTAATAACTCTGGGGCCTGCAAGTGTCTTCCTGTCTGTATGACGTCATTGCAAAGCTGATTTCCAACCCTTCTAGGGGAGACCCCTGGGGAAGCGTCCCTGAAATTCAGGATGGGTATTTGTCAACACCAAGGTCTGACGAGGGGTGCCTTGGGGCTTGTCCTCACCTTTCAGAATTTCTGGATTCCACTCCTGCTCCACAAGCCAGGGAGGCCCAAGGCTAGTCTCTTGAGTGAGTCATTGGCACACTGACCATTTTTGATAGCTTGAAAGCATTGCTTAGGTTCAGGGAGCTGTGTAGGGGCTTGTAGGCATGGTCATGAGTTCATGGGGTCTAGCCTTATCCAGTAGGATTCACCTTCAGCCCACAGAATGCAAGCATAACTTAGAAAATGCCAGCTCAGCTCATGACTGCCCATGATGGGAATAGGAGGAGTTAAAGCCTTTAATAGTCCTTGTCTCTACTCTTCATGACAGAGTTGAGGGAGAGACCCCCAGGGTTGTCGGGTACCTGCTATTCCGGTCATGTGCTAGGCAGGGGTTAGAAGTAGACACTGGTGTCTCCCTCAGTTGCTTTCCATCATCCTTTTCTTGAGACAGGATCCCTCACTGAATCAGGAGTCCATTGATTTGGCTAGAACTGGTCAGAGAGCCCCAGGAATCTGCTTGTCTCTGCTCCCCCAGCTCTGAGGTTACAGGAATCGGCCACTGTGCTCTGTCTTGGTGTGGAGGCTGGGGATGCAAACTCAGGTCACCATCCAGCACTTCCTGGTGCTCCAGAGAGTCTGGGTTTCCTTCACTGAAGAACCAGCTGTAGGCTCACGGTGAGTTGAGTCTTTCTGAATAGGAGCCAAAGGTGGACAGTAGGAAGACAGTATGTTCCTTTAATAATCCTGAAATCCAGGCCGCTGGGGAGGAATACCCCTTCAAGGTCACCTGGGCTAGCCCGGGTTTTGTAGGAGAAGCAGGCAGAGAGGGCAAGCACTTCACTGACTGAGCCATCTCCCCAGCCTTCATCTGTTCCTTTTCATGGTCAGGCTGGACACGGGACATTTCCGGAGTTCCTTGTCTAGCTCACATCTTTCCCAATCAGAAACTGAAATCTTTCTCCGGTCTCAGCTGCAGATCGTGACTCAGTTGAACTTTAGAAGGTTGTGGCTGAGAGAGACGGACTGGGAGAGATCTGGGGCACAAGGGTGGTCACTCCATCTAGTCTAAGGCCACACAAAAAGCACTAGTGTCCTCACAGAGCCGTTTGCCCACCAGATCAAAGAACGGTCCTCTCACATAAGTTCCCTTTGACAAACTGTCTGTTGCTTGGACTTGCCGGAGTGCCACCACCCTCTGTTCCAAAGCACCTGGATACAGGCTAGGGACTCACAAGTCACCGCTGGGGTTGTGCGTGATGGGGGAACTCTTAAAAGTGTCATTGGGGAGGATCTTAAATGACTGACTGCATACATGTTCGGCTTGGAGTTTTTCAAGAAAGAGCCCTACCGTTCAAAGAACAGCCCATCACAAGAGAGGGTTTGAACCACGCCACATTCAAGAGCGCCCGCCTCTCTCCTGCCCTAATAACCCATCTCTGTCTCAGAACACTGGACAGAAGACACTGGAGTGGGGAAAGTGGACTCAAGCAGCAAACGGTGAAGAAATGGCTTGCTGCACACTGCATAGACTTTTATTCCCAACCAGCCAGGGCGGAGCTCCTGACCTCCCCAGCTTACATTTGACAGGTTCTGCCAACTCTGTCCCCACCCTGTGGGGGCCACAAGTCTCCCCCAAATAAGGACCCAGTTCTCAGGTAAGGATGATGGCTTCTTGACTGTAGGAACAAAAAGCGAGTGGTAATTAGAACACTTGCTGGCATTACTCCTCTTTCCGAACAGAGCGAGCCCCGCTAATGGCAGAATAGAATGTTCTAAGGGACTACCTTCAATCCGTGCTCCCCGGCTCCGTTGCTGGCTCGCAAAGACACGCAAATTAAGGGTCTGATTTTCTAATTTTCAGAAAATACAGGGCAAAAACTTTCTGGATGGAAATGAGGTAGAGGAAGAATAGGACAAGAGAAAGGCAGTGAATTAAAAAAAGTGTAGACATTTATTTTCAAGTCTCTCTGTGATACCATGAAATTAGTATACTTGCATAGTTCTCAAAGCAGAGGCCCCTTTTCTATTACGGAAAACTCTACTGTCCTTTTCTGAGGAGACAGGCAAGAAAAATGAGCAGTGGTCACATCAAGGTGTGTGCCGGGAAGTCCGTGCAACATAAATCTGCAATAGTCGTTTGTGAATGGGGGAGGGGAAAGTCAATTTGAGAAGTGGCTCTGTCATTCCCCTAGCCCACAGTGAGATCACAATGGGGGAGCCAGTGATAGAACTCGGGTCATCATGATTGACAGCGGGACCTTCACCTGACGAAGCACCTCACTATCCCTCCTCACCCGACAACTTTAAAAATATTCAATGTATTTGCCTGTATGCATGTAAGTGCACCGTGTACGTGGCTGGTGCCCGCAAAGGCCAGAAGGGAACATAGGATCCACTGGGAGCAGAGTCACAAACAGTTGTTAACAGACACATGGGTGCTGGGAGCAGAACCTGGGTCTCCCGCAAGAGTAGCAGGTGGCATCTCTGCACATCCTGTAATGACTCCCTGTCGAGTATCTACTGGTGTCATCTACGATGCATCCAGGGGCTATCGATGTAGAGGGAATGATGCAAACAAACCCAACTCTGGAGTTCACATTCTAGTACAGGGCACAGAACATAAATAAGACGTGTGTAAACAGAAGAAGCGTTGCTTAGCGGCGGGGACTACAGAGAAACAATGGAAGCAAAGGACAGGTGTCAGGAGAGGGGTGAAGCCTCAGAAGTACATAGCAGACCTTTAGATCTGCATGAAAGAAACTATGGGCTGACAGATTGCATCTCAGTGGGCACAGGAGATCTTTGCTGACCAGCCTGGTTCCCTGTCGGTGGCTGTCAATACCTTTTCTCTGTGAGGACTTCTCTATCTCAGAGCTGGGCAATTTCTGAGGAATCTGTTCTTTGTTTCTGCTGTGCACAGTGGGATGTTGGGCTACTAGATGCCAGGAGCACTTCCCTAGACTCTACCTGTAGTAGCTGGAAATGCCCTTAGATGTTTGCCAGGTTAGGATAAAAATCAGCCCTGGTTAAGCACTGCTGGAGTATCCCTTCCTATCAAAATATGGTTTCTGACCCTGTATAGTTAAAGATGACCTTGAACTTTTGATCTTCCTGCCTCTGTGTCCTGAGTGCCAGTATTAGAGGCTTACACCAACACATCCAGTTTATGCAGTGCTGGGGATCTAACCTAGGGCTTCATGGTTTGTTAGGTGAGCACTCTACCCAATGAGTTACATCTGTAGCTTCAGGCCTGGGAACCTGATTGAGATGCAGACTGTGGGGCCCTGGGCCAGGCTGGCTCATTCAGCCCTTGGGTTTGAATAAGAGTGGCTGACTGTGCGGGCCACCTTTGAGAAGAACTGCTCTACCCTGTTACTGGACTCCTAGAGGATGACCCTCAGACTTCCCAGCACATGCCAGAATCACTGGGCTACAGGGCAAAGGCCCTCTTCACATCGACTGAATTGGAATCTAAGGGGTAAGCTCACGGCAGCATTCTCTGTATTTAGCAAGTTCTCTAGATGGCGCTGTGCGCACCACCACCTTTGAGCCCCAGCTTTAGACAGGCGGCTCTCACAGGCTGTTCTTGGACCTGCAGGATGAGCATAACCAGGGTACCCATTAGAAATACAAACTGTGGGGGCCAGTGCGTTGGCTCGGTGGGTAAAGGCATTTGTCACCAAGCCTGACTTGAGTTCGATACCTGGGAGCCACATGGGGGAAAGAGAACAGGCTCCCCGAAACTGTCCTCTGATTTTTACATACACACATGGCAATGTATTCCTCCAGAGACACACAATGAAAACACACAACTCATCACACCTCTCCTCAGCTCCTCAAACTTCTCGGAGCTGGAACTAGGCTAGGGCCCAACTCTCTGTGCCTACAAAGCTTCCAGATGCTTCTAAAGAAATCAGTGCCCAAACTGGAGCCCTGCTATAAACCTATAAACCTCATGCACTAAGGACATTCACCTCCCACAGCCATGCATGCCTCCTTAGGGTTCCACACTCTCTCAAAACAGTGGTTGGTGTTGCAGACTGGGGATCTGGGGTGCAAACACATGAGCTTGTGGGGGGACATGTCACATTCAAGCTGTAGGAGATGTTATCCACCAGGAGAAAGTGAGTGGTGAAGGGAAACTTCTCAGGGTTTTAGAAGCATCAAATTTGAAATTAGAGAATTGCCTTCAACTAGGAGGAGGAGACAAATGCCTGCATCCCCAGGCTGGTTAAGATGAAATATCCCAGAGAAACCTGCTGTACTTAGAAAGTCTAAGTTCTTGTCCAAAGGCGTTTGAAGTGTGTGTGTTGTGTGTGGGGGGGGGGGGGCGCTGGGAGAGGAAGAGCCTCTGATGGCTAAATGAAGCCCCTTGTATCCCAATACACAAGGGGCTGGCAGTTCTGAGAGAGGAAATGCCATACACTGAGGGTACCTACACAGCTTCTCAAGTCCATTGTCATCTCTTGAAGACATATATTTCCAGATCACCTCGCATGGGTGTCCACCACTGAAATACAACGCTGCCATCTGTAAAGGTGTTGGACCTCACTCATAGTTCTCCAGGGATACACCTGGCCTGTGGGCTGTAGGCTGGACATGCCTGAAGCCCAGCCGGAAGAGACACTCTGGAGAAGTCAAATTTCTGACTGTGAACTATTTTCAAGGGACATACCAAGAACAGCATGGTGGTTACTTTCAACCTCACTGCAACCAAATCCCTGACAAGCACTTCTTAAGGGAGGAAGGATTCATTCTGGCTCATGATTTGAGGGGAAACAGTGGGCAAGACATGGTGTTGAGTGGTATGCTGACATCTCGGAGGATTGGGGGGCACAGAGAACTTGAGCAAAACTGGGGTCAGGATACAGCCCATAACATACTCCACCCCCAGTGACCCCAAATCTCCTAAATGATCCATATTCTCCTCAAATAGGGCCTCCTTAAATAGACTCATTCAACACATGAGCCTGTGGGGCATTTAAGCTTCAAACCCTAACCAATGCTACTAGGAGAAGGCTCCATGGTGAAGGGCAGATCCTTAGAGCTTCAGGTCGGCCATTGGGTCATAAAACAAAAGAAGGTTAGGGGCAGGTTTTATGCTGCATGGACACTGCGCACAAATATCGAGAGCCCTATGCCACGAGACATTATCATCTGTTTGCCGTCAGGATGTCCACTACGCTCAGCTGCCGCTCTGACCCTTCTCACTAAAAACTAATGGCAGCTGCCAGGCTATGATGACCCAAAGCGTTTCCAGACCTGACCAAAGATCTTGCAGGGAGCAAGTCTGTCTCACCCTGCAAAGTCCTGGATTCTACTAGGAAGTGGGAAAGGGGAGTGAGGAATCGCTCCTTCCACCGCTCTCCAGGCAGCCTGGCCTAGGACTGGTCCAGCAGCCTGGAGTTGAGGACCTAGCTAGTGCTGGCTGAGGCAGACTTCTTGCAGCCATCTTGAGCTCAGGTGTTCCCCTGGCTGGCTGAGCTCAGGTCTCCTAAGGGTAAATATGGGCAATCCAGCCTCTCGCCTATCATTTCGCTAGACCTGCTTCCAACAAGCCTTTTGTTCCCTATACCCAAGCCTCATCTGCTTCTAACCTGAGATGATCGGCAACCTGCTGGACTCATGCTGCTTGTTCAGAATATCTGCACAGTTGTGGACTGCAGCGTGCATCCTACACAAATTGAAGCTGCTAACCAAACCTGTCCTGGGGGAAGAGAACAAGGGCCTCTCCTGTTGGAGTGGATACACTCCAGGCAGGGCTCCTCTGAATTCACAACCTCCCAAGCAAGGGAAGAAACTGTTCGGCGGCAATGAGTTAAAGGATGCTTATATTTATTAACTCTTTCAAAACCCGCCCTTCGCCCACAGCTGTGATGAATCTGTGGGTGCAAGTATCTCCATGGTCTTTGTAATTTCCACGCCGTAAACTGTTCTGGGAGAGAATTTCTGATCCAAGCCCCATTGATGTACATATCAGATGGCAATTGCCAGGGTCAGTTGCACCAGGTCCAGGCCACCAACACACCCCTGCTCGGTTACCAGGGCTCAAAAGAGCAAGGACTCTGAGACTCAGGCTGAAGATGTATTTGTTATGGGAATTCCTCAGAGTCTATCACCTTTTCCTTGACCCAAGGAGGCAGCTACAGACAGACGCCCAACGCATCATCATTATGGCCAGAGAGAGGAAAGGAGACACTTCCTGCTTCACCAAGATGAGACCGGATGTGAGGTGTATGCATGCTCTACAGGAGCGAAAACAGTCTTCTGGCTTGTCCAGAGGAAGAGCCTCCAGGCTTGAGTGATTTTGGAGGCTTAGCTTCTCCCTCTGTAATATGGCTTCCCCTGGGTTTTGTGGGGGCGCGCACGAGGCTACCATCCAGTGTACAGCATGAACACCATGGGGTAGCCACGTGAATTGAAATGGCTGTGCAGAGAGGGGGCCTTCAGGGTTCAGCAAGGGTGGCTTCCTGGGTCTAACCTGCCAAATGCTCTAGCGTCTGAGGTGAGGGTCACCCATGTTCAGTCGTTTCTTGTGCCCCCTTGAACTCAGGAAAGAGAAGTATGGCAGTCTTGGGTAACCTCCCAGGGTTAGGGGGAGGGCAGCTGGGTCCCTTTGAAAGCACATGCAGGGATTAGGGTCCCTGGGGACATAGCAGAAGGACATAAAGGGCGGGACCCTGTCTGCCTTCATTTCAAACGCTGAGTAAAGTAGCCACATCCCATCACAAGGTTCGGAGGTGATGAGGTGGAGTGGCTTGTTACAAGTTGGACAGCTGTAATAATTGCATGGGTAGGACCCAGAATGTTCACCAGGATGTTCCCGAAGCTTCTGTAGAAGAATGCTAGGTTCTTACAGACGGGACAGAGTGGATGCAGCAGGCATGGATGTTTTTATTCAATAGGGCTCTATTAATAAGAGAAGATAGTACGTACATGGCTCTTGAGTCTCTTGGTGACTTTAATTCCCCTCCATCCCATTTCCCTTCTGGTTGACTAAGGAGCTTGTTCACAGAATCTCGGGTCACATCAGGGCACATTCCTGTGACTTCAGCCTGAAGGATGGCGTTTTCTAGGGAAGATGGAGTTGCTGGATTTGATGGTGGGAAAAGTAGACCGCTCTTTGTTCTGGCCCAGTTTCGAGGAGCAATTTGATCACTAAGACTCATGTAGAATGGGTCCTAATCTTGAAATGAGATCTACCTCCATCCCTTTTCCTTTGCTTTCTGTCTTTCAAGGAAGGTCCATTTGCATATGCCATGGTTATCTGCAGTCATGGTTACTTAAGGACAGTCTGCTGTGACAGTTCCCAGTAGGAATTGCCCATCCAGGAGCCCTGGTCCCCACGCCTCACCCTATCTGCTCTGTTTACCTCAGAACAATTACAACCTGAAGTGAAATCCGCCTGCAGACAAAGTCAGATGCTTGGTTCTGATAAAACTCAGCAGGACTGCCTGGAAAAGACACTCCTCCCTGTCCCTGGGTCACGCATGAGCTCAGACCCACAAAGGTGTAACGAGGACACAAGGTTGAAGAAGGACACAGCCTCTGATGTGTCTTTTTAAAACCACCATTTCCCTGACTTCTGCGTGCTCAATATACCGCAGGCAAACTGGGCATGAGCTAAACTTGCCACCTATTGTCCCCAGTGGACTTTTAGGTCCTCTGAAAGGCCAGGATTTGAAGAAATGCTATTGCAAGGCTAGAGAGATAGCTCTGTTACATACAAGTTTGGTGTAGAAGTATGAGGACCTGAGTTTGATTCCGAGAACCCATGTTTAAAAAAAAGTGGAGGGGGGGGCTGATCATGAGGTCAGGAAGATGGCTGGGTGAGTGGAGGTGCTTGCCACACAAGCTTGGTGACCCGAGGAGGAACAAACTCCATAAAGTTGTCCTCTTGCCTTCACTTGCATGGCAAGGTATACACATGCCCATACCCACACATCTCATTCAATAATAATAATAATAATAATATTAATAATAATAAACACTATAAACAACAAGCAGGGCACGGTAGCGTATGCCTGCAATCTTCAGGCTTGGGAGGTGGAGACAGGAGGCTATATCAGCTAGCCTGCCAACTGGTGAGCCCCAGGTTCAGTGTGGAGAGTGGGAGCAGAAGATACCTGGCATCTGACATCAATGTCTGATCTCCATGTGCATGCACGCCTGCACACACATGAGCGCACACAGACATATACACATGCATATGATTGATACACACGCACATAAGAAGAGCTAGCGACCAAGTGTACTGAGGATGCCAAAGAAGGTTCTAGTTCGAGAGGTAGCAAGGGCTTTCCTTTGTCTGTCCAGGGCTGTCATAGCTGGAAGATACAGCAAATATCTACAGAGCGCTAAAGAGCCCCGTCCCACCCTCCAATTCCTGTGCACCTGGATCTCAGATTCTACTTCATTTGGAAATAGTCTTAGTTAATATCATTAATTATGAATCTTTGGGGAGGGGACATTCATGAGATAAAATCTTCCTGGGCCTAATTCAGCAGCTAGCTAGCATCCTTCTACAAGACTTCCTGAGAGGCACAGGCAGAGACCACACAGAGAAGTTCTGTATAGACAGAGGCAGAGACGGGAGCTACAGTTGCAACCCAGGGAGCATGAGTGGCCACCAGAAGGTGCATGAGGCGGGAAGGCTCCTTCCCGTTAGCTTTCTGAGGAAGCAAACCTCTGTGGAAACCTTGGCTCTGCATTTCTGCCTTACAGAATTGAGAGTAAATAGTGACCCTGGTTTGAAGTCATTTGCCGTATGGAAGCCCATTGTCACAGACCACGAGTGCTGGGGATGGAACCCATGTCCTCATGTTTGAGCATCAAGCACTTTACTAACTGGGCCATTTCCTTGACCTCTATGACCTTTTCAAATTTCATTTTCCATTGAGGGCAAGATGGTTACCCCTCCAGATTTCATTGGAAAAACAGAAGCCACGAGCGGTTATGACTTCATTTCCAGGCCTGGCAGCTGCCCAGAGCCAACACCTTCAACACCATCATCCTCCATCTCCCACCCCATCCCCACCCTGAGAAGCACTTGTGGGTTGACTCTTGAGACATCAAGCTTCTTGACAGCAAGTCTAGATATACAACATTTAAATAATTCATATTGACGGGAAATGAAATCGTTGCGTACTGGCTCCTCTGGTCCTTCAACCTGCAGAGTCAATAAATGTCACTCCTTTGATGGCAAACAATTGCATGGGATGCAAAGACTGCAACAGACAGGCCGATGCAAAGCTATCAGTCACAGTTACAGGAAAAGGTGGAAAATGGACAAACTCCCAGTTACCAGGAGATAACAAGGTATTTAGCTCAATGAGCATCTTGTCCCGTTCCTGCGTCTATGTGACCACCTTCCTGTTTGAGGCTCTCTCTGGAATGCTATGGGCCACACAGGGATGCTCATCCCTACAGGTCATGGGACCTATAACAGACAGGCCCACTTTCTTTGTTATTGCTCTTCACCAGAGCAATGCTCGGTTGCCTGGAGGTCCATAGATGCTCTGGGGACAGCCCGGGGTGAAACAGGTAGCTGAGGTGGACCATGAGGGCAAGGGAATCCCAGATGAGATCACTGAGGAACTACATGTCTCTATTATCTGTGCCCGGCGCCAGGGTCAGTGGCGACAAAGAGCACCCTTTCTCTCAGGCTTGAGAACTACCCCACCTCTCAGTGCTCCAGTTTCCTCATCTACATGCAAGGAGAATGGCATCCTATCTCTTGTAGCGTGGTTGTGACATTTAAGTGAGATCTGCTGTGGAGAACGTTCCACACAGGACTTGAAGAGCCAGCATTCTGCACACACCTGGCTCTTTTCAAGCCTTTGATCAGCTACTTGGAAACCGCTGGCAGTAGCATGGTGCCCTAGAGGACATGTCTGCCACCAACCTCCTGTTCCATAGCCCTGTTGGGCACAGGTACAGAGTGAACTCTCTTGTTTGCCTGTGCCCAAGGTATGATAGGGATAAGAGGGGTGGTTTAGAGGTTAAGAGCACTTGCTGATCTTTCAGAGGACCTGGGACTTGTTCTTGTACCCACACGAGAGTGTGCAACTGTCTGTAATCTCAGCTCCAGGGGATCTAATGCTCTCTTCTGCCCTCTACTGGCACCACACACACATGCACACACACAAGCACAGTACTCATATATGCACGCAAAATGAAAAGAAACAGATAAATAAGAAGCATCCTCAAGAGGAATACTGGAAGAACTCCTTCCCTGGGAAGATGCAAACAATGTCTTCACTAGCTTCATGAGGTCCCAATGACAAAGAGAAATAAAATTCCACTAGTTTGCCCTGAGAAACCAACATGTTTATCAGGTTGTCTTATAGAGCAAAAGTGACCCCCAGCAGATCCAATAGGTCGTTGTCAGTCATGGGGGTTGGCCTCCCCATAGCCACATAGATGGACCCATCATACACCCCCATTTTACCTCTGCCAGCCTACACACTCAAGCCTCTTTGAGACCTTACGTGTATAACTAGGGCAGACAGAACTCCATTCAATGGCTGAGGAGTAGCTAAAATCTGAGGTCAGGGTCTTCCTATGAATGACGGTGTCCAGCAAGGCCAGTGTGAGGGAGTTTTGCAAGAAGGCACAGCTGTTCCAATGAAGAGGTGGCTGTTGGCTTGGAGGACAGTGTGCTGCAACAGAGGAAGTCCAGATACAAGTGCCACTTGCAGGGCCTTGTTGGTCACCCCTTGGGCATCAGTGACAGCTGCTGGGCTAGCTCCGGCTAGATGGGGGTGGGGACTGCTAATAAAAAAAAGTCTTCCAATGAAATTGTCTTGTGCACCTGAACACCCTCCCCTAAAGCCATGACAGAGGGATGCAGCTCTTAAAAATGAGACTGCCAAGAGTTGACCAGTGGGTGACAGCAGGGAGGTCTCTCTCTCTCTCTCTCTCTCTCTCTCTCTCTCTCTCTCTCCCTCTCCCTCCCTCCCTCTCTGTATATGTATGTGTGTGTGTGTGTGTGTGTGTATACAACATCATCCACACATCCACCTTGTGTGAAAATCTTTACGTCTCTGTGTGTGTGTGTGAACAACAGCATCTACCTTGTGTGGAAATCTTTAGGTCTGTCTGTCTGTCTGTCTGTCTGTCTCTCTCTGTGTATGTGTGTACAACAGCATTCACCTTGTGGGATAGACAGGAAGAAATGTGGGTATGCACTGCGCTGTACACGGCGGTCGGCCAATGAAGGTCATTGTCTCATTGTCTGTCGTACCACGTCTAGAGGTGGTTGTGACTCAGTGACCCTGCAGAGCCCCACCCCACCTGCTGCCTCGCCTTCCTCTCCCTCTCGCTCCAGCTAATCGCATTACCAAGATTATCTCCCGGTAGTCACAGAGCTGCAGCCCAGGGACTTGGGTTTAATCTCGCTTTAATAACAGGTTCTTAAACACATTTGAAAACAAAATTGTGATGCCCTTTTATCCCTCTGGTTAAGCTAAGTGCCCTTCCTGATACACAGCAATGTGCTGGGGCTTGTGCCGTCCGTTGTCTTAGAGAAGAATGTGTGTGTCTTGGTTGAAGGAAGGTTGGGAGCCGGGAGTCAGGGGATTTCCACCCTCAAATCCCCCCTGGCAACACAGGACACAGCTTCCCAGCGCCAGGACCCATCTCACATGAAAACTGCCTTGTTGCAGCATAGCGGAGCCTGCAAACTCACTAAGAAAATGAGGGATCTGATTCGGGAGTAGACTTGGAATGCTGCTTTCATCTTGAATTTATGGAAAACGTAAAGTTTTACTCTCGCTGGCAGTAGCAAGACGGTGACTGACTTTCTGGAAGTTTACGAAGCCATTAGTTTCCATTGATTATAAAGTCACAGCCTAAAACGCTGCCTGTGAGGATAAAACAGAGAAGAAACTCCCTGGGCTTCAAGGTGAGTGGAGAGGCCAGGTGGCTACTGACATTTATTCTCTTATCTTAACATTCCCCGCAGACCCCCCAAAGCCTAGATTTTCATCAAGAACCTCTTCCCTCCTTGGCACCCTACAAGCAATACGATCCCTAATCTCACCATTACTCACACATTCCTTTGGGTAGATTCTGCTTAATCCTCATGACCTCTTAAAACGTCATAGCAAGGAACACACCGGAAATCTCTTTTTTTCCTGTGTTAACCACGGTAATGTCTGCGCCTGCCTGGAGATGCCCAGAGACAGCATGCACTAGAGATATATAGAAGAGGTGGCACCAGGTACCTGAGCACCACACTCGGCACCCATGGCTCCTATCCCCTCCTCTGCCTTGGTGGGATCACACTACCCTCTTTCCCCTTCACAGACAGAGGACAGAAGCTATGCGTGGGTGACCCCAATAAATGACGATAAGAGTGTTAGGGAGATCGCTTGGCTGGTAAAGATCTTGTCATACGACCATGGGACCTGAGTTTAGATATTCAGCACGTACGTAAGATGTTGAGTGGTAGTGTGGCCTGTAATCTCAACCCTGGGAAGGTGGAGACTGGAGTACCCTAGAGCCCACTAGCCAACTGCTCTATCTGAGTTGGGGAGCTCCACTTGGTGAGAGACCCTGTCTCAAAAAATAAGGCGGAGGAAGAGTGATTGAAGAAGACACCTGACATTGACCCTTGGCCTCCACAAGCAAACAACGTGTGTGCATACAAATGCACACACACACATTGGAATGTGCTCCCAGCTTGTACATACATGAACACACAGATACAATGGTGATGGATGTATTCAGCCATAGGCATGTAGTGCTCACTGTGGATAGGGCTGTATCCATGAGAACGTCCCTGTCATGACCTGCTCAGAGGTATGGAGACGTCTAACCTCCACCCAATGTTACAGAGCCAAGAGCTGCTGGGTCTCACTCTGGTCCCGCAAGGATCTGATATCCTGGCAACTGTTTGAGAACTTCTTTCTTCCAGCTGGCTCTTCAGGGCTCCTTACACTTGGTCCCCAAGTAGACACCACTCTTTTGGAAGACTCTGGGAAGTTTAGGAGGTGAGGTGTCGCTGGAGGAAATAGTTCACTTGGGGTGGGCCACAGGTTCCCTCACCTCCCCGCCATCTCTGCTTCCTGTCTGCCATGGAGTGAGTAGCTTTCTCTTCCACTACACCCATGACAAAGGTACATAGTCACATCAGCCTTCTGGGTACCATTGTGATGAATTCACCTAAAAGTGCTGGCTCCTTTTCCTCACAGCCAGGACCCTCCCAACACAGCCCATTCCGGGAGTGCTCATCCGAACCTTTAGGTTGCTTTTGTATGGAGGGTGAATATCGTGTCTCTGCTGCACAGGCCTAAACCTCAGCATCCCCATCGGAGGCCCTGGGACCAGCAGTAGGTACACTTAGGAACTTGGGAAGGTCCAGATTCCAGGGTCCAGTCAGAATCCTTGGGTGGTGATGATGGGGGTAGCAATCTTCACTTGAACACGGGCCTGGGTGGTGTGAGTGCCCATGGGAGGTGAGATGTTGCCTCCCTAGCTCGTTCTCCTGAGAACTGCTGGGTTAACTTTGTTCTGTTGTCTCGGCCAGGACCATTCTGCTTGCTGGAGGATTCTCTTTCAGTCTCTATCTCTGCACCTGCACCACTCTGAAATGTTTGCTTATTTCCACATTTTTTTTGTGTGTGTATGTGTATGTCTTAGGGTTTCTGTTGCTGTGAAGAAACACCATGATTATGGTAACTCTTACATAGGAAAGACATTTATTTGGGGTGGCTTATACTTTCAGAGGTTTAGTCCATTATCCTCATGGTATGTCTTGGTGTCATGTAGGCTGACATGGTGTTGGAGAAGTAGCTGGGTGCCCTATGTCTTGGCTTGCAGGCAACAGGAAGTAGACTGTCGCATTGGGTGTAGCTTGAGCAGAGGAGACCTCAAAGCTTGTCCCCACAGTGACATACTTCCTCCAACAAGGCCACACCTGCTAAAAGTGCTACTCCCTTTGGGGGCCACTTTCTTTCAAACCATCACAGGGTGTATGTGCACGCCTGTGTGCGTGTGCACATGTCAAGGTTGATGTCAGAAATGGTCTTTGTTTCCTCTTCCATTTTATTCTCTGAGGCAGGACATCTCTCTAAATGGAGCTACTGGGGTTTACCAATATGGCTAGTCTAGCTAGCCAGCTCGCTCTGAGGATTTCCTATCTCCAGGTTCTGAGCCTGGGATTACAGGAGGGCCACCACACCCACCTAGCACTCTAACCGCCGAGCAATCTTCCCAGTTCCTTTACTCTGCATTGCTTTTGGAATAAATGGATGAAACACGCAGATGAAGAAACAGGCTGGTAAATGCTTGGCAGTGACTGGTAGGGGTGAGACTACAGCTCAGTAGGTGGATTGCCTGCTTATCATGCAAGAAGCCCTGGGGTTCCGTCTCCAGCACCACCTAAGCCTGGTATGATGGAACAAATCTGTAATCTCAACACTTGAGAGGTGGTAGCAGGAGGCTCCCAAGTTCAAGGTCATCCTCAGCTACACAGTGAGTTCAAGAACAGCCTGGGGTTTATGTGACTCAAAACCAAATCCGAAAAATCTGTGCCTTGTAACTTGGTACCTTTTGGCTTTTCTGAGGTCTGTCGATTTGTATTTTCTGGCGCCGTGTCTCTCTGATCTAGACTGGCCCATTCTCAGGCTATCTGGGCTTGAGGTTTCAGTGCAAGATTCTAACCTCACAACCCCAGCAGTTCTCTGCAAATGGGGATAACCTGGTGGTCACACTCTTCTAGCAAGTAGCCCCCACCCCTGGCCGCTGAGCAGCACACAGGAGAGCACTGCATATACGCAATTATTTGGTAAATGCAGAAACGTATGAGGATTTCCCTCTCGGGCAAAGAGCTCTGTGCCTCAGCCACCCACATATCCTGGGCAGAGAAGCAAACAGCTCTAATCTGTGTCTGTCGTGGCCGCTAAGCCTGCTTATAATGAAGTATTATCCTACCGCTCGCTGCACAAGGCGTCTGCCGTCCGGTGATTTAAGCGACCTCTGTTAAGCTCAAACAAACAAAAACCTATAAAGAGGGATTTCACTAATTTACTCTAATGACCGGGAGACCTATCCAAATTTGCTACATTATCAAAGGGTTGAGAAAAATAATTTAAAAATGAATAAATTCACTTTGTTGAACCACCGAAATCCTTGCACAGTGAATTCTAATGTAACAAGTTTCAGGGGGACCAGGCTGGGGTCTGGGAGTGGCCATCAGCCCTAGGAACTCAGGAGAGGGGATCCCAAATCCTCTTGTCCCCCAAGCTCTGCTCTCTCCACCAAGGGGAGAAAATGAGTACAGGGAAGTGGAGGCAGGAGGATCAGAAGTTCAAGGTCATTCTTTTCAGCTACAGAAAGAGTTTGTGTGTGTGTGTGTGTGTGTGTGTGTGTGTATGTGTGTGTGAGTGTGTGTGTGTGTGTGTGTGTGTGTGTGAGAGAGAGAGAGAGAGAGAGAGAGAGAGAGAGAGAGAGGAAGAGCGAGGAGACACCCAGAGACAGAGACCCCCAGAAAGAAACAGAGAGGGGAAGTTCTTTTCTTTTCCTAGGCTGGTGTAGCTCCAGCTGTTTCCACACCCTCCCCATGTGGTTCCTGGGCAGCTCAAAGTGGAATGGACCAGGTGAGTGGGCCTTCCGGCTTGGAGTCAGCAGCCAGCCTGGGATGTCTTGGCTGCTTTAACAAACAGTTCCGACAGGGACCTGGATAGCAGGTGTCTGTCTTCCTCCCCCAGCCTGGGACATGTGGGAAGTACTGGCTTCCCCAAGATGAGACTCTCCTTCCTTTCCCAACCAATGGGCAGGCAGGGTGTACAGTATGTCTGTGAGAGACTGTTAATCAAGCAGGTCCGCTGGGGCCTGGGAAAGACACAACAGAGCCACTGGGTAACAGCTATCACTTGAGGGGGCTCTATGCTCATTTACGGTGACCAAACCAGTGAGTCTCTGTCAAGGCATGGGCAGGAGCTGGACAAGAGGGAGGCTGGAGGAGAAAGGACTTCTCCAACGGTGGCAACTGTGCCTACAACACCCTTACTGGCTTCTCCTACTGGCAGAGAGTGCAGAGCTGAGAAGCCATAGCGCCATAGCGGGTGTGGGGCACTTTCTGTTCAGCTCTGCTTGACTCTTGCTGGCTTCTCTTCTTGGCGCGGACTGTCCACATGGAGACCTCAGCAATGGCTGTGGGACACTGGATCCAAAGGAAAGTCACCATGGAAGTACAGTGCTCAGGCCCGGCCCACCACAGAGAAGTGTCCAGTCTGGAGCGTCAGTAGTCCTGCGGCCCAGAAGGCCAGGCTCAGGGAACAGTCTAGAGAGTTAGGGGCCTTTCTAGGCTCACTGCTAGATTTTGACTGTGCTGTGATCCATTCCTGTACAGTTATTGAACACCTACTCTGTCCTAGGTACCAACGGTATACAGGCCCTCACTCCTTTAATCCCGAGTGACTGAGTTAAGATCCCTGTGGGAGGTGCTTTCTAGGTGATGGATTGATGGTGGAATGGGAGTGGAAGGCGGAAGGTGGTTGAGCAGCGAGTGTGTGGATAAACCAACATATAAATACACCATTCTGAGCAGGGGATAGACTAAGGAAGAGGAGGAGAAGGTAGAGGAGGGAGAGAGGGAGAAAACCAAACAATGTCAAACCCCAAACCAACTGAGTGAAAGCTGTAAGATCTTAGAAATGACTTTTTTTTTTTTTTTTTTTTTTTTTTACAGGAGAGCGGGGCTCCAGTTTCAAATTACTTCTCATGGGCACTGTGAGTTGTTGAAGGTAAAGGGCATTCATCATAGATTTATAACGGGGACAGAATGGCACGGTCGGGGGCCTTACAAGGCCTCAGCTCTCTCAACACAATCAGTCTTCAGACGCCAGTGTGGTCTGTTTTGACTATTCACTCCCAATGTGGGCCTCTTTTCTGCCAGCTGACCCTCCCTGTACAGGCCTCATTTTAGCTCCAGAAACTCTGCAAGAATTTAAAAAAAAAAAAAAAGCCCAAAAGAACAACAACAACAACAACAAAACCCCACAGCAATGTTTTGGGAAAATTTCATAGCGTAGGATGATTTTCTTCTTGGGGACATTATGTCCTCTTGATATGCCGTGTGGTGCTCCTTGGGGTCATGACGGAGACCAATCCCCCTCTTTGACTGAAGGAAGTTGTGTAGGTGAGGAGAGGGCCCCTGGCTTCAGGTCACCCGTCAGGGAGCCATCACCATCAATAAGCTACATTATGTGTTCTTCTTCCTCCCAGCTTCATTTTAGACCTCACAATTATCCTCTCAGGAAAAATAGCCCCAATCAAAATTGTGGAAAATAGATTCAATCAAATGTTCTTTTCGACGACGCTTCCACAGAACACACTCATCAAGGCCAAGTTCACTTGGCAGGGCCAGCTTTGAGGGTTGTACCAGCTCACCCCCACTCATTCGCAGACACATTTATAGTTCTGCGGTGGCTGGGGGAAGAAACCCTAACCCCCAGACTCCTCATGAAGTCTTCTAGGGTTTGGTGCAAAGGTTAAGAGACGACAGGCTGATTTCTCTCACACCGGCCCCTAGTCCACGGTCTTCAGCAGAGCAGACACACATCCCGTTGCCAGCACCCAGTAGGAGCTCACTCGTTCAGCGTACCAAGGCACCTGCCCCCAACATGACGAAGTTTAAGCTGCCTGCCACCCAAGCAAGTATAATGCTTCTTCTAAACATAAGAAGCAGAACCCATTTCCCAGTTTTCCCTCTCAGGGGTCTGTGCAATTCTTGGGCCCTAGTAAGCACTCAAACTTCGCTTCTCGTGTCTGGCTTGGGTCTTCAAAGAACCAACAAGTCATCTTAAGGATGGTCCACACTGAAATGTGTTCGCTGAACCCTCGGGTCACCTGCTCTGGCTTCCAGGCTCATGGGCTTCAGGACCTGCCCTGGAGGTCGGCTTCTTCTCCTGGCACCTTCTGACTGCACATGCGCCCATGCCCGAGTGGCATATGTGGCTGTCAGCGGAAGCCTGTCCATTCTTAGATGTCTCCATCTTCAGAGTTGTGACCCTTCTTTCCTCTCCCACTTTTTGTGGGAGACAAATACTAAGGAGCCAGGGCTCTACCCTTGAGTCTAATGTTAACATTGGCTTTGACCTGGATCCTCATGAAATACCGCTGCAGATCTCCGATTCCAGAGTAAAGCATCCTCTCTCTCTCTCTCTCTCTCTCTCCCTCTCTCTCTCTCTCTCTCTCTCTCTCTCTCGTCTCTTTCTCTCTCTGTGTCTCTCTCTGCAGGCCGTGCTGGGGGAAGGGGTGGGAGTGGGGCTTCTGTATTTTATTAGATCAGCTCCCATCACGTGCCCTCCCATCAGAAAACGGAAAGCAGCTTGTGCAGACCAGATAACCTGTCAGATATCCTCCACTCGCTAGCTAACATCACTACTCATAGCCCTTCTTCACAGCTTATACCTTTCAAACCTTTTAAAAAAGGTTTTCCATTATAAATCAACAAAAACACCTTCCCAGCATGAAGCTCTTGAAATAGACAAGAAAGATGATGGGGGCGGCGGTGGCGGGGAAGGGGAGGGGGATGGCCTCTTTCCTCTTGCCCAGAGCTAAGCAGTGCAGATATCTTTCCTGGCCTCTTCTTGGTGGTGGTCATTGCATAAACGTTGTCGTCCTGCCCCTATGACGTCATGCCTGTTTTCTTCGTGTGGGCTTTTCTGCTTGACTCTATTTACTGTGCCACCAGGACAGGAGGCAAATGGGAACCAGAGACTCACAAGGAAAGAAGTTCTGGATGTCTCTGCTTTACTAACATAGGAATGGGCACACTGTGGCTGGGGGAGGGGCAGCCGTGGAAGCTGCAAGGCCAGCTGGGAGCTTGAGAGCACCTGGAGGAGGATGCTTGACTCTGACCCAGCTTTCCTGGCAAGATTCTTGTCAGGTTCAGCTAGCACGGCGCTGTCCCAAGGAGCTCACCTCCAAGGATCAGAGCACAGGGAAGGGGTCACATGTGACTTTAGATTGGTTCTTTGCAGTCTGTGTATGCCAATGTGTACAAGGCAGAAGAGGAGAAACAAGGAGCATTGTAGCTTCTGCTGGAACAGATCTGACAATGCCAGGCCCCGTTTCCAGTGTGGCAGGGATGTGGACATGAGTAGGCCCTGGGGTCTGTAGCCTGCACAGGCTCCCTCCCATCAGGATGACTGAAGCATTTGCCAGACAACAGGGTCACTTGTATGCCTGCATTCTAAAATGATGTTTGGTCTGACCTAATTTTTAAAGATATATGTACATATATGTACATATATCTTTAGATGCATGTGTGTACATGCACATATTTTAAAAATATATTTGTGTATGTGCGCTTGCATGTGGAAGCTAGAGAACAGCTTCAGGTATTGTTCTTGCTTTGTGTTTGTTTGTTTGCTTGCTTATTTTGTTTGTTTGTTTTGAGGCAAGGTCTTTCACTCTCTTGGAACTTGCCAAGTAGGTGAGACCTATCTCTGCCTCCCCAGTGCTGGACTTTCTTTTACGTGGGTTCCGGGGATCAAACTCAGGTCTTCAAACAACTTACTGACTGAGCTATTTCCTCGACCCCACAATCTAACTAGCTTTTTAATTTTTTTTTTACATACACACACACTCACACACTCACCCACGTGTATAAATGATGATGTGTACTTGCCACAGTGTGTGTGTGTGTGTGTGTGTGTGTGTGTGTGTGTGTAGCATTCAAGGACAACTTGCAAGAGTTGGTTCTCTCTTTCTACCATTTCTACCTGGGGAATCCAACATAGGTTACCAGGCTTGGCAGCAAGTGCCTTTACCTGCTGAGCCATCTTGCCAGACCTCTTACTAGAGGCTCCATGAAACTCCATAGCCTCTCCCTAAGTTAAAGACAGAACCAGACTGCGCCATTTCAACCATGACCTCCAAAGCAACCTTGGGAACAGGCCAAGTTCCTCTGAACCCAAGGTGAATGACTCCAGGATCTCCAGAGCGCTAGGAGCAGCAGCTTAGCCCCGCAGCAAGGTGGTCCAGTGCAGCGGAGGCGTGTGGGTTTGCATCTCTTTGCATTCCTTTCACATAATGTTGCAATTGACTGCAGGCTGTTTTGACCATTACTTTTCCATGCAACAGGAAAAACGATGCCCGGGGGTCTGATTATTAAAATATGTTGCTCTTCCATATTTAAACAGCGGGATGACTTTTTCAAGCTTTAAAATGAGCCAAAGGGAACTTGTGCAAAGTACAGGGAAACCTCATCCCCTACCAGCAGGAACCAGGAAGTACGAGGAGAAAAAGGGAGGCACCTATGGAGAAGGTGACCACCGTGCGACAGCTGCCCCAGACTTTGAGTGGTGGGAGCATCTCTGGGTCTCACCTTGCTTGTCCTTTGGCTTCTTTCACTAGTCTATGGGGACAGAAGGAAAGGAATTGGGTCTCTGAGAAAGGAAACCACCAACTAGCGGCTGTTTAGTGGCAAGTCAGATTTAGTGACTAACTGCTTCATGCTTCTGCCAGCATGCCTCCCAGCCACGATGGACTATGAACACAGACTAAGAGCCAAACTAAGCCTTTCGCTCTTTAAGTTGCTTTTGCAAGTATTTCATGGCAGCAACATGAAAAGTGACCAGGAGAGGAGGTGACAGTGGAAACCTAGTGCAGAAGTAAGTGTTACAAGTCTCTTGAACGCCTGTCCTCAGTAAATGGCTATAACCAGGGACTGGTGTGTGTACTATCCTGTGCTGTCTCCCAGGAAGCCTGCAGTGGAGAGATGGGAACCCAGCTTGAATCTCCCCATGGCAACAGAAGGAGGCCTTGTCTGCCTGCAAAAGAGCTGCTGGGCTCTGAGCAAACCCCAGTAGGCCCAGGCGCCCGGAACCTGGCCAGGCAGACGAGGCAGCTCATTAGGCCATGGTTTTATTAAGAAACACTTCACATGGTAAATAATTTGAAGCTTTTAAAGCTGCAATAGATGGATGTTTTTAAACTTGGTTAGAGAAACAGATTGGATTTTTTAAAAATATTGCTGTTTCAGGCCCAGCACAGTGAGGGCATTTTTTATAAAACCTTCCACGGACTTCTAGCCTTGATACGCATGTGGTCTTCCATTGGTACCTTGTTGGAAGGGCACAGAGACAATCGCCATGTTACAGAGAGAGGTCTCCAGCTGGGGCAGAATACCCCGTTTTCTGCTCTCACAGGGAAGCAGGATCCTGGGAGTCAGCAACACGCAAGGCTGATGCGTGGTGGCAGGCATAGTGAGGGATGCACTAAGTAGCCACGGGGAGGGGAGCTTTACCTCCCGATCCTGGATGGTGCAAAGAAACCAAAGCATGGATGTGTCACAGTGTTCAGCGGCCACTGAGACCATCTCTGTGCTGCCCACAAAGCGAGGAAAGAACAGTAGGTAGACCTGGAAATTTATAGCCAATGAGAGAGAACCAGGCTGGGGGACTGAGGCCAGGATGAAGCTGCTTAGACACTCGGCCTTGTGTGCCTGAGCCATCAAAGCCCAGCTCCCCTCACAGATGGCCTCTTCTCCCCAGAGCCTTTGCGCCACTCCAGATAAACTATGGCCACAAAGCCCAGTGTCTCTGACAGGGAAGATTTCCAGATGCCCAGCTTCAAGGAGACTTTTGACCACTAAAAGTGTTGACGTTCAACATTAATTTTTAATGCCACTGAAAACCATTAAGCTGGTGTGTATGATGGCTCCCATCTTTACAGCTGGCCATTTCATTTCCAGCTTGGAGAGTGGCTGGGGACTGCCCCCAGAGAGCTGTCCTAGTTACTTTGTGCGTCAGATTTGAAAGGGTGGTCCCTGCCTCTTGCTCCAGCTTCTACTGTTGGACTTTCTGGGGGATAAGAGCCCCAATCAAGAGCCCAATGAAGCTTTGGAATTGGGATGATGTCTGTGTAGCCTTCCAGATAGGGGAGACTCATGAGGGCATCTTGATGTGGGGATTCCCCTCTCTTTGCTGTGAACACCATTGGTTACTAAAGAAACTGGCTTGACCTGATAGGGTAAAACAGAGCTAGGTGGGGAAAACTAAACTAAATGCTTGGAGGAAGAAGGTGGAGTCAGAGAGAAGCCATGGAGCCCCACCAGAGACAGATGCCAGGACGTTACCCAGTAAGCCACAGCCTCGAGGCGATACATAGATTAATAGAAATGGGTTAAATTAAGATGTAAGAGTTAGCCAATAAGAAGCCAGAGCTAATGGGCCAAGCAGTGATTTAAATAATACATTTTCTGTGGGATTATTTCAGGGGCTGAGCAGCCGGGAGCCAACACTGCCTCCTTAGAACAGCATCTGGCCAAAGAGTGCCAGAAAAGTGTCTCCGGAGACCAAAGACACATCAATGTGACTCCAGCTCAGGATGTAGGAGATGATGCCAGAAGGGCAGACCAGAGAAGACCTGGGAAGATGGCAGGGCCACCAAAGAAACCCAGATGTGACCTGGTCCAGTAGAAGACGCTGTTGGTGTAGATGTAGAGGGCTGGGCAGTAGAGACAGCAGATTACAGCGTATGAGAGGCTGGGGCACCTGTGGGAGGATGCTGCTAGCTGGCCATGGGATCCCGCCTTGGATGAGTGGAAGGAGGAGGAAGAAATCGAAGGATAACGGCTATTCCAGGGGCACGCTGACCCTTGTCCTTCCAGAGGCGACTCATCTTCCAGTCACCTTCCTTGCCCGAGCAGACACACCCATTTCCCACAGTCCTTAGTGGTCATTCAATTCTTACCAAACAGGCTTGATAAAAAAAAAATAGACTGTAGCATGAATAATGAAAACCAGAGATAGATATTGGGGTTCAACCTGAAGATCAGAAATCCTCAGACTGAAAGAGAATGATTCCTGTCTCATCCAGACTTATATTCCTCTCTAGTGCGGGGATTAAAGGCGTGCAGTGCTACCGCTTGGCTCCTATGGCAAGCTAGTGTGGCTACTGGGATTAAAGGTGTGTGCCATCACTGCCTGGTCTGCATGTGGCTGTTTTACTCTCTGATCTTCAGGCCAACTTTACTTGTTAACACACAAATGAAACAGACTTGAGGACATTGGATGGGTCTCTCTGAGAATGATCAAGGTTCACAGGTAAGGGGCAGTACAAGATGGAGGAGCAGGGTGTGCTGTGTACCAGCTTTGTAGTATTAGGCTATCTGGTTCCCACTGCTATCTTGATACAGGCACATGTAACTCTTGGAGACAAGAAGAAGAAATGAAAAGAGAGGGAAAAGAATGGGGTATTCTATCCAAATCTGTGACTCCCGGCTCTGTGCCTGGGCTCTGTGTCATTGAGTTTCACCAACTTCAGATCAGAAGTTTTCGGAACGAATTACAGAAGTTTCCAAAAAGCAAACCTTGAATGAGTCTTATTCTATGAGCTATGTTAATGACATGCAAATCAAGTGGTGTGAGACGCTCACTGCTGAAGCTTCCTGAGGAATCCGGAACCCTCTCTCTTTCTCTAGGACTTCTTGTTTTAGCATCCTTGGCCTAGTCTAGTTTACGGACCATGCTACCTATGATAGTTGTGATTGTACCAAACATGTAGACCTTTGCTTTAGTGTTGAGGATAGAGCTTGGACAACGGGGCATACCTAAGCAGGTACCCTACTACAGAGATACCCCAGATGCGACGCTTGCTTCCTAGTCCACATTTGCTAAACAGCACAGTCAAGGGGCTATTTCTACGGCACTCACATTTGTGTAAGGCACCAAGAAGCACTTAGAGACGATCATGGAAAGCATTTGGGAAGACATGCAGAGGTTGTGGATTAGTAGAAACAGGTTAATTTAAGTTGTAAGAGCTAGTGGAACAAGCCTAAGCTAAGGTCAAGCTTTCATAATTAATAAGTCTCCATTGTCATTACTAGGGAGCTGGTGGTCCCCCAAAACAGTATGACAAAAAAAGACTAGCTACACAGAGGTCATAGGCAGATACTGCCATCTTCCATAAGGGACTTGGGCACCCTTAAGTGTTGGTATCTGTGGTGGAGCCTAGAACCAATCCTCCCCTAGACACGAAGGATGTGACAGTCACCAGACCTCACATTGTTAAATGTATGTTGTCATTCTGCCACAAACAGGGAATCACTACAATGAAGAAACAAGTGTGTTAGTCTCTCCAGGTCATTTCTGGAAAAGGACACAGTTATCCATACCTGGCTCAGATCCAGAAAAGTGGTCAAAGGTAGGTATATGCGGGTACCCACAGAATGGAGTCCCACAAGGGAACTTCTACAGGGAGATGCAGGGAGATGAACTTCTGCTTCCCTTGCCCACCTCACCAAGAACAGCACAAGTCCATCTGAAGGGGAAGGATGACGATGGCCTCATAGCCTCTAATGGCAGAGTAGGTCAGAAGATGAGAAGAATTCAGATATGCGGATAAAAAAAAAAGGCAAGAAAAAGGACTGGGGAGATGGGTCCATGGGTAAAAGGTTTGCTACATAAGCATCAGGACCAGAGTCCCAGCACCCACATAAAAAGCCAGGACCGATTGCACCTGCTTGTGACTCTGACATGGAGCAGGAGGAGTCAGGAGGATCCCAAGGACGAGTTGGCAGCCGGTCTAGATGAACTGAGAAACTCTGGGCCAGCAGGAGACTCTGCCTCAAAAAGTCAGGTGGAGATAGATAAAAGACACCCAGTGTCAACCTGTGTCTTCCACTTGTACACACACACACACACACACACACACACACACACGGAGTCTTCTGTATAACAAAGCATTCCCATGCAATGCTCTTAACAGTCACCCTCTATGTGAATGTGTACACAGGTTCGATTTCCAATACAAACAAATATTTAGTGCATCCAAACTCATTTTGACTGGTACCATCAGGGTAAACACTCTCTCAAGAATCCTCCTGTGAACCCACTGGTGCCCACCATCCTGTCCCAGAAGGCTTAGCTAGCACCTACTGAGGGTGATGTGGGAGAGAGGAGAAAAATGCAAATCACAGAAAGGCCCCGCAAAACTCAAAACAGCAACAGAGATGCTCACACGAGCGGTGTCTCAGCAACAGAGATGCTCACACGAGCGGTGTCTCAGCAACAGAGATGCTCACACGAGCGGTGTCTCATCTTGCTTTATTTCAGCTTGACAGTCTGGCCATCACCCTTGGGGTTGACAGGGAACTGTGAAAATGCTCATTTTGTCTTCCCCAGACTTCTATAGCCAATCAAAAATAACGCTTATTAAAATCCAAGGGGCTTACCAGAAGCTGCAGGGTGACCTTAAAAGCCAACCTCAGACCTCTCCCACGCTGTCTCTGAGACTGGCGTTCCAATACCAGGTGCAGAGGCTGAAGAGATGGCTCAGTGTGGTTGAAATGCCTGACCTGAGTTCGAACCCATGTAAAGCCGGTAGCACACCTGCAACCCCAGCACTCCCGTGAGAATAGGATAGTGGAGATGGGTGCTCCCTGGAAGCTTGCAGACTAGCTAGACCATCATATGTAGCAGTGAACAACAGAGACCATGTCTGAAACAAAGAGGAAGAGGAGGGCCAACACCTGAGGCTGTCTTCTGAGCTCCACACCTGTGTTATTATTGTACATGTGCCCACATGCACACACGAACACACACAAATGGGCAAACAAACACACACTACACACGCATACACATATAAACAAAAGCCAGGCAAGGCAGCACACACCTGCAATCCTAACACCAGGGAGTCAGAGCTTGCAGGGGGTGTGGGGGTATAGGGGGGTGGGTAGGGTCCTTGAGTTTGCTGGCCTGGCCAAATTGGTGAGTTCCAGGTTCAATGAGAGACACTGCATCAAAAAACAAGGTGAAGAACAATCTAGAGAGATGTCCAGCAATGACCTTTGGCCTCTACACACACATGTCCATATATGTACAGATACACACACACACACACACACACACACACACACACACACACACACGTACAACATAGACCTTTGGGGGCGCACACCTCTGAGCCAGCTTGCACTTTGTACTCCAGCTTCTTGTCTAGGAGAGCAACTGCCTGGGAATTTTCACACCGCCCCCCCCCCCCTCCAGGAACCCAGCCAGCGAGGATGTGGGTTCCGCACCCTCTCACACTCTCTCGGGTACACAGGGTGAGGTGAGAAGCTGTGATATGCGCCACCTGGAGCCACACATCTTCATGTCATCAGCATGCAGCGCGCGTGGTGCCAGCTGGAAGCTCGGGAATGAGCTTCCCTAGGTGGAAGAACTGTGGGGTAGGAGGGAATTGGACCCAGAGAGGGAGGGAGAAGGGAGGAGGGAAAGGACGGAGGAGGAAGGAAAGGGAAGGAGGGAGAGAAGAGGAGAGAGAGAGAGAGAGAGAGAGAGAGAGAGAAGGCTATAGGGAAAGGAGGGAGGAGGAAGGAAAGAGAGAGAGGGGGAAGAGAGATTGAAATTGTAGGCCATATGGCTACAAGGCTTCAGGACCTTAGTGTCACCTGTAGGACTTTTTATCCTTCAGGTGCAGACAAATGGATCCCTTCTGGAAATCCCCAGCCTGGACTGAGGAGATGGCTCAGGGGGTGAAGTGCTTGCTGCACAAGTGTGAGGACCTGAGTTCATATCCTCAGGATCCACGTGCAAAGTCGGGCGTGACAGTGTGTACCTGCGAGCTGGTGCTAACAGGCGCAGAGACAGAAGGATCCCAGGGACAGCCACTCTAGCCAAAACAGCAAGTTCCAGATTCAATGAGAGAGCTTGGTTCAAAAATAAAGGGTGGAAAGTGACAGGTGCAGACACTGATGCAAGCTTCTGGTCTCCCCACACACATGCACGGGCAAGCATATCTATACACGCATGTGCAGCACCTACACATGTATATATACAACACATACACGCATACACACACATACATACATACAGTGGATTATATGGACAAATGTAATAGCAACGTCTATGCTAGCCCCGTCACCTGTTACTTATATTCATTAGGCTCTCTCTTCCTGGTGCTAAGAAGGATGAAGCTGCTCCATCCTTCTAGTCCCCAGATGGGCACACTTCCTAGTAGCTGCCTTTAATGTGCTTGGATTTGCTCTGATTGGATGATGGGCCCATCTCTGAACCAATAACAGAAGTCAATAGAAGTAACTATACTAATAACCTAAGTCACAGGATGCGGGGTAGGAAGGAGGTCGGGTAGGAAGATGTGCCATGAGCTTCGTATGCTAAGAAAAGGGAAGCTAGACTTCTGAACTAAAATTAGGGTCTATTATCAGAAAAACAATGGATTTTGTGGTGTCCAGAGTTCATAACCAACCAAGACCCAGTAATCATATGATTTGGTTAAAAAGATAACGACTTAAATTATTTCTACCCATAGAGACATTTTTCACAACCTTTCAAGACAGTGTGGATTTTTACATTCTAGTCTGCTGGGGTGGAAACAAAGTTTCAGAGTGGTTAGTGTGTTTCTTAGGGCCACACAGCTGGAAAACAGGAGGGCTGGAGTTTGAACCCAGCCCTGTCCGACTTCAGAGCTGTATTTCTCCCTCGATACAATGTTACTGGATTATGGTTCATTTAGGGTGAAGGATACAGTAGGAAGAATAACAGACAGCCTTACATTGGGACTGCATAGCATCCTTTGTAAACTTACAAAGAAAGGCCACAGTCATGGTCCCCTCAATTCCTCAGAATAGCCCATTGGAGGGACATGTCATCACGATAATCATTTATGGCTGTGCAGACTGAGACAGGTTAAAGGTTTTGCCTGAGGATACTAGTTTGAAAATATACTTTATAGTTGTAGTTAAATTGCTCCGTTATCTGAACCTTTGCAGAGGAGAAATACCATTAGGCCCTGGCTTTAAGTTGCATCATGGCGGTCTAGGCTGGGGGCTCTGTGAGGGCACCCCAGGGACAGCTCATGTTAACATCCCTTGTTATCCTTTTCCCCTTCTGCATTTGACTTCAGGGTCCAGGTTCCCTCTATATAACATGTGTGAGCCTCTGGGGGAGGTGTCACAGTAGCACACTGGCCTGAGAGCCAAGCATATGTTCCTGTCCCCAACCTTGTGTTCAGTGACATTTCCTTGGTGACCTACTGCTTTACTTCCTATACTTGAATAGAACTCCTGGACTGTACATGCTAGGCCAGTCCCCTGCCCCTGAGCCACATCCCTAGCTGGCTTACAATCAGTCATAGAAGGATATTTACAGCATGGGAATTAGCAAATGTTAATTTGCTGCTTACCGGGGAAGGGCAGTTTTGTTCCTCTGAGAACCACACCAGTGGCCACTGCTTCTTGTCAGCTCTGGGTCCAGGGCTTATGGCTTACTGAAGTGTGACTAAGGAGGCTCCTTAGTGCACACGCCCCTGCCTCCTCCTGTCCCATCATGCATCCTTGCTCTAGCCCCTGGATCGGAGCTGGGCAAGCACTTGAGGCTCCAAAGCAGGGGCACCCGTCAGGGCTCCAGCCAGTGTGACCAGGTTTGCTGCTCCTTACAACAGGTCACATCCTGGGGGCTGCAGAGGGGGCTGAGTCAGAAAAGCGCTTGCCTGGGAAGTGTGAGGACTTGTGTTTGCTCCCTAGAACCTACATGAAAAAGCAAGTGTGTTGGAGCATGCCTACAGTCCCAGCCATGGGAGCGGAGAGTGGAGACCAGAGATCCCTGGAGCTTGCTGGCCAGCCTAGCCTTAGCCTCCTGGGCAAAGCTACAGGCTAGGAGAAATCCCGTCACAAACACATGGAAAATGACAGCCAAAGCTAGCCTCTTACCTCCGTATGTATGTGTGCACACACACATGCATGCACACTCACATACACACAAAAACACACATGCGCAACCAGAAGATGAGAGAAACAATGAGGTGCCTCTTAGGATGTTAGATGGGGCTGGCAAGATAGTTTCAGTGGGCAGAGGGGCTTACCAACAGGCCTGACAACCTGCGTTTAATTCCCTGGACCCACATGGTGGGAAGAACTCACTCCTGAAGTTACCTTCTGGCCTCCACACATGTACTATGGCATGTACGCATGTGTACACAAAAAAAACTAACAAGGATCTTTTCAAAAGCATGTCAGACACTAACAAACGGAAGCCCTACGTCTCTCCTGGGGACCACGGTGACCCACGGTGTCATACGCAGCCTGTTTAGGAACGCATGGCTAAGACAAAACAATGCTTCTGAGTTTGTCACGGGTTAACAACAGACACACGACGTGTTGGTGGCAAGCCTGCAGCGGACATGGGTGGCTTTCGGCTCCACATTCCTCATCTCCACGCGGGGACCACGGGACCCACCCTCGCAGGGTAGCTGCAGAGACGGAATGAAAGCGGGCAGATTTGTGAAAACAGATCCCGAAACAGGCCTAGCATTCTCCGAGCGAATTCCATTGACATGTGCATTTGAGCTATTAAACCACATAAAACGCCCTCGTTTTCCTTGGGACAATAAATGAAAAAAATCTTTTGACATTTGAGGCATTTCGTGTCTCCAAGAGTCCAGAGAAGGGTTCCATTGAACTTGAAAGGGGTCGCCGGCGTAGTGCACGGTGAACGTTATGAAAGCGTTTCTCTCTCACGTCGGGCTTTATCTAAATTTTTAAACAAGGCCTAATTTACAGGCCCCAAATGACTTGGCAACTTTCCCACAACCTCATTGAAAAAGTCCCGGCTGCCTATAGGCCACGGGGAAGTTGAAAGGACGCTTTGTTTCGGGTGCCAACTTGAACCAAAATTACTCTGGCAACCAAGGGTCGTCTTTTCAAACAAATCTTCAGATTCTGCCTGCACACATGGTTCACAGAGCTGCCTCGCCGACCCTGCTAACGGTAGTCAGGTGTAGAGGTTCAGACGCTGTGGCAGAGGGCTGGGGGTGGGTGGGGGCTTCATCCCACCGGGACAGAAAAGCCCAGAGACAACTCCAGTTTTGTTTTGGTTCCCCAGCACCTCCATTATAGCCAAGCATGGTGCCATCTACCTGCCATCCCAGTATTGGAGAGTCAGAGGAAGGCAGATTGTGGGGACCCGAGCCAGTGAGCTCCTACGGAGAGACCCTGTCTCCAGGAGTAAGCTGGAGGGTGACTGAGGAAGACAGTTGACATCAAAATCTGGTACACACACACACACACACACACACACACACACACACACACACGAGACAAACAGAGGACAGAGGAGACAGGCAAAGACACAGAGAGAGACAGAGGAGAGACACACAGAGACACAGAGACACAGAGGAGTCACATTGCCATGAGCTGTTGGGCATACCCTCTACTACATTCTCACCCAGTTTGCATGCTCTGGCCCGGTTGCCCCTCTGACTTGGCCCTGTTCTTGTATTGTGCCACCCTCTACTTCTCCCTCTTCCTAGGCTATAGCTCCGTGGGCCTTCTTACTTTCCTCAATCACACAAGAAGGCTGCAGCTTCCTAGGTCTTCACAATACTCTCCCTACTGTCATGATGCTCGCTCTGTGTTTGGTCCTATGCCTCCCTCTGTCATCTGACGTGGCTCTGGATGAGCCCCAGGCCCCATCTCTGTCTCCTTCCCTTGCTTCCCAGACATTCTGCAGATGCACCTGCTTTCTGTTCCTCTCCTTTCCTTTCTTGTTTCCTGTTCTGTTCCCAGGGTCTCCAAGGGCACCTGAAACACAGCCGGTATCAACGAGGAGCCACCAGGAGTCACAATGGGGGTGCCCAGGGAGTGCACGGTGGGATCACAGTCTCTGAGAGAGTGTTGAACCTTTCAGGAAAGGCCTTCAAGCATTGACGGGTTTCTTTTTGTTTGTGTGAAGAGGAGGGAACAGAACTGCAGGCAACACGACAAGCTTTGCGTACAGAGAAGAGTTAGAATCTCAGCGTGGAAGCTGAGGAGATGGCCTTATTGATAAGTGCCCACAGTGGGAACATGAGAACCTGGGTCTGACTGCCACCACCCAGATGTGGTGGCGAGCATTCACAATACCAGCACTTGGGAGGGAGATCCCTGGGGCTCCTGGACAGCCAGTCTGACCTACTTGGTAAATTCCAGGTTCCAGTGAGAGACCCTGCCTAAGCAAAACACGGCAGATGGCACCTGAGACTGACCTCTGGCCTCCACGGGCACATAAACACACATGAACACACAAACACAGAATCTCAGTGTGGCTGGAGCATGGGCGCTGGATGATAACACGGGAGGGTAGAGAGAGAGGAAAAGGGCAGGTACCAAAGACAGAAGCTGGGGCTGGACTATGAAGAGTTGATAGCAGAAGTGTCCTACAAGAAGGCCTTTCAGAGACTCACAGGGTGATTGAAGGCCAACAGTGCCACCCTGGAGCTGTCACAATCACCCAGCCCCTAGGCAAGACTACTGAGAACAGAGCTGGACCCAATCCACTTCTGTCTCGATGATCCCGGAATCCCCGGGGCAGGTTACAAGACCTTGAGCCCTCTGGGCCTCTACTTTCCATGTGCCAGAAAGGCATGCTATATATCACAAGGGGCTGCCACGAATAGTGCATCAGGCCACCTAACCTGACGTGAAGTGACCCCCAAGGCCAGCTGATGGCTGCAATGCTCCATTTGCATCCTCCCTTAGCACTTAGTGGAGGCATCTTGAGTGAACTTCAGGGATGGTGATATCTGGTTGACAACCTGGGTCATTGGATCACACAGTACGTGCAGGCAGCCAAAGAGGCCCAGGGCAGAAGGAACAACCCCTCTTGACATTAGCACCCTTGGTGGGGCAAGATTCCTGGGCTCAGCCAGAAATCAGGGCATGGCAGGAATGCTCCTGCGCCTGGCTTGCTCCCCCAGCTCAAACCGACAGTCAAAGAAAATCTGGGTCTAAATGGACCCGACACACCAAAGACAATTATCAAGGCTGAAGAGGGGTGGGGCCCCCAGGGCACGTAGTGGCACATCAAGATTCCTGGACTGGGCACACCAAATGTCAATCAGAATCACTGGGATGGCTAAACAGAGAAAAACAAGACAATTATCAAGACCGAATAGGGGTGGGGTCCCCAGAGAATGTAGTGGCACGTCAAGATTCCTGGGTCACATTGATCCCACTCCCCAGTCCTGTCATTCCTGGGGCAACCAGGACATCCAGTTCCTGCGAGGGGGGCTGACCCTGAGAAGAATCACACGGCACACCTCGCAGACCCCCCACCCACTGTCACGTCTATTAATTGCCTGCCAAACCGAAAGACTTAAAAAGGACGGGTGATAATTGAAATTTCACATAATTACATCTGAAAGCAAGGCTTTCAGCGTTCCCCAGCCCCAGTCAAAACTCCATCTTGTCAAAATAATCTTATCGTCCCACCCTCTCTCAAACAGAGTCTGATGAACCACTGAGCAGGTTTCTAGCTTCTAAAATAAGCGAAGTCTCTTTGGTTTTTTTTTTTTTTAAAGGGGATTTCTCCAAGATTTTTTTTTGTGTGTGTGTGTGTGTGTGTGTGTGTGTGTGTGTGGGATCCTTGCTTTTAAATGACTTGGGTTCTACTTGTGACACGTGACGTTTCTTTCTCACTTTTAATTACAATTGGAACGCTATCCTTGGATGGCTCCGAAGTGTGAGGAGCCGCACGGCTCACCACAGCTCCTACTCTGAAAGTTACTTCCTTGGCCTCCTAATGCTTTCACCCTCGGAACTGTGCACGAAGCTTAAGGAAACCAACGTAAACGCAGCGTGCTGAGGAAGAAGGGAGAAGTGCCCCAGAGGGGCCTACTGACCAGCTCCATAACTACCACCAAGGGTGGGGCATCCTCTGGGTGATACACACTGGGTACCCCCAGTTCCCTCTCTCAGGGCTCCTGGCACAGACTAGCAATTACCTGTGAGATTTCATTGGAAAAGCCAGACATCACCTCACCGAGAAGCCAAGAATTCTTGTTTGTTCAGGTGAAGTTTGGGGTAACGTCTGGGGAGAGCAGGTGGGGCTGGAGGAAGGGGAATGAGGGGGTTTGGGGCTTTGGAGCTGCTAACCACTGTAATAATGATGTCCTTGAACTGCTACTCACAGTGGTATTTATCCCGGCAACACCAAAAGCCACATCCTGACAGTGCAGACACTCAGGCAGGGACCAGTCATGTTCAGTCAGGGCTCACACCCCAAGAGGAACCAGCTCAGCTCTGTTTCACAAATGAATGGAGTCTCTTTACTGAGTTCTGCTGCCATAGGCATGCTCTTCTGGTCACGTAGGTCCAGGGAGGCTCTGTGGGGTGTTTGAAAACTTTAAAAAGAAGATTTATAAACGAGAGTCAGGCTGAAGAGATAGCTTAGTCATCAGAGGGCTTGCCGTGCAAGTCTGAGGACCCGAGTTCTAGTCTCAGGACTCGTGTACAAAGGCAAGCATGGGGCTGTGCACTTTTCGTTCTAGTGCTGGGGAGGCTGAGGCAGTGAGGTCATCAGGGGTCATCGGTCAGTTCCTGGTCAGTGAGAGACCCTGTCTCAAAAACAAGGTGGCTGATTACTGAGGAGTGACAGCTACAATAGGCCTTGGTTCTTCACATGTGCACACACACAAACACACGTGCGCGCGCGCACACACACACCATCACTGACACACGCACATGGCAGCAGCGTCTAGCTAACAGAGAGGTTCTCAGGATCTACTCCTGCCACAAAGCCTCAAGGAACTGGAGGTAGGCACTCGGGTATTTCACTTCAGGTTAGGCTTAAAGGTGAAGCAGAGATTTCTGAGGTATTAATGTTTTATAAGAGCTCTCAAAGGTGCCTTGTTTTAGTCAACACAATCCCATTTGTCACTGCCCGCTGTGTCCCCCTCCCCCACACCGAGGCCCAACGCGAAGCAAACTCAATCAAAACATATCGATACAGTCCACTCTTTCCAAGATGGAGTTCCAATGGGCTGCCTTTGGAGACTTCTGACCGGTGTCATTTATTAAAGGCCTGTTGTGTTTCAAACGTCTGAGGCACAGCTGACTTCCAGACACAGGGTAAAGGAGAAGAAAAATCGGTACATTTTTCTTCCAAAATTGCCCCTTCAATGCATGCCGAGGAGGGGAGAAGCTGTCTCCGTGGCTGATGGCCTGTGCTGGCTGAGACTGGCTGGTGGCTTCCTACTCCTAGGGTGGCATGCTTAGAATGCCCAGGCAAGAAGTGGATTTTGCAAGATTTTACATCTTCCTATGCATGCCATGTCCTTGGCTTCTGTCTGGTTCCCAAGAGCAGGGAAGACTCCAACCTCTCAGCTAAGGCTCAAATTCTTTGGGGTGTCAGGAAGGGAAGGGCTACTCTGCAGCTGGTTTCAGGGAGAATGCTAGACAGTGGTAGGTATCCCAGCCATGAGGGTCCCGCAAAGCTAAGGGGCCTCTGGGAATCAGTGTGGTGGTTTGTGAGAATTCCATCTGTGAGGAGACATTAGCAGTGTACATCCTTCCTCATAAGGACTCCAGAACAAACCAAAGCATGACTCTATCGAGTTCACCCAGGGGAAGCAGGAGAGCAGAGGACCCCAAAGCAGCTCACTAGAAAGTCTACACCAGGGATGGATGGTGGCTTCTTCGTAGCCACACAGATGGCACATTCTTAATCCCCTCTTCTACCCCCCTCCTCTAGCCTGTACGCTCCAGCACCTCCCACCCACCCTGCAGACTGCCAGCTATAAGGGCAGAACTACATACCAACAGCCGCAAGGGGCAGCTGGAACCTCAGGCAAGGGGTCGGTGACTCTCCCCATCTTCCCCCTATGAGGAGAGGTCAACAGTCAACAAGCGCAGTGCTGATGGGCTCTCGCAAGCAGGCGAGGCTGTTCTGATAAAGGTGGCGGCTGTTTGACTAGGAGGACTACATCCTACAGCAAACACTGAGCCATGTACTAGGGCTTTGGGGCAGTCCTATCTTCAGGTGCCATACAGCTGAAATCTTGCAAAGCAATGTGGTTGAAGGCATAGCAGACATGAATAGCACTCTTCTTACGAGAGTGTCTGGATTCAGCATAGTGTTTTCTACGTTCAGAAGGCAGAGAGACCCAGCTGCAAACACAGCATCTGTTTCTAAGGGGAAAATCCACTGATGGCGGTCATCCTACATACCCTTGACAAGGCTCAGGGACTGGCGGGCAAGAAGTCCCTCTCTTGCCATGCACTTGTGTGGACCTGAGTTCAAATTCCCAGAACCCATTTAAAGAGCCAAGTGTGATGGCACCTTCCTGTAATGCCAGCACTGGGGAGGTGGAGAGAGAATGATGAGAAGCAACTGAGGAAGGGGTTGGCGTGACCTCTGATTACACACACACGCATACACACATCACACACACCATCACACACACCATGACACATACACACAGTACAAACACACACACCACACAAATACACTTCACAAAATGCACACTTTGCACACACACTGCATACACCATACACACATACAAACACATGTACACATACCACACTTACACACACTTATACACACTGCCTACACACATACACCAGACACAAATACATACACCCACATACACAAACATACCACACATCACATACACAGACATATACACACGCACCACATATACCATACCATATACACCGCACACAAATGCATACACACACATCACATATACACACACATCACATATACATACACATACTACACACATACACATACCATACACAAATACATATACACCCACACACCACATACAAACACAGTACACACACAGACATATACACACACCACATATACCATACCATATACACCACACACACATACATATACACACACATACTGCACACATACACATACCATACACAAACACATATATATCCATATACACATACACAAACACATATACATATACACATATACATATACACATATACATAAACACATCCATATACACACATACACAAACACACTACACACACACATCATACATCCAGACATATACACACCACACATAGCACATACACACCACATATACACACCACACACACACACACACACACACACACACACACACACACACACAGGCTGCAAGAGATCAGATATCAGATGCCCTGGTCAAGGTCACACACAGTAAGTGGCAGAGCTGGGCCTGGAGCCACGACTATTACTTGAAAGCCCCTTGCTTCTGCCCAGGCACGGCACCCAGTTTCTCTTGCTTCTGCCCAGGCACGGCAGGTGGCTTTTGCCCCCAGACTTTCCTAGGTCAGCTTCTTTCTAGCTTGCAGCATTTGGGACTCGCGGGATAAGTCCCTCCTTTAACTTAAAATTTCCAGTGTGGGTACCACTGTTGCCATTCTATCGGTGTGGACTGTCCACCTGGAACTGAGGCCCACGTGGAGTCTGCCACCGCCTGTGCAGTAAACAGTCTACCCTTTGAGTTCCTAAAGGACATTAGAACTTTCCTTAGAAACTCTCTTTCTGGGGGCTGGAGAGACGGCTCAGCAGTTAAGAGCACTGGCTGCTCTTCCAGAGGGCCCAGGTTCAATCCCAGCACCCACATGGTAGTCCACAACTGTCTGTAACTCAAGTTCCAGGGCATCTGACACCCTCACACAGACACACACAAAGGGGAAACATCAATGCACATAAAATAAAAGTAAATAAATTGTTTAAAAAATTCTCTTTCTGGGGCTGGACAGACAGCTTAGCAGTTACGAAGTTTGTTGTGCTATCATAAGAACCTGAACTTGGGGTCCAGCACTCACATAGGTCCAGCCACCCCCAAAATGCCTTTAACTCCAGATTCTAGGGATCCAACATCCCTAGAATGTACATGTGTGCTCCCACCTCGTGTGCATGCACCCACACACATACACAAGTAAATAAATTCATTGAAGAAATTCGCGTTTGCTCCCTATAAAGCATTTTAAAGCCAGGTGTGAGCCTTTTGGGAACCAAAATGCCTTGGTATTTGTCACCTCATTTGAACCTCAAAATGATCCGTCTCTACTATATTGTATCATTTTATAAACAGAGAAACTGAAACCCCAGTAAAGTTAGATAATTTGCCCAGGACACACAGCAAGCAAGGTCCAGCCTACTCACAAAGCCACCTGGCCACTCTTAGTAGCTTAAGGGAAACAGATTAACAATGCCTGGAAGTACCCAGATCTATCCCATTGCCAGCTCCCTCACCAGGCATCCGTACATTAGAGAGAGGAAGAGAATTTCCCAGTTATGCCAACAGAAGGCTCAAAGTCTACCCAGAAAAGTTCTTCAAAGGAACTGGCAGACACCCAAGGTCTTAGAAACCTGCCTTGGCTTCCTAGTTTCTGGAAAACACAGGGGACATGGGGACTGTGTCAATAATAATGCCATGCTATGCCACCCACATCCACTGTGACCCTGTCCTCATGGCACGCTGGTCTACCACACAGGTCTCAGTGACATGCTAGACCCAAAGACCCCTCAGCTCTCTCTCCTTTAGAATGTTGGATCTGAGAATTAAACTTAGGTCTTCAATTTTCCCTGTCCTCAATTTTAACATGGTTTAACATTCACAGTTAATATGGATTGAGCCCTTAGCATGCCCACATGTGCCATATACTTAGAATGGAGATTCACATGCATTGACCCACTGCGGCTGTAAATGGTTGTATGGCAGCTGTGCTGCACAGACAAGAAAATATCTGTGATGGGATCCAACCTGACAGCATGCTGGAAATTGATGGAGCAGGTGTCGGCACCCAGCTAAAGGGCTGGAGTCATACGCCAAGGTCATTAGCATGCAGGAGCCTTGAGAGGCTAAGCAGAAACAAAGGGGGAGCCCTCACTTCCACCGTGGCTCAGGAGACCACAGAGTGACCCAACATGTGGGCCACGCCGTCCCCCGGATGTGTAAGAGGCAGCCCAGCCAGCCCCTTAGGAGTAGGCTGCACCGTTAATAGCTGTTTGATGGACACCCACCACTATATTACAAATGGTTGGGAGCAGGAGAAATGCAAATGAGCCTGTGAGGGCAGAGAAGCGGCCTTCCCCTGTGTACCCTGCCGCACGGAAATGTCCCGGTTCTGTCCCGAGCTTCATATTTCATGCAGGAGGCAACCCTGAGATCGTGCCTCCAAGAAACCCTAGGGAGGGCAGTCAGGATGACAAATGGACCCTCTTGCCCCCCCTGGATCTAAGAAATGCCAAGCACCGAGGGTGAGGGCTGAGCTACCTGAGTGAGCCAGGGCCTCCGGCTCTGGAGGCTGATTTGTGGGTAGAGGGACACTGCCCTCACCCCTATTTACATGGCTCGGAGCACAGAAACTCCAGGAAGATTTAATGTTTTAATATGGGCATTTGGCTTGCTCTTTTCTAAATTATTTCATTTCCAAATCATGATCTTTTGTGTTCCCTGAGAGCCAAATTGAGCCATGCACCCTAGACCAGGGGATCTCCTCTCTCCTTACTTTGTCTGCTTCACAGTGCAGGTTCATTGAGACACAGAAAGGACCGGTCAGGGACTGGGGAGATGACTCAGTAAGAGTGTTTGTCTCTGAAAGCACGAGGACCTGAGTTCAAATCCCCAGCTCCCATGTAAAAAGCTGGGCAAGGCTGCAGGCACCTGTAACCTCAGCGTTGGGGGCAGAGACAGGCATATCTTTCTGGACAGCCAGTCTACACTACAAACAGCAGGCTTTGGGTTCAGGGAGGAACCCTGTCTCAAGGAAATGAGGTAGAGAGTGACAGAGGGAAATACTTTATATCCTGGAACATTCACGTACATACCCCCTCCACACACATACGCCATGAAGGGCAGCGTGTATGGCGTCACATGGCTTTTCCAGGATCTGCAGTATGGACTTCTGTATCTACATGAATACCCCTTGGAGAAGCACAGGAACTCGGGGATGACTTGACCTCTGTGCTCTGTGGCTCAGCTGGCTCACTTGGCCTCAGTTTCTTTAACTGCCCAGTCTCTCTTCTGCATTCCTTCTTTTCTGGCACAGACACAACCCACCGGCATGCTTTGCCCTGGGGCTACCATACTCCCCACACCAAAGTTCAAGTGACTTTCCACATGCACCTCTGGCCGCAATCACAGGCTTGCACCATCTCTGCTTAAGCTGGGGAAGGCTTTATTCTCCTCACGACACACCCCGAACCCTCTAAAATAGAATTGGAAGTGGAGCTGACTGAGCGCAGCGGTCAGTAATGCTACGAAGGAAACCATGGGCAGAAGAAATGTTGGAGGGGTCAGGCGCACCCAGCACGCTCATGTCGGCTGACTCGGTGTCCCATCTCCTGTGATTGGTTAATACTGACTGCTGACTTGATAGAGTCTAGAATCACCCAGGAGACATGCCACGAGGCACGGCTCTGAAGGATTGCCTAGGTTAGCCAAGGTTAGCTCCCTCTGAGAGGGAGTTTCTATATGAAGTTAACTGAGGTAGAAAAATCCACCCTAACTGTGGGCAGTACCACCCATGACCTGGGGTCTAGACCCCCTGACTCATGTTCCTACCCCAATGTTCCCCCCTCCCACGATGGACCGCATCCTCAAACTGTCATTCCAACTAAACCCTTCCTCCATTTAGCTGCTTCTGTCACAGCAATGTAACCAGCACCCCTCCTCCACACAGCTGTCTATAGATCACAGGTGATGGGGACCATTGGTACCAGACCATTGGTATCACAAGCCACTCTGGAGGCGAGACAGCCCCCTTGCTGTTCTTGAGTCCAAAGGTGGCAGAGTCAGGGTTAGAATCCAGGTCTCGAGTCCCCCTCTGTGGTCCTCCCCTCTGTGCCCATCCTTCATCCATCATGAGGCAGGTGAACACCTCAGTTGCCCAGGTACCCTGGTACCCTTCCCAACATTCGTCACTAAGGCTGTGCTAGTCAGTGTTAATTGCACGAATAAATGAAGAAATGGTTGTAGTCTCTTCCCTTGGTGCCTCAAGGATGCCAAACACTTGGGGACATTTATGAATGACATTTACAGGGGACTTGGCAAGCACTGGGTCCTGGGCTTGGCATATCACAACCCTCTAATTTAATCTTACAGCAGCATTAGAATTAGGGCTCCCTATGGGGAAACAGAGGCTTCTGTTGGTAAAGAAACGTCCCTACCTCCTCCCACTCAGAAACACTGAGAGCTGGGCCAGACACCGAGTAGGGGACGGAGATCTATGTCCACACTATAAATGCTGAACTTCCCCATGCCAGCACCGTAGTCTGAAGACATGATTACCACGGACTCAGCGGAGACCTTTCCTTCATGCCCAGTGTAGGACCCTTTCTAGGACCTGTGATCCCCCAACATCACTCCAGACCAAACCCAAATGATGAGGCTGACTCTAGCTACCAAATTATTATTACTGTTCTTCTTCTTGCTGTTGTTGAGGGGGTAGAGCATACGGGTGTGCGCGTGTGCACCTGTGGGGGACAGAGATTAACCTTGGGCATTGTTCCTCAGGCACTGACCATCATGTTTATTCGAGACAGGCTCTGTCATTAGGACCCGAGACTTTTCAATTAGGCCAGTCTGGCTGGCCAGCGAGCCCCAGGGATCTTCCTGCCTCTACCTCACCAGTACTGGGATTTACAAGCATGTCCCAAAGGTCCAGCTTTTTATGTGAATGGTGGAGATCACGCTGCAGCCCCACTCTTGTGCTGTGAGCCCTTTACCAAGTGAGCCATCTCCCCAGCTCCCTAAACTTTTTGTTCCCTTCGATGCCAGTCTCATGTGTGACAGATCATGAAGGCTCGTCTGAAGCAGGTCAAGTTTGCTTGTATTTTCTTCCTTCAAATGCCTAAATCCACACCAGGATCCACACCAGGAACTGCTTTGCCAATGTGCAGACAATCCTCCCAGCTAAGTCTGGTCCTGGGATGACCACAGCCTACCAGACCACCCCCCTCCAACAGTAAGGGGTGTCTTCTGAGTGGAATTCCCTTGCCTGGGCTGTCCCCTCCCAATTGCTGGGCAACCCACGAGCAAAAGATTAACAAAACACAAAAGAAGAGACATGAAAGTCATTTAGGAGGCACATCCAGGTGATCTTAATTGCAGGTGATAAACCATTGTTAAAAGGAAGGTTTATTATAAGAAAGTGTGGACCTGTTTCGGGTGTCTATGGGAGAACGGAGAAATGGCTTTGTAAATGCCATCTCCTCTCATAAATCGGAACGTGCTGTGGAGATCAGTTCGTTATCCAGTGCCGGCATAAATGAGGAAATGATGTGATAAATGGCATGCTTGAATGGTCTGAGGGCAGAGCTGGAGACGGGGCAGGAGGATGCTAGTTAGGGATGGCAGGTGGCCAATCAAATCATATTGCCCGAAATCTAGTTTGGGGGCCAGTTCTGTTATTCCGACCATAACTGGTGTTTTCCTGTCTTCAAGTCCACGAGGCCACTTTCAGAAGATTTTATATGGCTTCTCTTAAAGCCATAGGCCCAAATTACAGAGTAATCTCATTATGTCAGACGAGGGTAGAGACAGGCTCAAGAGACAGGAATCATTTTAACGTCGAGAAGCGATGCAGAATTTTAGGACAGCAGACTCCCTCATCTAGGGCCTGTGCCAAACTCCTGACTGTGACCCTGTGTTGCTGGGTGTTGTCCTACATGGAGCTGCATGTGTGTCCAATTGCATCCGCTGCAGCACTGTAAGATCCAAAGGTCAGAGAGTGGCCTTTTGGGTGGCCGGAGAGAACAACAGGGAGTCCAAATCTTTGTATTTCCAATGTATAGCTTGAAGAGAGAACAGGTCATTTTGTGTTTTCCTTTCTCTCTGTGTGTGTCTTGCGGATATGCGTGTGTGTCTACATGTGTGTGTTACAGATGTGAGTGTTCATATGCACATGGGTACTCATGGTTTTGGGTGTACATGCACACACATGCACACATATGCACATGGAGGCGGTTGTCAACCTCAGGCATCATTTCTTAGGCGTGGTTCACCTTGATTTTTGAGCCAAGGTCTTTTCATTGGCTCAGAGCTTTCTAAACAGCTCACCTGACTACTGTCCATTCAGCCAGAGGACTCTACCTAATTCCGCCTCGCCTAGCCCTGGGATTACAAGCATAGGCCACCATTCTGGACTCAAACCGAGTTCCTCATGCTCACGGAGCAGGCACTTTACCGACTGAGCCACCTCCCCAGCCCCCATGGTTTCTCAAATGCACGCCGATGCAGAAGCAGCAGTGGTGCTGAGTGTAACTTAAACCCACTGCATCCATGCATTTCGTCAAACAGAAAAAGACAGGGCCGCTGACACGGAGAGGCCAGGATGTACTCTCCCGCCTTTCTCCTGGAATTACTGCCCAGCAGGAAGGTGGTGGCAGCAATGTCTTCTCCGAATGTAAACGTGGACTAAATGCCTGGCTAATGTTTAAACTCCTGGAAAGTGGCCCCTGGCTAATGCTGCCAGCATGAGCTTGCTCAGCAGGGAAGGGTCACTTTCTGGAAGCAGTCTCCAACACATGATCTGCCTCTCATCTGCACTCAGCCCTCCAGCCTGTGAGGGTTGAGCAACTCAGAACTACAGCCTTCTGTTGGTTCCCATCAAATACAGCAGGCCGGTTTATTACATGAACTACCAATGGACTCCATCCAGAGGCTCCTACATGGGTATGAGCAGGGTCCAGATATGTTAGGAAGCAGGGACAGCCAAAAGGCTACCAGGGGATGCAGAGATCTTCCTACAAGCAAGGCTCCTAAGTCGCACAGAAGCATCATGTTGTTTTGGAGTAAAGACAACCAACCTTGCCTTTGGGAGACAGAAGAGGACTGGGGAAATAAAAGGATTTCCTTTAAAAGGGAGAGGACTTGATGGAGTTCAACACTCATGCACCATTAATAACAGAATTCCACCCCATGAGTCTCAGTCCATGGGGGCACACTGAATGTCATTCCATTCAGTCAGGAGTTCCCAAGCCAGGAGCTCTTTTCTCCCTTATGGGGACATCTGGTAACCTATGAGGACTTTGGCAGTTGTCATTCTTTGGAAGTCATACTACCTTAGGGACCTCGGTAAGAGAGTCCTTGGGGACCTCGGGGGTCTCCTTGGAGGGACAGTGAAGAGAAAGAAAAGTGGTGGATTTGGTAACTTAGTTGCTTTAATCCCCCCTGACATGAGGTGAATACAAACTTTCATGAACTGATAGCCCAGGGCCCCATACCAGGGTTTCCCATACTCCAAAGCCCTGGATGGTGGTGATATGGGGGTATAGAAGATCTTGACCTCGAGGAATTCATTGCCAGGTGGAAGCCACTGGAATCAGAAGATGTTCCTGATGTAGGAGTCCCCTCTGTATGCTATGAATATGTCTTTATTACCATTGGTTATTAAAGAAGCTGTTTCAGCCAATGAATTAGTAAAGCCAGGCAGGAAATCCAAACAGAGATAAAGAGAGAAAGTAGGCAGAGTCAAGGAGACGCCATGTAGCTACTGAAGGAGACAGACACCCAGAACCTTTACTAGTAAGCCACAGCCTCGTGGTGCTACACATATCAATAGAAATGGGTTAATTCAAGATGTAAGAGCTATCTAGAAATATGCCTTAGATATTGACTTGTTTAGTGTTGTAATTAATACAGTTTTTGTGTTATTATTTGGGTCTGGGCGGCTGGGAAACGAACAAGCAGTCTCTGTCTACATGTTTCCCTAGTGATCTGGCTAGGTTATCAATCTCTAGCTCCTGATGGAGGGCCAAGGGCGAGCCTGAGCACAGGTTCAAGATTATAGAAATGGTGGGAGAGGGTGTAAGAACGAGTCCCATGCCATGGCCTGTCCTTGGACATCGAGGACAGGGCACCATCTTGAGAGATGATGTAACCACCTTGCCGTCTGTTTCGCTTTCATTGTCAATGTCATATGACCTAGAATCATCTGGGAGGAGGGGCAGCACCATTCTGAACTCAATGGGGATGTCAAGTCAAGCACAAGCAAGCAGCGAGTGCAGACATGTGTTCATTTCTTTACCCTTGACTGTGAATGGGGTATGACTACCTTGTAGGACCAGAAAAAGCCCAGTGACATTGATGGATACATTGATTAAAACAATCAAGGAACAGAACTTGGGGGCCAGGTCTCCTCAGCACCATTGATCACTCTCTGGATCCCAGAACTGTCCAGGGTGAGGACTTCATACCATCCTGTTGTTCAGAGCACAGAATTCCAAATGGAGAGGACGGGAAAACAAACCAAAGGCAAAGAAAAGCAAAGAAAGAAGAGGGGCACGAATCCCACCACACTCCAAATTGCACTGACTAAATGAAAACTAATGCACCATGTTCAATGGTTGCTCTTTTCAAAATTCAAGTCCATGAAGGAAAGTGAAGAAGTTCAAGTTTGTTTGTCGTAGTTGGCAAGAGGTTCATCCTCAACCAAGAGGCTAACAGGAGTGGGAAGCTCATTCCAAAAGCTGTGGGTACACCTGCCTTGAGATCTGCATCTTGTCTCTGACTCTCTGCCTCGAGATCTGCATCTCCTCTGGCTCTCTTGAGGGATAGGGGCCTCTTGAATGCTATCATTCTAGACTCAAGCCCTCTATCTCCTCCAGTTGCTTTCCCCCTGAGTTAGAGTCCCCCCCCACACACACACACTGGTTTATGGCAATTATACAAAGCACAGGATTTCATTCTGACTTTGTCACACTCATGGAACACATGTTGAGATCTCCCACACTCTCCATGACCCTCTCTCCATTTCCCCTCCCTCTCACTTCTTCCTCCACAATCTCCTTCTATCTACTTTTTATGTAGATTTGACATAATGAGCAATAAAGAACACACAACACACAGATGCCCTTTAGAGAAAGCATTTATGTTAAAAGGTAAAAAAAGAGCCTAAAGTTGGATCCTAAGGAATACAGTCAACATTTGAGGGGTTCTTTGCAGATAGTCTTATTATTTAGCCCAGACTGGACTTGAACTCCCTGTCCTTTAGGCCTCAGATCCTCAAGAGCTGGACCTAACTCTTTCTTCATGATCTTTTCCCTGCAAGAAGGTCCCGCCTCATCACCGTAATCTGCTGTGTCCAATCCCAACCTATGAATAAACTGCATTGTTTAATAATCTATCACGGCCAGTCTGCCCTTTCGAGGTGACATTAATGTGCTCCCATTCTGTTCTTGCTACATGTCACGCTTGTCATGCCCATCAGGGAAGCCCCTGTGCTGTCACTTTCTTGTCTGTTTCCCCATTATATGTCTAGACCTTTATTATAAAAAGTAATTATGTTTCCGAGTCAGCCACACCTCCCAGGCTGAGCGATAACTTGTCCTATCTTATTAAATCTGTGGTTTCTAAATGGATGAGCCCAATCTCCGAAGACTGGCAGAGCCAGGACAAAAGAGGCAGGGAAGGTGGTAGACAAAAGCCATCCCATCCTGGAGGTGGGGTGTCTTCAAGCAGCCTGCAGTGAAGTGTGCTCATCCACTTTGGAGTGAGGCAGGCGGGCTCCGAGGGCAGTGGGACCTGTGTGCCAAACCATCTGTTCTCTTGTCAGCTGGCCCCTTTGGGGAGCCTGGGGCAAAAAGGCACTTAAATCTTTCTCAATTTCAATTTCTCCAGGTCAGGCTTTGGCTCAGAGAAAAGAACTTTCTACTAGACTCAGGCTGGTCTGGAAGTGTGTATGTGTGTGTGTGTGTGTGTGTGTGTGTGTGTGTGTGTGCATATGTGTATGCATGCACATGTGCATAGGTGGAGACCAGAGGTCCATGTTAGGATGTGTTCCTCAATTGCTCCTCATTCCACCTTATTCATTCTGTTTGTCTGTGGATACAGAGTCTCTCATTGCACCTGGGGCTCACACCTTCCACAGGCTTGACGGCCAGCAAGCCCCGGGAGCCTCCCGTTTCCACCTCACGTGATGATGGAGTGTCAGGTGTTGCCTACTATGCCTAATTTTCTGCATGGGTTGTGGGGACCAAACTCAGGTTCTCATGCCTACACTGTTTTGACCAAGCCTTCTCCACAGCCCCTTCACAGGGTGGTTTAAAGGATGAACGAATGCATTATAAACAAAGGGCTCAGAGCAGGGCTTATGCAGTGATATGTAGGCACTCATTTAAAAAGACATCAGTAATCAAGGAGCCTCAGGAGACCATGTCTGATATAGTAAGTAGACTAATCCCGCACATCCACAAGTCAGTATTGTCTGTCCATTTGCCCATACATCCATTCACCCATTCACCTGTCCATCCATCCACCCATCCAGTCATCTGCCTGCCTACCCATTAATCTCTGCGTCCACCCATTCCTCCCTTCAACCATCTACCCACCCATCTATCCATCTCCCAATAAATCATCCCTCCATCCACCCACTCACTTATTCAACACGTATTTACTGAGCTCTTCTGTGTTTCAGGCAGAGTTCTAGGAAGCAGAGGGGAAACAGGAAACGCCTCAGTCCTCTAGGCACTGTCAATCTGAGATGACCCTCGCCTGAGGTCACATCCAGGGACAATTTTGGCCCAAAGAGACATGTGGCAACTTCTGGGGACATTCCTTGGTCATCGCAACTTGGGTACGGAGAGAACTACTGGTGTCGGGTAAGCCTACAAGGCACAGAAAGGCCACAGCAACAAGGAAATGTCATGCACTGTTGACAGCTGAGGATGAGGACCCTGGGGAAGGGGTCTGTGAGAAGTCAAGTGGTCTACAGCTGGGAATGTTTGGGGCCATGGGAAGTTCCTGAGATCATAAAAGGAGAAGCTGAGGGGGAACAGGGGCCTTGGTTGGAAGGGAATCCCCAAATTCCAGTTTTGTTTAGAACAGAAATCACATGAGGTCCAAGGAATCAGAAATTCCCCAAACCAAGCTCCTACACTTTCCCTCCACTGTTGACCCCATGGCCACCAACCTTTCCAGCAGCCCCAGTTGTCTCCTTGTTGGCAAGTTCACTCCCTTAGGAAGAGGGCCTGATGTTTGATTGCAAACAACCCTTAAAATGCCACCAACCTTAGGCCATCTGGGAGAGGAGGCTTATGGAGTGCTCCACAGCCTCTCAATAGAGCCAACCTAAGGATGCCTCCTGCTTAGGAGACAGCCAGGGAGCATGCACAGGCTTAAATAGCAGAGGGACCTGTAGGTTTAATCTTGGCATGTGGTAGTGGACTGACCCTAGGTACCCAAGTGTTGTGTGAGTGAGGACAGGGACACTGGAGCCAGGTCTTGGTCCTATAAGAGCTACATGTTCTTTGGCAAGTACCATCGCATCTTTATGCCTCAGTTTCCTTATGCAAGAAATGGGTACTAGAGTGGTACCTGCTTATTAAGTCATTACAAGGACCCATGGTTGCCATAGGAAGCATTAACACATGGTACCTGACATTGTCACCATCTTGGTCATTTTCATGTCACTACAGATGGGACTTTACCTTTTTGAGACATGGTTTCCTTTACCCCAAACTTTACCCCAAACTGGGTATAAGTGTTGGCCTTACTGGGCCTGGGATTCATGCAGTATATATGCTTATTATGATTTATTGAAAACTTTGACAAAGGCGTTGAAATTAGTTCTCGTTTCCAACTAGAGTCGAATATCCAGAAAGGAGTGAGGCCATGCTTTAGGAGACCTGGAGCACTGGGGTGCCTTGTCACTTACCTCAGAGGTGCTCCTGGAGAACCACAATGCCATGTCGGAAGGTGAATGAAAAGTATCAGCCCTGAGCCGGCTTCCTTCCAAAAGCCGTTTGGATCCCACTGAAGGATTCTTGTACTTCAAGCACTGGGTACAGCTGAGGCAATATTGACTGAGGAAGGCCTCGCCGTCCCTACAGGGGTCCCTGAGCACATGCATGGATGAAGGGGTAGGGGCTGGCAGCTGAGAGGGGCATCATCTTCTTACAACTTGTCTCTGTCCTTGGGCCTGACAGTATCATCTAAAACGGGAACAGAAGCCAGGGCCTCTTTTCTGGCAGAGCTGTTACGAGTTCTGGGGTGAGGGCCCCCATTAATCAGAGGGGGGAAAGGGGTCAAGGGCTTTTTAGGAGCCTGACCCAGAGGTCTGGCACCACCTCAACAAAGACACCAGAATAAATTTAGAACCCATGGTTTCCTTTTACACAGAAGCCACCTGCTCGGACGGTTGCTGCTGCCAAACTCACTCAGACTCCATCCAGCGTCTTTCATGTCTGCAGAGGCTGAGTATTCCAAGGGGGAAGCAGGGAGGCCCACAGAGTACCACCTGCGTGCCACCACTCGGATCTGAGGGGCATCAAATGAGCAACATCATCAGGTCTCGTCCAGCCTCATAGGGTAGAAGGAGCGTTCTGAGCCTGGGTCTCCCGCCGGCTTCTATGTAGGAGGGGTAGAGCCAGGCAGGGAGAGCAGAGATGGCAATTTTGGTTGGAGAGGGGGAACGTACCCTGCTATGAAGCATCCACTAGGTACACTCTGCCACCGTGGATGACCACCCTGTCGCGTCAGGGACGCTGACCCTTCTTAAAGGATTCTATCTGAACCTGCGTCCCTGTACCTTGGGGCATTAACAGGCTGTGTGATACGCTGGGGTCACCTGTATCATCTTGAATGTTGTTTGCCCCGATATTTAACCCAAACAATATGGGCTAATTCATATTTGAAAGATCGCTTAAAACCCAGATCCTTGGGTCTAACAGGCGGAATGAGTTCCCTCCCATCTTGTCTGATCTATGTGGCGTGTGTGTGTACATGTAAGCCATGTGTGTGCATGAGAGGCCAAGGCCCAGAGTTCAGGTAGACCATTTCAGAGCATGCAGGACTCTGAGGTGATGGATCTGGACCCTTTCAATTCTGACTACAATCAATGTACACATCTTTCAATCCATGGGAATTGTTAGAACATTCCAACAATTGCAACACGATGCTGAGTCATGGTTGGCATGGCTTAGTTTTGAGTCTTTAATGATTAGAGACCTTCCAAGTTGAAAGGACTGTGGTACGCATATACACATGTGCACATATATGCAAATACATATGCACACACACAGAGTTCTCTACTGCTAGGGGCCTTTCAAAACTTTGGTCTTAAAGATACGGGATTCAAGTAAATGTCCTCATTTCCTTCTGACCAAAAGCAGCTTAGCGAAGAAAGGGCTTATTGGCTTATAGGTTACAGCCCATCAATCGAAGGAAGCTAGGGCAGGAGATCAAGGGGAGGGGCCTACAGGCAGGAACTGAGGCAGAGATGAGGGAAGAAAGTCGCTAACTGGCTTGCTTCCAGGCTCCCGTTCAACTACCTTTAATACACAGCCTACACCCACCTGCCTAGAGTTGGTATCACCCACGGTGGGCTGGGCCCTCCTAGGTCAGTTATCAATCAAGCAAATGCCCCACAGACATGCCCACAGACCAATCCCATGGGGCTAGTTCCTTAAATGAGGTTCGTGCTCCCCAGGTGGGCCGAGCTGATAATCAAAATTAGGCAGCCCAACTAGTAGACTTCCCCCTCCCAGATTTGGACTGCTAACCAGACTTAGTATGAGAGGTTATTATATCATGTCTTCATTATGATGGGTACAGAGGGTTGTAAAGGGTAGGTGGGGGCATTTCTATTGCCCCTTCCCTTCTTAGCTGTACGACACGGGAGTAAATGCCAGATACACACATAAAATACCCAGTGGATGTGTCCAAGACCCCGAGTTTGATTTTCTGTGCTCCACATGGCTTACAGGGTGGGCAGGCAGACTTCCAGTGAGCAATTCTCACCTGCCAAGCCCATCTGTTACCCTCTCCCTGGCAGCCAGGAAGTCACAAATTCGAACCCTGTGGGATCCCCGAAAGGTGCCATTGGGGTTGAGGAGTGAGGGGGAAGGTGTGGAGAACCTGGCCACCTCACACTGAGATGTGAGTGGGCCTCTTGTGAAAATCAGACCAGCTGAGACTTCCCCTTGACATCAAAGAGGTTTTGGAAAGACATACACATACACACACACACACACACACACACACACACACACACGCGCGCGCGCACGCGAAACAAATGTCACAATATGAAACAGAACTAGAAACTGAACTCCAGGGACCCTCCCAAGACATCTTTAAAAACAAAGGGAAGATAGTAAACCATAGGCTAATAACTAATCTCAATCTCTCCCGTAAGCAATGTCTTGGTGACTCTGGGCAGTAACTTTCAGAAGGAACTATACATCCCTGCCTTCCAGGTTAGGCAAAGACACAGCCCTTCAGCCCATTTGCAAAGACCAAGAGCGAGGGGCCTCAGAGATGTCCTCATATGCCTAGGTTGCACCCTGTCTGCCACTGGGAAATGCCCTCTTTTGAAGCAGACAAAAAAAAGTACCCCCTAGAAAACGATAGCGAAAGCAGAGTGAACGGAGAAGCAGGTTCCAAGGCACAGAAGTTCTTTTGTAGGACAGCAATGTCTAGTGTCTCCGTGGATTCCTCGTACACGCCGCTCCTAAGGGAATGTGCACCTCGCCAAAGAGTTTTCAGTGTTTAGTACAGAGGAGATGACGAGACCTAGGCAAACGCCTTGAGAAGGAAATACAACCTGTGTGAAGTCATAAAAATTGACAGAGACGGAGACTGAGCCTTCCCATCTTCCCATTTTAACAACTGCAGGAGACAAGGACCGCCCTTCCTCTGCTCCAGCACCAAAGTAAAATACTTTCTGTAGCCCCAGTTGCCAGTGGGGCCTGGGGACAGGGTTCATCAGTAAAATGCTCTCCCCGCACAAGCAGGCGCACTAGGGTTCAGATCCCCACCATCTAAGGACAAGAGCTGGGCTCAGTAGCATGTGCCTGCGATCCTACTACTGGGGAGGCAGAGACAGGAAGGTACCTGGAGCTCACTGGCCAAGTCAGTCTAGCCAATCAGTGAGTGCCGGGTTCACATAGCAACTGTGTCCCAAGAAATAAGCGGAGAATGACTGAGGAAGGCACCCAACACCGACTCCTGGCACCCACAGGCATGCATGTGCACACACCCCAAATAAACAGTAAACTCGAGGCAGTAAGCATCCGTCCTGCTGGCGAAAGCATTTTATGTTCTATACAGTTAACACCTATTTAAATTGGGTGTAATGGCTCTTAATTGTTTTATTCTATGCACAGCAACGCAGCCAATTGAATCTAATATTAGTCATTCATCAGATAAAACATTTTCAGAGAAGCAAATTGCTATATTTTGCCTTCAAAGAACAGCAAGCATTTTAAATACACTTTCCCAGAGCTGGGTACTGCTAGGAAAACAGTTTAGAAATGCTACTTCAAGCAACCCCCTTCCTACAACAAGATGAATTGAAACAAATGCTTAGCTCTGTATTTCGAGTGCTTTTATTTTTTTCTTCAAATGAAGCCTCTTTCTGTCCACCTGTCAAACACAGTTGTGACCCCATCAACCTAAGAGGTGGCCTCTGGGGCTGTGAAATGCGCCACCCGGCACGGATGCCCTTGGCGCGGCTGGCCTGCAGTCCTCCTTAGGATTATCCAGCTTCTCTTGCAACAGGAGAGAGGCGATGGGCCCGCTGCCAAGAGCTCTTTCAACAGAAATTCCGAAAGAAGATCCTGCGAAGTGCCGAGAGCCCAGATTTCCAGCCGTTCACTTTCTAGATTCCGTTACATAGCAACCATGCCCGCTCACACGGGCTACCCAAGTGAGTTAATATTTTGTTTAAACGACACGCTGCCTTAACCCTCTAGGAAAACCCAAGTCTGCTTCATCACAAGGCGCCAACCCAGTGGTCTCCCCAGCACAAAAGTCCCCAGCAATGAAGTGATGCACTCCCTTTATTCATTTCCAAAAGGGATTTAAAAAAAAAAACAACTAAAAATGGACCTGAGAGTCTCTTGGTGGGGAGTGAGGATGTAAAAGGTGGCATTTTCCTGTAATCGTTTGTGCTAATATTGTTAAAGGCATACGAACACACTCTTAATGTTTACATATGCACTTTAGCTAAAAGTGACTTACACAGTTGTATTTTGAAAGATACTCATTTCGCTCAAAGCCTCGATGTGAGAATTGACAGCCTAACTGCACCGGGCATCCTTAGGGTCTGGTCCCGCTGAGCGGCTTCTGTGCAGGCGAGATGTAAACTCACGGGTGACTCTAACCTGGAAGACCAGGATCCCAAGGGGTCCAGCTTCCCTGCACCATCCTGGTGCCTTGTCAGGAAGGACAGGAGTGGAGGTGACCAGCCATACTTAAAAATGAGCTTGCAAAAAGGCAAGGCTCCCCTTTAGCTAAAGGGATGACTAAATCAGCTCTGCTGAGGGCTTCTAGAAAAACAGTGCCAGAGTCCCCCAGAAAAACAAAATGAATGAAAGCAAAACCTCACAAAGACTAAATGACCCATCACACACACACACACACACACACACACACACACACACGCACGCGTGGACACATCTATCCCAGGATTGAGGCGCTGTTACTATAGATGAGTCAATGCCCAGTGGTCTCACACAGTAGTTTTGCATTTCTCCCACCCACCTCACCCACTTAGTCATACTAACTTGAATGGACATGTGACCCACAGATGTGTTCAGTTAGAAATCATGAGCATACATTCTGATTATCTGGTCACAAAGGGCTCACTGTCCAAGTTCTGAAAACCATCAGCGGTACTTACAGAAACCAGACCCTCCTCCTCTGTCCTATTACCTACCCATTGCCAGCCATGGTCAGGCAGGTACACAGGTTCCCACGGGCACAGGGAGCTACTGGTGGCGTGTGTTCTTAAAGACATCGAGTGATTACCAAAGCCACTTCCATGACTGTAGCCTTGTACATCTTAGTAGGAAAAAGCAAAGCAGAACAAAACAGAAAAGAAAAAGGAAACACCCCCTGTTGTGCCTGTCCAACCATTTAGTCATCGTGATGCCAGCCTTAGTCTCTCACTTTCCAAGCGAAGGGTGCCAGCAAGGCACCCTGGATTCCTTCGCACACCCAGTCCACGGCGCAACCAGCACTCAGACGAAGGCACTTAACTTTTTCCCTGTCCAGGAACGAGAGGATGGTGGGAATGTCCCAGGACTATTTGATGTCCCTTCTCAGAAAAATGCCAGTTCTTAGGGAGTTCTGGAATGTTTGAACAGCCGCCGCTTACAGAAACCAAAAGCGTTGTCCAGTCTGCTTTTGCCTTCTCTCACCTATGGCTCTCTCTCACACGATGACATAACCAGGGATGGATGACAAGAACAACCGGATGCCAACCGTGAAAACCCCGTAGCAAACACCAGGGCCACAGCTCTTTCTCGCCATTACATCATGATCAAATTACTCGCCCGATTCCTAAAGACACCCAACAGGCGCTGGAAGTACCAAGTTAGGGTTTGACTTAGAATTCACAAAGCTGCAAATCTTGAAGCTGCAAATCTCACAGGGCAAAGACATACCTTCTCATGAAGGTAAGGCCAAAACAGACCGATGGAGCCATTGAAGGCATCCCCAAAAAAACATTCTCTCAACACTCAGGAGGAGCTGTTGAGATAGCAGAACCAGAAAATCATTCTGAACCATTGAGCGTTGGTACCTTACAATCCAAGTGACACATTTATACAGGTGACCCTCTTGGACCGGAGGGTTTTCTTTTCTTCTCTCCATCCCTTTGAATTTTTAGCCATTTAGATTACAATCTGAATGGTTTAAATAAACAGCGGTATTGCTTCTTAAAGGGTGATGGAGGGGAGCAGGGTGGGAGGGAAGAATGCAGGATCCTGAAAAGCCTGCTTCAGTTTTTGCTTCCCAACTCTCAGAAAGCACCATGCATGGCAGGACCACCTTATATCACACCGTTAACCCTTACTAGGGGTTCAGAAGTGTCATGTCTCAATGTCAGCACTGGCCAGCTGTCTTTTCTTCCCCCTTCCTCTAAACTGCAGAGGGTCCTTCAAACAGGGGCTCCTAGCAACCCACCATTCAAGCCTCCATTCCTCCAGACAGCCATCAATCAACCTTTGAGGTCTGTGATTTCCCCCTGGGAAGCGCTCTTTTCCCCGTATAGTTGCTAGAAATGTAAAACTCCCTGCAGACCCAAGCATCCATACAGGACTGCCTGCACCATCTCAAGCCTGGAGAAAATAAACTCCAGATGCAACCCAGTCAAGGGGCTTGGCGTCCATGGAGAAAAGTGCCAGCAAGTCCACTCCCCCAGGGCAGCAGAGCCCAAAGATTCCCTCGGGGAGTCATTTAAGAGGCCTTTGGAACTGGAGGGGTGTAGGGGACTGTGGGGTGAAGGCATGAAAAGTTTGCAGCGGAGCTGGGGTCTGTGTGCTCTCCAAAGGGCACTTTCCACTGACTCCTGAAAAGGACCAGTCAGTGGCGCCTAGTTCGAACCGGCAGGGGCCGGTGTGACCGTGTGACCCCCATGCACACTGCACCCGAGTTGGCGTTAATGACAACCGTGTTGCAACTCCCAAGCTGGGGAGCATCGGGTGAACATGGTCAGGCGAAAAGGGTTATGAGCCACAGGGCAAAGCCATCTCGCTGTGAGAGTGGCGTATACCGCGGGCCCTGCTACCACTGGGACCGGTGAGCACGCTCTGGGTCCCCGCCCCGGGCGCCGGGCGCTTCCTACCTTGCGCGCTGTGCTGATGGTTCTCCATGGTCGTCGCCGCCGAGTCAGCCACCGTCACCGCTGCTGCCGAGGCGCTGGTCGCAGCTCCCGGGCCCGAGCCGGAGCCACCGCCTCCACCGCTCAATTCCGCCAGTCTCCGGTTGGTGGCCGTGAGCTCGGCTCTCAGGTTGGTCACCTCCTGGCTGGCCGACTGGACCGCCCCATCGATGCGGAGCGCGAGCTGCTTATTGTCTTCCATCATGCTCAGGATTTTGGCCTGGGGGCGAGAGAGGTGACAAAGAGCTGCATGATGTGCGTTGGGGGCGCGTGGCCGGCCGTGGCCCCGGCTCTACCTGTTGGGTCACCCTAGCGGCCCGGGTTTCCCCGCGCCCCGACCCCCGGGCACCGGCAAGCGCCGGCTCCTCCGGCGCAGGAATGACAGCGGCGCCTCCAGCCCGAGCCGCGGCGGTGGCGAGGCGGCGGGGGGAGGAGGAGGAGAAAGAGGAGGAGGAAGAGAGGAGGAGGAGCAGCCGCGAACGGCGAGACCCCGGCGGGCGGGCGGGCGAGCTGCGAGCAGAGGACACCGTGCGCCGCCCGGGCCAGGCGCTCTCCGAGTGGAGCCTACCATTCGCGGCTCGCTCGGGAGGGGGCCCTGTTGGGGACCTTGGGGACCTCCTCGGCCTCGTGAGTCCCCCACCTCCGAGACACACCCCGGAGAGTGGGGGAGGAGGGCGGCGCCCGTGTGAGGTCGGAGGTGGCACCCCCAACGGAAGGGTTAGGGGTGCGTCCGGGGCCCCGGCTGTCCCGCTGTCCCCTCCCTGCGGCGGTGGGCAGCCCCGCCCCGGCCAACTACTGCCCGGCTCCGGGCTGGGGTCGCCGCGGAGGAGGCGATGGATGCTTAGCAGAGAGGGATCCTTGCATAGGGGGCCTCCTGGAGGGGAGCGTGGGATGGTGGGCCGAGGGAGGGGGCTGCTGGAGTGAGCTCAGGAGTGGGGTTCTTGTTTTGCCAGTTGCAGAGATGAAATGCCCAGAGGGGAGGAAAGCTGGTGGACAGTGAGCCTGCCACCTTCCACCCCCACCTCAGTGCCTGACCTGCGCTGTCCTTCTCTACCCCGGGCCATTGGTGCTGTGGCCTGCCCGCAACCCGGAGAGCGAGAATGTGTGCACCCCCTAGATGGAGGGCTAGCTTGTACCTGGTCCTAAGCTGCTTGGCTGGCCTGAACGTTAGTGGGAGTAAGGAACTGAGGCCAGAGAAGGGTTGGGAGGTGTGGCGGGGCTTTCTTTTTCTCTCCTTCTTCCTGAGGTAGGAATGTTGAACCGGGCTACCTCGGTTTACCTCCTCCCCGTTCTGAGAAGAATTGAGGTAACCTTAGCTTGCATAAGCCCTTCCTGGCTCCTTTCTCTCCCAGAGCACACACAGGCTTTGCATTTTTCAGTGGGGCCCTGGATTCCAGCCACCAGACCTTGTTACCATAGCAAGCTTCATTCCATGCAAATAGGAGGTTTTCAAAGAGCCAAGTGTAACCCCGCCAACAGTGTGCCACCATTCCAGGCCAGTCAACCTGGGGATGGGGGCTGAGAGCAAACTGCAGAAGCCAAAGGAATGCTCTAAAGGAAACTCACCCTCCAGGTTCAAGAGTTTTTCTTGAGAACCAAGTAGAAGATGGGGCATTTTTGTGTGTTTGACTCTGTAGGGGAAAGAGTACTCCTCCTGTTTTAAGAAGAAACTGAGGCTCTGGGCAGTGTTTTGCAATTGCCCATCAATCCACAGAAACCAGATGGTGAGAGGTTGAGGGTAAGTAATCCTAAAATGCCAGTTAATCCCATGTGCTTTCAGTACACTTTTTTTGTTTTTGAGACATGGTCTCTCCAACTCACTATATAGTGGGAAATGACCTTGAACTTTTGATACTTCTGGTCTCTACTACTGAATTGCTGGCATTACAGGTCAATACTGAGCTTAATAGGCATGCTGCATCACACCTAGATTATTCGGTGTTGGGATCAAACTCGGGGCATGGGGCATGCTATAGAAACACTACTTACCGAGTTACAGCCCCATTGGATTCTTTTATGTAGGACCATAAAGGTATTTGGTTGCCCTGCCCTTTCCCTATGGACAAGCTTTTGCAAGAGGAGTGGACATTCTTAGATGGCAGAGTGCAGGTCCCAGGGCATAGTTTTCTCCCTTCTAGCCACTTTGCTCAGTGTGGGTATTGAACCTCTGACCTTAGTATTCTTAGCTCAGCCTTGACCAAGTAGGTCGACAGATGTCTTCAGAGAGGCTGGGTGTGTTTAACATCCAGATCCCATTCTTGGAAGGCCTTTGGGAACCTAGGAGGCATCCAACCACAAGGCTCTGTGGAGCTCCTAAAGGATGATGTCACTGGGGAACCCAGTTTGCCTATACCTTCAAACGTTAAAAGTGGTGTAAGGCCCTTTAACACCAGCACCCAGGAGGCAGAGGCAGGAGGGGCTTTCTCAGTTTGAGGGCATTCTGTTTATTCAGGAAGTTCCAGGCCAGCCAGCCAGGGATACATAGTAAGACACTGTCTCAAGACAAAGAAACGAACAAACAAACAAACTAATTAATTAAAGAGAAAGGTTAGCGTGGAATTGCTATGTAACTAGGCATGTCCATTCCAAACAACCTAGATAGCTAAAGAAAAACTTGGAGGGATGGCAGGAATGGTGTCGGTGTTCATAGTAGCATTGTCTGCCTTAGTCCTAAGGTGGACAGAGCTTGGCAGGCCACCAGCAGATGAAGAAACAGTGCTAGCCATCCATATGGTAGAATATTATTCAGCCATGATAAGAAGTGAAGGACAGACATGACATTCCTTATAACCATGAAACCCCAAAACACTGTGCCAGAAACGAAAGGTCACACAATGTGTGACTCTGTTCCCGTGAAAATTCAGGAGAGGTGGATCTAGGCAGCCAGAGGGCAGACAGGTGGCCGAGAGAGCAGAGCCCGAGGAGGACCTGCTTACTGAGTTATTTTAGGACTGTTGTAGGGTATGCTGAATGTTGAAGGTGTCTCGGAGCTAGGGAGTGGCTGTGTTTGCCCAGCGTTGGAAGTAGACTAAATGTCATCACGTTGTTTGCAGTGGTGCAGTGGATATCACCATCTATGAATGCTGAGGGCATAATAAAAGGCATGGATGGGTGGTGGTAGGGGTGCCCTAGGAGTAAACTCAACCAGACAACAAGAGAAGCTGTACACAGGTGTGCGTGCGTGTGTGTGTGTGCATGTGTGTGTGTCTGCACATACCCCTTAAGACACTCACCAGAAGGGCAGGGATGTGTCTCTTTGCATGTTCCCCAGCTTTACTGTGAACTTGTGGGCTGGAGAGGAAGGTGGCTGGGCCTTTTCCTGTTTCTCTTCCTGTTCTTGTCACCTAGCCTGTAGCTGGTGCTCCATCCTCCACTGTGTCTGAGTGTGTTTGCGCAGTAAACAAACTGAGAAAGTGTTACTCATTTTCCCTCCATGGAGAGACTGTCCCACACACTGGCATCTCCACATCAAATCACAACAAAACAAACATCTCGAGAGGGAGAGAGAGAGAAGCAAGGACATATTTTTGGACTTCTCTTTTCCTCTCTTTTATGTGTGTGTGTGTTATGTGTGCATGGAAATGTTTACACACCCACTAGTGTGCACATGTATGTGGAGGCCAAAGGTCAATATTCATGTCTTCCTCTCTCACTCTACATGTTATTAATTAATTAATTAATTAATTTATTGAGACAGGGTCTACTTTGACTTCCTGAACTCCAGCCTATTGCACTGCTCCTCCCTGGGTGACCTCAAGGAACAAACAAAATAGCTGCAGAAGCGGTGTCTTCTTATGCAGCTCAGAGAGAGGAAACTTCTAGCAAGAAGTGATGCTCAGTTGTTGGGGAGCCGGTCAAGGTGTTGAAGTACTTGTGTAAGCAAGAGGACCAGAGTTCAGAGTTTGGGGCCCCAGAATCCTTGCACGCGTCATGTGGAGTGTGTCAGCCTGCCTGTAATTCCAGCCTCAGGAACCAGAAGACAGGGCATTCCCCAGAGCAGGCTGGGTAGTGAGACTAGTCTTATCAATGAGCTCTGAGTTGGAATGAGAGTCCTCGGTGAATAAGGTGGAAGAGCTATGGAGGATGATTCTTAACATCGACTTTGGGCTTCCACACGTATGTGCATGCTCACCTGCACATCCACATGCAAACATGCGTGTACACAGGCATGCATACCATAATATACAGATGAAGAGAGGAGGGGGGGAGAGAGAGAGAATGAGAGAGAGAATAGCGAGGCTCAGTGCACATCCACAGCAGACAACCCATCTTTCCCCAGAAACAGATGGGCCTTGTCACTGTGAATAACGTCCTGGGTCCCCACCTATGTGGCTGCCTTCCTCCATGGTGTGATGCTGCTGCTTGGGTAGCAGAAGGTACCAGGCCTTGTGTCCTCTAGCTTCCTCCTTGTCTGCAGACAAATTGGGGCTAGATGCAGAAATGAGCTCCTGTCGACGCTGACGAAGGAGCCAGGAGCAGTTAACGCCATGCTCGAGAGCGTGATCCATCCTCATACTGTATCATGGGGTACATTCTAAACCACAGGTGAGTCCACAGCCTGGCACAGTCAGGCCCCTGGCTCCTCTTCCCACAGCCCTCAATTCTTCCCACCTCGGAGCAGAGCCTTCCTCTCTTTTTGCTGTTCTCCTGCCTAGAATATTCTTCCCTGACTCTCTGTCCCCGATTCCTTATCATCTGTCAGATTGAACATTCCACTCTGACATTTCATAGCACAGGTCACCGCAGATGGTCACTCGGTTTATTTACTTGGTAAACTTGAGCGACTGTGCTCTTGGATAGATCGAGAGGTAAGTCGCCATCTGTGTAGCTTGCTTGGGTAGAGGTCTTTCTGTTTCTCCACCAGCAGCCCCAGTTCTTCTGTTTTGTGTTGGCATTCTCAGGAATAAATATCTCTTTGGTGACATAATTTGATTACTTAGATTGCAACAGAATCCCCCGTCTAAAACTCCTCCTCTCCCACCACGTATACCCACCCTGCTGGAGTGCAGCCCTCAAGGGGTGGCTCAGGGTAGGGGGAATTCTCCTCAGTTCTGATTTTGTTGCCTAGATCACCATCGATGCTTCTCTACAGAGTCTGCGGATAGTGGAGCAAATTCATGTCCCTTGTCCTCACACCTCCACATCCACAAATAGTCTCGTTGCCCTCATTAAAACCCTCCGAATATTCAGCCGTCCCTAGGAAACCCAGGCACATCTTCCTTCCACTACAGCTATTCCGGGCTCTCAGATTCTTGCTATAATCTTGCTGGGTGGGGAGGGGCCTGGATTGAGCATTTGATGCTCATTTTGATGCTCAACTCCAGGGCTTCCTGGAAGGCTTTCCTTGAGGCTGGTACCCCACTGGCAGGTCCTTCCACACATCTTAATTGAGTGGGGGAGCTGGGGGCCTGCTCTCTGCTTACTCCCACACATGGCCCAGTTTTCTCTCTGACTCAACCCGGGACTCATTTTTTGGCTGGCTGGGAAGCTGGAGGTGGCATTCATGTGCATCCTCTCAGAGTTGAGAGATGAGCCAAGGGTTTGTGGGGATCCCTGTGTAGGACAGGTGGGAGGGAGAATCTGGAGGAGGAATCGGCATATGGTAGACTATTTGACTCTGGAGTCAGTGACCATGAAACCCTGGTACTTCCTAGACTCTGCATATGGCTACGACAGCATGGGGAGCATCTGAGAAGATGGCCTAACAACTGCCTTAAGAGATTAAAGGCCACTTCCCCGCAACAGGGTCCCTCAACAGGCTTTGTGAGGCGCCTCTCTAAACTCCAGGCTCTTCCTAATATTTCTCAAAATAGGGATGAAGCTTTCTATCATCTGCAATCTTCAGAAGATGGTCATTCAAACAAGAAGCCAGGGCCTGGGAGGTGTCTCAGTTGGAAAGGCATATGGGCCTGATTATGGATCTCCAGAACCCACATTTAAAAAAAAAAAGCCAGGCCAGGTGGTGGTAGCACATACTTTTAATCCCAGTATTCAGAAGGCAGAGCCAGGTGGATCTCTGGGGCTTCTTGGCTAGTCAATCTAGCCTACTTGGTTAGTTTCAGGATTGCAAAAGTATCAAGGTGAATAGTGCTTGAGGAATGATAACCAGGGTTGCTGTCTGGCTTACACACACACACACACACACACACACACACACAGATACACAATAAAAAATGACATTAGGACATACTCCTGACCTACGAGAATGCCCAGGCAGAACCCAGAATCCATGTCTACAGCAGGGGACATGGGAGAATCCAAGGCATGGTAACTTTGGAACCCACCTCTTTGAATGCTCAGGGCAGGGTTCACAAACTACCAGGAGCGGTGTGAAATGTGTGAATGCGGAAGCTTGCCAGTCTCAGGAGGGGTTTAAGGGTCTCCTATCCATCCTCTCCTTGTTGTCAGACCCAAGTCTCCTCCATCCCCCTCTGCCAGAGTCCTTGGGGAGTTCTCCTCCCCTCTGCTGTGTCTATTCAAACTGTCGCGTGTGAATCCCAGACAATCTCAGAGATGCATCTCTTGTACATTTACACGGTTGACTTTGGCTGAGTGGGTTTTAACGTGCACCCTGGGGAAAAGGACAAGGCATTCTGAAGACAGGAACAGCCAGGGGCTCAGCAGTGGGTGAGGAGACTCCCAGGGACAGAGACGGAAGAGTGAGTTCAGACAGCGGGACCCCATCAGTCGCCCTCACAACCACTGTGATGGAACAAAGACACCGAGGGGACGAAACAGGAAGGGGATTGTCCGGCTTTAGGGCAAAGCCTGTGGCCGTGAGATGCAAGGCAGATGCACGGAGGCTGGCCATATTCACTGATGTACATATGTTGAAGTCTGTGTGGACATAATGGAGTCATTATGGAGGATGATGTGGCCTCCCAGCAATGGCTCATCTGGAACTTGGGAAGGTGAGCCTGCGTGTCCCTTTTGTGTATGTGTGTAGCCAACCCAGTCCCTTCTGCAGACTCACTGACAAAAAGACTTCAAGAACCATGTGATGCCAACTGGTCAAAGTGTAGAGAACAAGTGTCTGCAGAGCTCTAAGCCACACATGTGACATCAGTGTCACCCTCTTCCATCCCAAGGCTCGGGGAGAGAGGGGACAGGAAGATCGTAAGAGCCAGAAGTTAAGGAAGACTGGAGGGAAACAGCGTCTCTGGCCATGACAGGACAACGGCACTCAGGAGCGCACAGATCTACAGCAACTGTGGCTATACCTGCACAAGACCCGCGCGGGACAAAGCCAGTCAGCTCTCTAGCATGGAGCAGAGAGAGTGTCCCAAGACCTCTCCCCCACCGCCACTATCTCCCCCACCCCACTCCTTGCTGAGGAGCTCTTGACAGATGACAGTTCTGCCAAGGCGTCTAGGGTGACCATGAACAAAAATCAACAACTAGGAAAAATATAAGACTCTGAGATGAACATTTTTACCCCCAGAGAGTCATAGAAGAACTGGCTCAACTCTCAGGTATCTCTTCTTTACCTGGACTATTTTGATGTAGCAGGCACCGTTTTGTTTTCCAGCATCTCCGAGAGACTCTTCTGACAAAGTCACACAGGTTAGGGCCGAGTCCTCCAGTTACTCACACGCTCTATTGTTTTGTACTTCTTTCTTTTTTTCTTGACAGTGTCTCCTGTATTCTAGGTTGGGCTCTAACTCCCTGTACAACCGAGGATGACCTTGAATGTCCATCGCCCAAGCGCTGGGATGACAGACATTCACCATCATAGGATGCTGGGGACTGAACCCAGGGTTTGTGCCCGATAAATGAGCACTCTGCCCACTGAGCTACATTTCCAATCCCGACACAAACGCGGCACCAGCCGTAATTTCTTTGACCGCTCCCGGGCAGGACGGTGCTGACTCCTCCTTGGCTCTGGAGTTATTTAGTCAGAGCCGCGTCTCTGTGAACTCGAGACCAGCCTGGTTTACATAGCAAGTTCCAGGTCAGCTACATAATGAGAATCTGACTCAAAAGATGGTTGGAGGGGGCAGGGATTGGATTTGGTAAGGGGTAGAGTCCCACAAGCCCTAAACCTTGTGCTTACTAGCTCTGTGCACCTCTGTGAGTTATCTAATCCTCTTGGGCGTGCCTAGTCTAGCGCTCCAGCTCTTCTCTCTCTCTCTCCACTTCCCCTTTAACAGATGCACACTAAGACCATCTGGGTCCTTGCTAACCTAGTGCCCTTCACCTCTGCCTAAAGTCCTGAGCTGCTGCAGAGGCAAGGGAGAAGGGGGGCTGTTCTGGGTGAACAGGATATTAATTATTCCAGCCCTGGGGACCCATCTGTTAAATTGGTCCTTTTTACTTTAAAAAAAAAAATGGTGCTTTAGCAGAGAAACCCTGTCTCAATCCCCCCGCCCCCCACCACCATGGTGCTTTAGGATCAGTGACATAGCATATGCATGCCCATGTTCACACACACACACACACACACACACACACACACACACAATTTAAAAGGGTACCTTACAGATAGGGTTAGTACTCCTGTAATCTCCTACTTAGGAAAAGTTGTTTTCTGTGTGTTAGGGAGGTTACAGTCATTTAAAAACATAAGTGATTGGCCTGGCTTTAGTGGCCCTTTAATCCCAGCATTCAGGTGGCAGAGACAAGCAGATCTCCATGAGTTCGAGGCCAACTTGGTCTAGATAGCAAGTGCCAGATCAGCTAGGGCTACACATAGCGAGGCCCTGTCTCAGAAAGTGGGGAGGATTAGATTTGGAAAGGGGCATAGTCTCACAAGCATGGGGATTTCTGTAATGCCTTCATCACTATATTTTGCTCCCTTTCTCTTGTTTCTTTAGCTGGCAACATCTGTCTTAGGAAAAGCTCTCCGCTTAGTTTTACTGATGACCTCATCATTTGCACACCTTTTATCAGCTTCCAATTCCCTCTGAGCTCATTGCTTTTCAATATTTTTTACATTTATTTGTTTCATCCACACGCACAAAACAAACAACAATGTTGTTCATGCATGCAATAGCAAGCATGTAGAAATCAGAAGTCAACTAGCAGGAGTCATCATCAGATCACCTGCTGAGCCATCATGGCCACCCAGTCCATTGCTTCCCCCTAACAAGCATACCTAACACGCATTCCCCAAGAGAAGCACATCCTCCTACCCACAGGCCATGCAGTGACTGCGACCCTAACTTAAGGCCATAGCAGAGACAGTGTAAGAGGCACAGGTCAATGAGAAGAATTCAGATTTTAGTGTTCCTCAATGACCTACTGATAGGAGGCTGAGACCTAGGGGTGACATACCCTCTCTTTGGAGGAATCTGAAGTAGCAATGGTAGGAATCTTGCCTGGATGTTTCCTTTAAAAATGTATCACTCTGTTCTCTGTGTGCATGTTTTTAGTACGACGCATCTGCACTTGTGTGTGCAGAGGCCTTGAGTCTTCTGCTCTGTGACTCTGCCTTATTCTCCAGGGACAGGGTCTCTTACTAAACTGAGCCTTGCTGCTTCTCAGCAATGTGTGCAGACAACAAGCCACAGTCATTCTCCTGTCTCCGCACTCCTCTCCTCAGTGCTAGGATTACAGGCAGGTGTAGCCATGGCCAACAGTTTTGTGGTTGCTTGGGAATTGAACTCAGGTCCTCACGCTTGCACAGCGAGCTTTCTTTCCCTCTGAGCCATCTCTCCAGCCCCAGTCTTTCTTTTAAACCAACATTCAAATCTACCTGTAAGAAACTGACCTGAGAAAAGCATTTATTAGCCAAATGGTCTTGATTACTCAAACTGGCGTCCACAAAAGAATTCCCCTGCAGCCATCACCCAGTGTACTCACAGCCGGCTGTCCAGTTAAGACGCGAAATTAAAAGGAAGCCATTTTATGTAGCAGTCTACTTGATGGGAAAGTTGTATTAAGCGATTGTCTCTTTATTGTCTGCCTTATTTTATGCCAGGGACATGTAAAACAATTTATAAGGCAATCCGTGGCATCCCAGGCCCGCATTAATAAGAATGTGTGCTGTCAAGAGGAACTTGTGCCGTTCAGAGCAACGTGGGTTATACTGCATCCTCCATCCTGGAAACCAGAGGACATTGTGAGTCTCTCTTCCCTACTGTAGCTAACTACTGATGTTTTTATTTTGAGAAACAAATATGTAGGAGATTTAAAGGGGACAGGTGGTGCTGGGCAAAGGAAGCCTCCTTTCTCTTCACGATGAAGCCTCTGCTCTCCGCTTCCGGGTCACTAGCTCCAGCCCTGCTCTATGCCTAGCTTCTGAGACTGTTCGGACGACAAATGACAAGGGTGAGAAAGCTTCCATACGGTCTCCAAAACAGTCGTCCTGTATCTAAGAGATGGAACTGAGGCCAGCGAGGTGGCGGCCTGGGTTAAAAAATGTTTGCTATGTAAGTTGGGGGCCTGAACTTCATTTTCTCGACCCAGAGTAGAAGGAGAGAACTGACTTCTGAGAGTTGTCCTGTGACCGTCACATCACCCATATACACACACACCGCCACCTCCGCCGCTGCCATTGCCACCACCAATGATGACGACGATGATTTAAAACAAAGAGACTGTTTGTAAAGGAGGGGCATCCCTTCCAACAGCCAGGAGAGGCCCTCAGGGAGACCCACAAAGTCACTTCACAAACCTAGGGGCTCTAATGACTTGGAGGCAGGATGGAGAGACTGAGCCCTCTAGTCAGCGTTGGGGGAGAAGGGAAAGATGGATGTGGGCACTCATGCAGTCCTTTGTTAGGAGGTGTGAGCTCAAGGGTGAACATAAGCATTTTCCCAAAGATGGATCCGTCCTGGGGTTCAGCCAGCCCTTGGGGTATCTTTGTGAGAAGAAAAAAGGGATACTGAGCTCAAAGGGGTTCAGCAGGGGAGGGAAGGGTACACAGAAAGTGATAGAGATGGTGGACTTGTTTAAAATATATTCTGTTCATGTGAAATGTTTTTAAGAATTAAACACATTCATTCCATTGCCCTGTAAGATAAAGCAATGGGGTGTTTCCATTCTTGAGAATAATGAGTAAAGAATTGCCCTGCTCGAGGGCAGCAAGAAGCATGCCACCTTCCCAGCTCAGAGGGCTCCATGGCGAATTAAGCTCTAGTGTTTTTGCCTGTTTCTGATCTTCCTATGGAGTCCAGGTTGACTTCGCACTCATGGTCATCCTCCTGCTTCAGCCTTCTCCATGCTAGGATTACAGGTCTGTACCACCACACCTGGCATCAAGTTCTAGTTTAAGGTTATTGCTACTGTTTTAATTCAAAGAACAGACACGGGTCTCTGGGCAGATCAATGAGCAAACTCTTTTTATGTTTCTTACTAAATTTCAATCTCCGTATGAATCTTTTGTTTTTGCAGTTTTCATCGTGTTCATGTAGACGAGGACAGAAGTTGATGGTCGGTCCTCCTTGGTCACTCTCTGTCTTCTATGTTGAGACAGGGTCTCCCACTCGAACACAAAGTTTGCTGGCTCAGCTAGTCTAGCTAGCCACCTATTTGGCAGGGGGGTCACCTGTCTCTGTTTCCCAAGTGCTATGATTACAGACAAGGCCCTGGCATTTATGTGGGTGCTGGGGACCCAAACTGCAGCCTTCCACTTGTGCAGCACGTTCTTTCTTTACCGTGTCACCGCCTCAGCCCAAGTTGTCTTTATAAAAGACGTGTGTGTGTGTGTGTGTGTGTGTGTGTGTGTGTAAGAGAGAAAGCACACAGGTATACTTGTGTGTATGTGTATGTATATGTATGTGGGGGGGTTTCAAAGGTTGACCTCATTGTCCTTTCCTACTATGGGAGTGATAACAGAGATAATAAATAAATACATAGACTAAGAAGGGAGAGGAAATACTGTTCGGATGATGTGTTTATGTTTTATAGGCAAGTATATTTATTGTAAATGGATACCATTTCTTCCTCAGGAGCTGTCCACCTTGATTTTTGAGCTAGGGTGACTCCTTGGCCTGGGACTGGCTGAATAGAATAGGCTGAGTGGCCAGCAAGCCCCATGGATCTGCCCGTCTCCACCTCCCCAGTGCCTGGGTTATAAAGTGTATGTGACCACACCCAGCATTTTTTCCCCTTAAACATGGTTTCTGGGTTTCAGTGCTTGTCAACTCAGTCAGAACTCTGCCCACCTGTCGCCTTTAGAATTCTAGTTCTGGGGTTAGGGATGCAGTTCAGAGTGCTCGCCTTGACATATAGGATGCTTGCCCCGGGTTTGATTTCCAGCATGGATAAACTGGTGTGGCATTATACATTATACATCTGTACTCTAGCCCTTGGGAGGTGGCGGCAGAAGGATTGGAGGCTGGTAGTTATCCTTGGGTATGTGGGGAGTTTGAAGCCAGTTTTCATTATGAGAGAGAGAGAGAGAGAGAGAGAGAGAGAGAGAGAGAGAGGTCAAAGTTGTTTCACTTCTGTCAAGCACCCCTCACCCCTCCTACTTTAAATGAAGTGCCTGAGACCCGGGAAAGTACCAATCCCCGTGATCCACACACAACACTTCTCTTACTATTAGGATAATATGTTTATGTGTTTATATGGTCTCAGGGGATATTTGGTAAACATTCGTTGAGTGCATTAAGCTGAGCCATTTGATCTGTCTATCTGTGTGGAGGGCACATGAAAACCCACAGCCAGATCTGGTTCTGATCCTTGCCTTGTGAAAAGCATCCAAGCTCATACGAGGTGCTATCTCCGCTCAGAAGCCTCCCTTTGATCTCATGCTCGTTTCCCACAAAAACGATTGCAAACTTGGCAATGGACTCTCCCAGAAATGAATAACCAAACTCTTAAAAAAATTCTTCTTTGATTGTCTCAACAACATAAAAAAAAAGCAAAGAAACAGAACCCCTTTGCAACAGCCCCCCCCCCACTTCTGTCGGTCCCTCCGGGAAACAGCTGGGCCTATTCTAAATCGACCTTCCTCTCCTGGAAAGAATTGGTTCCTCTGAACAGGCAGCCAGTGCCTCGAGATGGTGTGTGCAGCTCAGAGAAGGTGCTGAGGTTCAGTTGAACTGTAACTGAGCAGCAGCAACCTGATTTCCCTCAAGTCTGCGACAATAGGATACCTTCACTGATACCTTGCATGTGTTTAGAGGCTGGGATGTTCACTGCCTCAGGAAACGTTTAGGGTCTCCGTCTCACTCCCTTTGCCTCTTTGTAAGCAGTTAGATCATTGCTCTTCTCTAGCCCTCTGGCTAATTATCTCTCTTGCCTTGTGATTTCATCCCTTCTTCCGAGATCAGTCTGGTACATGTCCCTAACATGCTGATGTTCGGTGCCATGGCTTTATAGCTTGCTCTGACCAGTTAAGCTGATTTCCAAAAATGATAGGCCTTGAACACCTTTATATCTCTTTGATTGACCTCTGGGTTCTCCCAAGCAGCAAGTATGCATCAGGGAAACGCTTTGGCCCACAAACAAGACTTAGGGACGAACTGCAAGGCAGGCCTACAGCTTGGAAGAAAACCCAGTCGAGCTGACAACGCCTTACTAGTTGGCAGATCTACAAATCTGAAGAATAAATGCTGCCTTAAGCCTCTGAGGGTCTACGGCTGTTACACCACAGAAACCCACGAAGGTATTATGAAACAGCGTGTGGATGAAGGTCCCGACTGAATAGCCAGACTTCTGCATCTGACACATCTCTTTCTAAGGCTTCAGCATCTGCAGATTCAACCAGTCGTGGTTTGGAGATGTCTGAGAAAAACCATCCAGAACCCTCCAGACAAGGCTTGTATTTGTTCACATAAGCATTTAGACTCTACTAAGCATTGTGGATAGTCTAAGGATGACCTTTAAAAATGCGGAAAGATAGCTTCATTTATTTGCAAATTCACACCACTTTATAGGTAGGACTTAGATTTGGGAGGCTGTGGAGGTCCTGGAACATATCCCTGTGTACAGTATAAATAAGGAGGGAAGAATGCATTAATGTTCTAGAGATGTCATAGCCAACTACCAAAGAGTGGGGGAGTCAATAGGAACTCGTTTTCTCATTATTCTGGAAGCCAGAAGACCAAGGTTAAGGTATAGGAAAAGTTGACTTCTCTTGGCTCAAGGATGATGTCTTCCCCCTGTCCCCTCATTTGGTCCCCTCCATCTGTTCTTTGTCCTAACCTCCCCTTGTAATGACACCAGCCAAACTTATAGGGAATGTGACTTCAGGAGCCCACAGGGTCCCGGGATTGACATCAGATTTCTCTTGCCTGCCTCTGGGTCCCAACATCAATGTTTTCTCCCTTCCATATTGCCCAAGCAGAGTGGGGCTGGGCACACACAGCACCAAGCAGGCTCACATAGCTGGTTAGTTAACACTGATAGTCAACTTGACTGGGCTAGACCACCGAGGAGATGAATCTCTATGCATGTCTGTGAAGGATTTTCTAGGTTAGGTTAGTGGAAGTCAGAAGAATGACCCTGAAAGTGGGAGGCACAATCCCATGGACTGGGGTCCTGCACTGATTAAAAAGAGGAAACCAAGCTAAGCACCAGCATCCGTCTCTTTCTGGTTGCCGGCGGTAAATGTGACCAGTCGCCTCAAATGGCGGCCGCCATGACCTCCCTGCCATGAGGGATTGGACCCTTAATGGGGGAGCCAAAAAGAAACCCTCCCTTCCTTAAGCTGCCTCTTAAAGCATATTTCATCAATAAGAAGAGTAATTAGTATAGACAGTTGCACTTCAGCTGGTGGGAGAGAGCCTTTCCCTCTTGTGTTCCTGGGAAGACTTGGCTTCACCCTGGGGCAGCCACTGAGACCAGGGCCCTGGTACCACTTTGACTGACCAGGATCCGTGAATGCACGGCTCATCACTTAGGCTCCAAGGTATTAGGGTGCTGAGCTGTGAAGAGGTGGGGAGAGTTCCTGCCCAAGGGTAGGGCACACACAGTAGAAGGAAAGGGGCCTCCCAGGCAGGCCCAAGGAAGAGCTCACTCTTTCAGCACTGGATGCTGAGCCTGGCCTATGTGCTGCTCATTCAGGCCTTCAGCAGGTGTCCTGGGATTCCTTTCCATCCTTGACTCATGGGTGATTGGATTAAGGCATGTTGCTTGACTTCTACAGCATTGGTCCCTCTAGTATTAAGTGGGGGAGTCGTGTGTAAGTCATGATGGGGTAGTGAGGAAGGGTAAAGAACTTGGCTTCTTAGTGCTCTGTTTCCTCACCTGTGAAATGGGAATCATGACAGTTCTTCTCTCATAGGGTTGTAAAGATGGGTTGAGAAGTGTACGATGTTGTGGAATTCCCCTCTGTATGCTACAAATATGTTTTATCACAATTGGTTAATAAAGAAGCTGCTTTGGCCTGTGGCTGGGTGGAATATAGGTAGGCTTGAAAACTAAGCTGAATGCAGGGAGAAAGAAGGCGGAGCCGGGGAGACGCCATGTAGACACTGAAGGAGAAAGACACCAGAACCTGTGGTCAGGTATTTTTGTTACAGCCCTGAGAACTAATAGAAAAATGGTTGAAGCGGGGGCTTTGCTACCCTCTTAGGGGTCCGGTGAGCAGTCGATCCCAGATCTAGAACACAGAGGTGATGGGTGGCCCTGAGTAGGAGCTTCATGAGGCAGTTAGGAGGATTTTATGACCCACAGATCTAGTGTATAGGAGGTGAGCATCCAGTGTAGGCCTTTTTTTATCTGAATTTCTCACCTACCGCAGACCTTGTCCAACTCACAGCTATTGGCCACGTAGCCTTATTATTCTCATACACTAATATAAGTCACATAATCCGTCGCTGTGCGCACCTTTGACGCTGGCGTACGTTAATGACACCCTCCCCAGTGAAAGCGAAAGCAGGGCCAACTGTGGCCATTTAATTATTCTGGAAGTCTCGGAGCCCATCAGTGAATTCGCAGGAATCCTAAGTAATATGCCATGAAAACGGTGTCGGATTCCTGTAGCTATGAATTGTGATTGGTACTAATTATCCCTTCTTCTGAAATTAAGTGAGCAGGATTCCCCCCCACATCCCCTCCCAGCAGAAGGCCTCTATGATGTTCTAGAAAATAATAAAGTGGATGGACCCTTCTGAGTGGCAGCGGGCAGCCTCACAGCAGGCCTCCTGCACTGATTAATACCAGAACCCTGTATTAAATTAAAGGAGAAGCTCTGCCCGGGAGCTGACGGAGTCCTGCCTGGTGCCACGTGTGGGCCAGTCGCTCAGTTCGTTCTGAATGGGATGACCGAGGCGCTCTTCAAAACAGCGTCGGGTAGTGGTCAGACGTCTGTGCTTATGTGCACCGAGTGTTCTCCCCAGAGAATGAGGACACCCGCGGCTTCTGAACGGTAGTAGGTGTTGCATACGGTGCTAGGCCTTGTCTGTCTCCTCACTTTAGCCTCTGGAAAGGTAATTATGATAAGGACGTCAAGAGAGAGGTGTAATTAGCAGTGCCGCAAGCTTAGGTTCTAGAAGCTAATTTCTGAAGGTCACAGAGGCAACAGGTGGCAGTGCTGGGATTTGAACTCTAGAATGCTAGAGCTTGCTAGGCCTTTGTGCGGTGCGGCCTCTGGGAATGCTCCCACCATGAGCTTGCAACTGTGGAGCCTCGGCTGTAGCGTTTGGCCATGTTTATGTTTTTATTAGGCAAGTTCCAGGAAGGAGGAGTGGGGGATGGAGAGGAATGAGGGAGAAAGAGGAGAAAAAAGTAAAGAGGGAAGGGGGAGGGGGAGAGAGAAAGGGAAGGAAGGAGAAAGGAAGACAGAGCGGGGAGAGAGAGAAGGAGGAAGAAGAGAGAGGGAGGAAAAGACGGGAGGGAGAGAAGGGGAAGGAAAAAGAAAGAGGGGAGGGAAGGAGGGAAGGAGGAAAGAAGGAGGGGCACAAAGGAGAGGGAAAGGAGATGAAGCTTTGTCCCTGGCCTCAGGAAGCATATATCATACTATTTGGACTGGGAATGACAATGTTTACCTGCCTATCTCAAGTTCAAGCAAGCGAATGAACATGAAACCATTTTTCCTCCTAGGACCAGACGTGTAACCGGAAGCGGACAATACGCTCTGAAGGCGTATTTCTATCCACAGACTCCGAATGAGCGACCTCCATCCTGCTCTTCACCTCCAGCACACTCGGACCACTTTCCCCCCAAAAGAAGCACGCACAATTGGTATCCACTGACGTAAATCTCTTCTGCACCTACAGCCTGAGTCACCTAGATGCTTTCCTGTCCAGTTCGATGGCTGCCCCGGATGTAAAAAGACGTTTTTTCCACATCCAGACCCCTAAATAAAGGACCGGAGGATCACAAGCCTTCGTGTAGATTTTCTTGATTGCCTCACTCCCCCCCCCCCCCCCGCTTGCTTATCACTTTCCCTAAAAATCCTGTCAGTTAGTGTATTTAAATTCTTTTCTCATCTCCTCAATGCGCCGCTATTTAAAATAATGAGTCACAGCTGAAGGGAACGGAAATATCCCGGCTGCTTTTAATATACACCATCAAGGACGCTCCTCGGGAAAAGTTGTTGGGAAGGTCGACCGCCAGTCAAGGCCAAGGCCAACGGCAAGGGCGAGGGCGAGGGCATCTTCCACCTTTGGCCTACAGGGGGAATGGGGATTTGAACTCTTCACTAATTGCTTTCCGTGACTGCTCAGACGGGCCCGATGCTGACATCAAGGCTTCATATGTATCGCAGCCAACACTATAAAGGCCTCATCATGTGTGTGGCCCACGTCAGGTGCTCATTAGATCGCCCGCAATGGGGCATGGATGCCCTTAGAGTCCTCACTGTTCAGCTGAGAAAACAGGGGGATCTGAAAATAACTAACCTGCCCAAGGACGCAGAACTAGGTCACAAGGGGCAGAATTTGAACTCAGAGTTTACAGATTTGAGCACTACCCAACGCTCCAGTTCTTATAAGTGTATGTGTGCGCATGTGTGTTTGTGCATGTGTATATGTGTGTGTGTGTGTGTGTACATGTGATGTTCGCATGTGTGCAAGCAGATTGGTATGCACACGTGTGCACATGCATGTGGAAGCCAGAGTCCAGTGTTGGTGTCCTTTTCTATTGATTCCCCCCTTATTTTTGACACAAAGCTTTTACTGACCCTGGGGTTTGCTGACCAGTTAGACTGTTTGGCTGGTAACCTGTGGCACCTTCCTGTCATCACATCCCCAACACTGGATTACCACACGTGATGCTGTGCCGGGGTTATGTGGGTGCTGGAGACCTGAACTTGGGTCTTAATGCTTGTGTGGCAAGTGCCTTACTGACTAAACTGTGACCCCCAATTTTGGTCACCTTTGTTTTTAAAGTTCTGTTTTTTTACTCCTCTAAATAGGTGTAATAACAATACCCTGGGTCTTGTCCCTCCCAGCATGGCTGAGGGAATAGAGGAGACCCTGGAATACGAACTCACTTTGCAGATTGGCCTCAAGAACACAGAGGCTGTTATCGCCACTAGGTGATAGGCACCTTGTTTGCTTTATGTTAGTTTAATAAACACCATGACCCAAAGCAACCTGGAACAGGAAAGGGTTTATTTGACTTACAGGTTCCATCACTGAAGCAGAGGCCATGGAGGATGCTGCTTCCTGGCTTGCTCCCATAGCTCATTCAGCTTGGCTTTTTTTTTTTTTTTTAATGCAAACCAGGACTAGGACCACTTACCAAGGGATAGTGCTTCTTACAGTGGACTAAATCCTCTCCCACATCAATCAATGAAGAAAAAGTCCTCCTGACTTGCCTATGGACCAATCTGAAGACTACCTTTTCCAGTTGGGGTTCCCTTTCCCTGGATGATACTAGCTTGTGTCAAGTTGACAAACAAAACAAAATCAGCAGCCGAAGTAATTGCAGTGGGGGACACCTTAGATCCCTAAACAATGGGCTCCCAGTCAAGGTGCAGACCAGCTCCTGGCACAGCACAAGGTCTTGAGTGGTCCACATGCTGCCCACCAGCTGCAGAGATGCCCTCTTCTTTCCCTCCATTCTAACCCTGCCCAGGAAGCACACTCCTGCCTTTGGAAGCCTATGAGATTAGTTTGGCCACCTTCTCTGATTAGTGGCATGTTTCCAAGATGAGGTTGTCTGCGGAGGCAATCTCCATGCTTAGATTTATTAGTACTGCCGTTGGCTTAATGAATTACTGCAATCCAATGGACCCATAGATAGCTTGTATTTAACTTTTATGTGGCTGCCCTAGAAACCGGCTTGAAAGGCAGAAATCAATGCTTGTGACAAAATCTCCATATAATTTATTTTGAATGCTCAGTTTGGGATTTGATATATGCCATTGTCGGACATAGTTTATGGTCCTGGATGAATTTTATACTTACTGATTAAAGGGGGTTTAGCAAAACCAGTAGGCTACCGTTCGGTAAACCTTACGATAAATGTTGCCGAAGTGTTCCCATTCATCTAGCCAGACTGGCTTCACATTTTCATCAGCAACCCTGGTAGCTGTCCCTCCAAACTACCAAAGGGAGGCCCTATTTACCAGTGTGTAAATTAATTAGTCAAAACGCATTTAATTAATGATACCCACTGTGACTATCTGGTTCGCCAGTAATTGGGTAGCATCTAGGTGGGAACCAGGTGGTAAGGGAGGGACGGACACATTGGCAAGACTTTTTCCCATGGCAGACCTTGCTCTCAGATTGGTATTATTTACTTTCGGATCTTTTCTTTTGTAGTGTTTAGAAATAACTGTTCAGTAACAACACCTGCAGATTAGCATGACATTCCTATTTAGAGAGACGTCTAGACAGAACCTAAAATAAGAACCCCAAGTCTTCAGCACCCAGGGGCAGTCAGCTGTAGACATCTGTAGAAACCAGGGCCAGGTGGCCACTCAATCTTTAACACTAATCAATTAATAATTTAGAAACTCTTAAAATGGATTTAGTTTGGTCTGAAAAGGAGTACTTGGTTCAGGTAGCATCTTCATTATATTTTATTCTTCTGTGTACTCATCATCCATCTATCTGAATATTCACCCATCTAGCCACCTATCTACATATCAATCCATCCATCCATCCATCCATCCATCCATCCATCCATCCATCATCTACATATCCATCCAATTATCCCATCCACTCATCCACATACCTATCCCTCTGGATATTCATCTTCTCATCCATTTATTCATCTATCCATCTGCATATCTATAATCCACTCATTTTCATATTCATTCATCTATCCACATATACATCCCTCTGGACATTCATCCATCCATCCATCCATCCATCCATCCATCTATCCATATATACATATATTCATACATACCTTAATTATGTATCTATTATTTTCCCATTAACAACCAACTGGTCTTCCTTTCTCTTTCCTGTCTATTTCTTTTTGTCCTACTAGCTCCTTTTATATACATTGTAGTTGACATTATAAAATGTTTACCATGCCTAACCTTTTTTAATGCTCACCATAATCTGTGAAGTTCAACACCAATATCATCTTCTTTTTACATGTGAGAAAACTAAGGCTCAAGAGGTCAGGTGATTTGTTCAGGACACACAGACTGTACGGCAAAGGCCGGGACTTGTGGTCATCTCACAGTTCCAAATCAAGGGTTCCTTTTCCTGCCATAAATAACCTGGCTGCCTAAGGCAATAACCTCAATTGCCAAAGGTGAACAGTCTTAGCATCTAGAAAGAGAAATGTCTTTTTCACCTATCTGATGTTCACCAACGGCAGAGGTTCTCAACATGTGAGTCATGGCCCCTTCCATAGGGGTCGCAGAAGACCATAGGAAAACACAGGTATTTACGTTAGGATTCTTAACAGTAGCAAAATTACAGTTGCGACATAGTGATGAAAATAAGTTTATGGTTGGATTAAAATAAGTTTATGATGGAGGTTTGCCACCATCTGCAAGGCTGGGTACTATGTCCCCTCTGCATCTTCGGCACGGAGGAACCTAGCATCATCAATGGCAGATGCCTGCTAAGGCATGGTTGAATGACTTTATGGGTGGAGGCAAAGCTTCCAGAGAACAAAGACAACCTGCCTGAATTTGTAAGAAGCAGAACCCTCCTTCTTGGCATTGTCACCAACAGATGATGTTTGGGGAGCAGTTATGAAATGCAGCGTCCATATGCAATACACGAGACGTTTTGGGCTAGAGAGTCAAGTGGGCAGGCTTGTATAATCGGCCACGTGACTTTACCTCTCCCATGCTGGTTAGACCTATCTGGGAAGAAAAAAAACTCGGCTGAGAAAATACTTTCTTCAGATTGGCCTGTAGGCAGGTCTTTGGGGGCGTTTTCTTGATTGGTGATCCATAGATATAGGGGGGCCCAGCCCATTGTGGGTGGTGCCACTCCTGGGCAGGTGATGCCGGAAGGCCTAGGAAAGGTAACTGGGCATGAGCCAGGAGATCAAGTCAGTAAGCATCGCTCTGCCATGGCTTCTGCTTCAGTTCCTGCCTCCAAGTTCCTGCCTTGAGTTCTTGACCTGACTCCCGATGATGACTGTATCCTGTAGGCCAAATAAACCCTTTCTTCCTCCAGCTGCTTTTGGCCTCGGTCTTTGTCACAACCATGGAAAATAAACTAAGAGACATCCACCATCCACCATGTGGCTGCTCCAGGGGTGGTTTTGGTTTTTCCCAAATGTAAATGGATTTCCTTGAGTCTCTTCAGAACTTTGGAAATGCATTCCTAAAATTGTTCACCAGAAATCCAGCACCCAGAACTTCCTACTGCTTCATATAAGAGTACATATTTTAGAGAAAATCCAACTAGACCAAGAACAATGCTTGAGCAGAGAATTTGAAGCTGAGCCCCCAGCCCTTTCTGACACTGACAACTTTTTTATCTTCTTGAGGGTATTTCCTCTTATGGAAGATGGTTCCTGTTTCAAAAGCTGGTGCCAAGTTTCCTCCTCCTTTCTCCATTCCCTAAAGTGGCAATCTTCAGGAAAAGAAGTTCTGTGTAGCTTAAGGAACAAAACCTTTACCCAAAGACCCGAGAGCACTGTGTGCTGCTACCACCGTCTGCTTGAAGTTTAAACCTGGGCTCACAGCTTTGGGGCTGACATGCCTCTCTCATGCTTCCACTGTTCAGGAATAAGGGTCATGGAAAAGCTTCCAGTTGATTCTGGAAGACGCACTTGCTCTCTGCGAAGCAGTTTCATTTATTTTTGCTCAGCCCATCCTGTGTAATTCGGAATGGCTCAGCTACATTTTCCTCCAGACGCAAGGGAGCGCCAAGGAAGCTGGCAGGAGGTTCTGCTCAGCTTAGGAGAAATGGGTTGACCCCTAGGAGAAGGGAACTTAATGAATTAGAAGTGGGTTGCTTCTCATGCATGAAATAGGACTTTAAACCTCTCCCCCATCCGTCAGCACTGAGGGGCACTTGAGGAGTCTGCGACATTTTCTGGTCTGTTACATCGTGGCCTTTGAAGGGGTTGCAACAGGTGGCATATCTGCTTTCTGGACCGCAAGGAGCAATCTCTCTCCTTCTTGTCTTGACTCAGTAATGCCCGGGAGAGCATTACTAAGTCAAGTATTTAACGCTTGCACAAATGCTCAATCCAGCAGGTGTTTAAGGTTCCATGAATGGATACCGAGGCCAGGCTCTGAAGAGACCCCGAGAGACCCTTGTGAGGTCTTTCACCACCTGGAAATGTGACAGTGAATACTGACTAGGTGGGACAGGTCACCTGGTAGGTAGTGCACAGATGCTCATTCCCCCCGCCCCCCCTCCCCGCTGCAGATTCCTCATTCACAGCATGTGGGAGTGGGGTTTCACAAAAGCCCCTGGAAGACCTATATGAGTGTTTCCACTTTTCACAGTGGGGGCTCTGGTTTCACGAAGAAAGTCACAAATAAGGGCTGGGAGATGGCTCAGCTGTTAGAGGGACCAAAGCAAACTTGTGGACCTGAGTTCAAGTCCCCGCCATGCACCTAAAATGTCAGGTAGATTGGCACATGACTACAATACTAGTATCGTGGGGGGGGGGGGCAGAGACAGGAGAATCACTGGGGCTTATGGACCAGCCAGCCTGGCTTTATCAGTGAGTCGGGGTTCAGTGAGAGACCTTGGCTCCAAACAAGGTGGGGAGTGATAGACAGAGACATCTGTTTCGGCCTCTGGTTTCCATAGATACATGCATATACAGGGAACACACACACACACACACACACACACACACACACACACACACAGGTGAAGTCCACATACATTCTCCAGTACAGGATCTGCTCCACCCAGACTTGTGGGCCTTGTCACCTTTTTATAGAAAACCCCAGGAAAAGACTCAGGTCCAGGACCTGGGCTCAGCGTACAGGAGAGCAGAAGGCAAACCACACTGGAAACTTTTATGCTCCTGTTTCCCAGGCCTGGGCTCAGATCCCCAAGTCACATCAGACGTCTGTGGCTAGGGAGGCCTTCTCACAGAGGGTCTCCTCAGAAAGATTCCATTGTAGAGAAACCCTTTTGAATTCTGGGAGCCATTTCATCCAGGGAGACTCAGGGCTCAGGGGAGTGTCCAGTTCTTTCCCTCTGCCCCTAGGTGCTGAATCCAGGCCAGCATCCCCAGAGGCACTTAGTGTGACTGCTGACGGCATGGCTGGCCACATGAATGCCTAGCTTTTGTATTGGCCGTGACAGTGGCTCCTGTGTCACTAATCCTGTATCAAGAAATATGAAGCCCCCAAATGGTCCATTGGCCACCATTGAAATAACCTCTAAAGCTGCATTTAAATGAAAAGTGTCACCCACTGAGTTATTTTCACATGTCCCACCCACCCGTTAAAATGCTGGAAACGACTTAGCCTGCTTCAGAAGGGCTGTGAGAACAGAGGTTGCAGTGAGAACGTCCTGGAAACTGCAGGGGGCAGCCTTCCTAAAACCTTGGGGTTGGGGCCCAGTCCCTAGGGGACTTCTCAGGCAGCTTGAATTAAAGCAGCACCACACCCTTCTCACTCTTGGTAGGCTTCCAAATGAAGGAGGGGCACAGATATCGTGGAGTGCAAGCTCCGCTCACCTTCCGCACGGCTGTGACCTCACCCCGTTTGCTAGCATAACCGTAGGGGTAGAGCCTAAGATGAAGACTCAACCTTCATAGTGTCCTGGGAGTGGTGGTTGGGGTCCCGACTGTTCACCCTGCCCTCGGTTCTCTAGGCCAATCACACTCCCAATTCAAGCAGTACAAATGAATTCCAAATGATGCTGGCCTTTACTGCAGGGGTCTTTTCTCTCACGCTGGCCTCCCGAGTCTGTCACCAATTTGCCTGGAGACTTTCAAGTATAGATGCACATAGCCTCCCAAGGGCATTCAAAGGAGCCTTGCCAAGAGACATCACCCCCAAAGAGCCCATTTTACTGAATTAGGCTGCAGTAAACACAGAGGGTTAAGGCCACTTAGTAATTCTTGCAAAAGGAGTCGGGTGAGCAGAGGACAGAGATTCAAAAATGGAAAAGGTGAGTGATTATGGGCAATAATCCCTAGTTTATTTGCCTTTGCAGTAATTATCACATGGCGGTAGTATTATACTAAGCCTTTTAACCCTAATTTTCATCCTCAATAGTAATTAAAAAAATCAGAGGCATTCTGAGAGACGGAGTGTGCTTACAGCTCTTTGCCTTCACTTTTATGTACAGATCTGCAAGGTTATATTTGGTCTTGTTTTTAAAAATAAATCCAAGCCAAAAAAAAAAAAAAAGTCAAAAAGAATCAGCGTGAAGGATCGCTCCCCGCCCCGTGTGTGTGTGTGTGTGTGTGTGTGTGTGTGTGTGTGCGCGCGCGTGCGCGTGTGTGTGTGTGTGTGTGTGTGTGTGTGTTATCAGCTGGTGGCTAAGCTACAGGGCTTGGGGGAGATGTTTCAGAGGTAAACTGGAGCTGAAATACAGCATAAAACACAGCCAGGAGATTCGTACATGAACACTCAGGGTAGCGCCATTCATGAAAGTTAAAAAGTATCAACAACCCAAGTGCCCAGTTCCCCAACAAACCAGTAAATAAAATGGGTGTCCCTACCAGTGAACTCCCGCATGGCAAACAAAAGAAACAAAGAACAGATGCAGACTCAAGCAGGAAGGACCCTCCAAAGCAGCCTCAGTAAGTGAGCCAGAGGCCAAGGAACGCCCATCTTACAATGCCACCGCCACAAAAAGCCCAGAAAGAGTACAGTTGTGGTCTTAGAAAGTAGATGGTGGCTGTCTAGGGCTGGGGTGGGAAATGTAGGAAATGGAGGTGGGGGTTCTAAGTAGCTACAGGTCTTCTGTCTGGGGCGGTGGGATGTTCTGAAATCAGAGGGCAAATATATCCAGCTCTGTAGCACAAAGACTAATCAAACTGTGCACTTAGGACGGGTACATTCTACCTTATGTAAATTACATTCCTATACAGCTATTAAAAAACAGAATAGGAATGGAGGAATAAAGGAATCCAGTTAGCAAAACCCAAGGATGCAGGCAGGACGCAAGTCTCCTTGATTTAATCAGGTGATGAAATCGAGGGTCAAGTCCAAATTGATCCCAGCTCTCTAGCTTCGGCAGAGGTCCACCTGGCAGGCAATCGCAGGAAGGGCACTCCACACAAAGAGGGCATGAGGAGTGGCAAATCAAGTCCAGGGCTCGTTACTAGGAAGGGGAGCCCTGGGGGACGAGAGTGGACAGGAAGGTGGGAGGTAGATATCAAAGGCCTTCACGTGCTACATGAGGGAGTTTGAGCTCTATTCTGAGAGCAACTGGGTACCAAGGTATGTGGTTGATAGTCACATGAAAACATGCACAGTCAAAGGCAGGGAGATTCCCTGGCAGCTCCTCCAGGAAACCAAACAAGAAGCTGAACCACGGCAGCTCAAACTAGAGGGTGGATAGGAATGGATGGCGGATGGATCTGATTGCGTTGGGAGGGTGGATAGGGATGGATGGTGGATGGATCTGATTGAATCAGGAGGGTGGACAGGGATGGATGGCAGATGGATCTGATTGCATTGGGAGGGTGGATAGGGATGGATGGTGGATGGATCGGGTTACACCTCAGGAGATGGCGCTAGGGTGAACTGAGTGAAGAGCAGGGAAGGAAGGGTGCAAGAGGCAGATTCCTAAACTACAGGCATGTGGCAAGGTTGACCCTACCCATAGGACAAGCCCAGGGAGAGGAAGACTTCACTGAGAGAGACTAGGGCAGCTTGGTACGTATCCCCACTATCCTGATCAGGGGTTCTGAAGGAAGGCCATGGTAGAAGCATTTCTGAGAACCATTCCTAAAGAATGACCTGGCTGGAGGGGGGCGGGGTGATAACACCAACTGGACACCCTTGAGGTGTTTGTAAGGTGTCTAACTGGGCTCCACCACAGATCATGGAGCCAGAATTTCTGACTCCATTTGGTTGTGTTGTCCCCCATGCCTCTCTCTCTCTCTCTCTCTCTCTCTCTCTCTCTCTCTCTCTCTCTGTACTTGTAACCAGACACTGTAACCAATGTCATATTTTCCTCATTTTCTTGCTTCCTTACTTTTTGGAGACACAGTCCCTCACCAAACCAGTAGCTCACCAGTTCAGCTACTACTGGCTGACCGGCAAGCCCCAGGTATCCTCCTGTCTCCACCGTTCCACTTCTGGATTACAGGTGTGCACAGATGTGCCTGGCTTTTTGTGTAAGTTACAGGGGGTCAAAGTCAGAGCTTCATGCTCGCACAACCAGCATTAATACCAACTGAACCATTACCTCAGGAAACTCTTGTGGAGTGTGTCCTGTTGTGGTTATATGCCTTTGGGTTTAAAGAGTCTCCACTTCCAACTCAGGCTAGTTCCTACTGGTTCTGGAGACCTCTATGGCTGATATCCTGGTGCCCACTGCAGCTTGGCATACTTCACACTTATGCAGGGAACAGCCACCACAAGGTTCTTCCAGTGGCTCTCAAAATGCCATCTTCCTATATAAGAGCTCACCCTGTCCATCTGTGCCAGCTCCTTAACAAACGTGTCCAAGTGCTACTCGCTGTAAGGCCTCTTAACTGATCCACAACACAGTTTTCCACAAATCCCCTCAGAGATGAGCTGTCTTAACTAAATAGACTTCAGAGCCCTATGCAAGCAAGGACTTGGCCGGCTGATCATCAAAGCAGCCACCTTCCCACAGCCATCTCTGGAAGGCATTGCTATACGGAGAGGAAAGATTTCCCCCATCAACATTTACTGCAAATGGTTGTAAAAGAAACGTGGGCATTCCTTGCACTCACTCTCGTACTTACAAGTACTCGGCCAACACATGCAGAGGTGAGTAGCTTGCACACGTGATTATTCCACAATCCACAGACATCTCTATGAACACGGGCAGTGTTTTCAGAGACTGAAAATCTAACAGAGGTTTAACAGAAGAAAATTTGGATAGGAACTCCAGTTACCTGCTTAGGATGTACATGGAATGCCATAACAAAAGTCTTGGAAATTGTGGTGTGTGTGTGTGTGTGTGTGTGTGTGTGTGTGTGTGTGTGCACGCGCGCACGCGCGCGCTTTTATACAGGTGCTGTATGGTGTGTGAATAAGCCAGAGGTTGATATTGGCTGTCCTATTGTTTCCTCTGTTTTGTTTTGAGGCAGGCTCTCTCATTGAATGTGGAGTTTGACATTTTGGATGTCCAGCCCACAGGCACTGGGATTAAAAGCATGTGCCGCTAGACTGGGCTTTTAAAATGGGTATGTGTTGGGGTGTCCTCATGTTTTGTGCACCCACAGAGCCAGCCATCTCTCCAGTCCACTCTGAAACTATTTCTTTTTGGAAGAGACCACGCGGATCTTTCAGAGCCAGCCTGTAGACTGCGAAGGTCTAGTCAAATTCACCCAGGTGTGCCAAGCTGCAAAATGTCTGTGGTTTTAGAACTATTATCAATTGCCCAGAAAATCAAAACCAGCATATACACACACACACACATATATATTTTTCTGCACTCCAAATATTTCAGATGGGTTTCCTTGCACTTGCCTTCTGGTTAAGATTGGGGCTGATATGCTTTCAGACCCAGGCAATTGCTCACAACTAATTCACCCTTCTCCACATTAGATGTTAGTAGCATGAATAGCTCTAAATTAGCTGGAAGATTTCAATCTTCTGCTGAACAAACAGAATGGCAGCCCCGTGTCTCTGCCTCTCTCCGAGGAGCCAGTTCCCACCTAAGCAAGGATTAGATGTTACCACTTATCCCAGCAACCACGCCTTTGATGGGTCGGTTCCCCTCAGGGAGACAAATCGAGTTACTTAGGCTTTTGGAACTCAAACTGCCATATTCTTCACTGACTATTTATGTACAGAAAGAGCTGTTTTCTTCCTGTATTTACTGGGTCCATTTTTCTTTTGTTTTTCTTGTTCTATAATCCACTCTTCCTCAAAGTTGATCTTTTTTCAGGGTTAAGAACCCGACCCCTACAGCAACCAATCAAAGCAGAATCCTAAACAAGCATTTCCCCCAATTTTCTTATTTCCTTCATTTTCCTCCCATCCTGGGTGTCTCATTTAGTAACCTTCCTCAACTATCTTTTCAATCTCTTGTTCTTCCAGCTCTTGTCAGCCATTGGCAAGAAGTTATAGTGGTTTCAGCCCTTGGAGTCTTCTTAACCTGTTGAGTATTTTGAAAAGGCTCATGGGGTTAGCCATGCCCCCCTTAGCAGATTGGACCTGTGCAGGGCACCTGAACAGAGTCTGCGTGTACTATACCCAGAAACCTGGGTTGAGTTTTTCTCAGAAAGTGAGCCAGCGCTGATGGACCCTAGCCAGTGCTACCTCTTCTGGGAACAAGCAAAGGAGCCGAGGTGGCCCTGCACGTGTTTGTGTTGGGACATAGAATCGCACTCTGATTTTCTCAGTGGGAAATGTAATTTCCACTGGGAAACAAAATCTGCCAGGCCATGTCCCTTCTATTACCCTAAGATGAACATCACCCCTAATGGAAGAGAACATTTGGTGTCAAAAGAGTAGGCAAGATGTAACCTCAGAGTCAAGTTCCTTTTATGGAGTAAAACAGACACAAAAACTCACTAGACAGTTCAATGGGAAAAGCGTTGCTCTTACAAACACAAGGACCTGGGTTTGATTCCCAGAACTCACATAGAAAAAAGCTGAGTTTGGTGGTATATGCTTGTACTATCAGCACCAGGGAGACTGGTTGATTATGGGGCCTTCTGCCTAGATATCCCAGTGCTGGTGTACACATACATATCTGCACACACACACACACACACACACACACACACACACACAGAGAGAGAGAGAGAGAGAGAGTCACTAGATTGGTGATTATTGCCCATGTTGGTTTCTAGTTTCCACACCGGAGTTAACACATGACCCTGGACTATCCCCAGTTCCTGGCTTGGTTCGTTCCCAAAGTTCAGATTGCCCAAGTGGGACACAGAAGCCTGGACAAGGTGAGTGGCTTCACAAGCCCATAGAAGGAGTTGGAAGTAGAATCAGTTCTTGATTTCAAGTCTTTGGACTCCCACTGCAGAACTGTACTGTTTCTAGGCAAGGGGTGGATGGGGTCCCTACTTCTACACAGAGAGGGACTAGAATTTAGTTGTTCTTGGCAATTGCTGTGACTCTGAGCCATGCAGTTCAGGCTTGGTGATTTCAGGTGTCTTCTTCACAAACATGGTTAAGTTCTCACAGCTGCCCTAAGGAGCAGGTGATGCTGCTGTCCTCGAGTTGGAACATCTGTCACCAGAGGTTCTGCATACTAATTCTCTAGATCATACCACCAGTGGCTTAAAAAACTCCCAGAGGAGCTGTGGAATATGACTTTAACTGTGTAAAGATGTATTACTTTTGTTTATGCTGCTTTTGTTTAATTATGTAAAGATGTATTGCTGTTTCACCTTGCCTGCCTAAGGCACTTGGTTGGTCTAGTAAAACGTTGAATGGCGGCCAATAGCTAGGCAGGAGAAGGATAGGTGGGGCTGGCAGACAGAGAGAGTAAGTAGGAGGAGAAATCTAGGAGCAAGAGAAGAAGGAGGAGAGAATGAGGGAGATGCCTAGGGCCAGGAACTCAGCAGCTGGGCAGCTGCCAGCCAGACGTGAGAAGCAGGAAAGATAGAAAGAAAGAAATAAAGAAAGGAAGGAAGGAAGGAAGGAAGAAAGAAAGAAAGAAAGAAAGAAAGAAGGGGAGGAAGGAAGAGAGAAGGAAATGTAAAAAACTCCCAAGGCAAAATGTAGATAAAGAGAACTAGACTAAAATATGAGCTAAAATAAGTCCAAGCATTTATAACTAGCAATAAGTCTCCCTGTCATGATTAAGGAGCTGGCTAATTGCTTAAAAGAAAAATTCTGCTACCGAGGGGGAACCTGACTGCCCTACAGGATGGACTTGGACACCTGCTCCAGAAATGGGGGTACCACTGATTCATCCCCAGCTGGCTTCTTCTGTTTTAGGGGAAATGGCCTATTAGATTGTGAGTTGGTTCGTTCAGCATTCACTGACCATCTCATATTTATATAAAGCTTCGTTTCCTTCCTGTGCCTCTGGTGTGAGGAGGTCCAGCTCCAGGCAGTCAGTGACCACAATCAGCTGATTGGAAAAACAAGGCCCATGGGACTGTCTTGAGCCAATCAGAACCCCTTTGGAATAAAAGGTACAAAGGGGATTTCTGGCTTAAGGCGGTGCTTGTGCTGAAAGTTTTCAGTGTACCTTGAGCAATCATTTTGGCTGTGGGCTACCTGAGAAAGCTGGGAGGCAGGGAAGAGGTGAGGAGAGCAGAAGAAAGATGAGGAGAGCCCCTATCTCTGCTTCCCTGGATCCACAGATGTCTTGTCTAAACCCATCTTTCATCTTGAGCTTACTTGGTACATTACTGCTTTGTGCACAGAAGGGTCCTCCCTCAGATAACCTGCCCCAGGCTAGATGCTCCAGGACAGGTGCTGGCACACAGAGGATCATAGGTCAGAGCTAGTCAGGAAGCACATGCCCTTCAAGACTGCATCCTATGTGCCTCACACCTTCAGAACTGCTTCCCATGAGAACCTCATGCCTTCAGAACTGCTTCCTGTGTGTTTCTTGTGACCTTTCAGAACCACTTCCTGTGTGTGTGCCTCACCCTTCAGGGCTGCTTCTTGTGCGTCTCTCACGCCGTTAGAGCCACCTCCTTGTGTACCTCAAAACTTATAATACTGCAGGCTGGGGCTTCAGGACTTACCTGAGAATACAGACCAAGAAACAGGACATGGTTCCAGGTTTGTGAAGAATAAGTTGCTGAATGAAGCCCTGCTGAGAAGACATTTAGAAAGTCTATCTATGTTGCTGGGTGGTATTTATCTCAGTGCCTGGCTTATCGAGGCTCTCTTCACAACCACCTGTTGTTGCCTAGATCCTTGGGGGATGATGAGTGACAAGCAATAAAAAACAAGGATGCCACTTCCCTGGCTCTCTGTGGGGGTAGTGGCTGTGGTGCTGGGCATGCCTGACATCAACACGTCTCACACATGTTTCCTTGTCTATTTACCTTTTGCATTTTGCCACCGGTGCCTCATTGGGGCACCCAACCTAACAAGGTGACAAAGTGGCATTTGTCCTGTTGGGAATTGGTATTGAAAAGAATTGGTGATAAAACTTGGACCATCCAGGAGAGGGGCTGAGCTTTCTCCCCAACCTAACAAGGCGACAAAGTGGCATTTGTCCTGTTGGGAATTGGTATTGAAAAGAATTGGTGATAAAACTTGGACCATCCAGGAGAGGGGCTGAGCTTTCTCTGGGAAGTCAGTGGGAATGGTCTCTCAGTCACATCCAGGCTAAGAGGAAGCCAGTGAAGTAGTGGTCCCTTTGATATGCACTGCACTGCACCGTAGAACTTGAAACCCAGAAGGAGTTCTTCCGTTCTGATGTCAGTGTGTCATGGTAAGACTGGCACTGGGGCTTGGGAGAATGAGTTCCAGGGGGACATCAGGTTTTTGGCAGCTCTCATGGAATCAGCTAAATTTGTAATGTTGTTTATTTGCTTCTAATGGAATGGGCTTCTGAAGGTCAAGTACTATTATTAGTGTTCTTGTTGGTTTCTGATTCTGAAGCCAACCAGTCACCAGCTCTCTGCTGAATGTCAGGCCCCAGGGCAGGAGCTGGGAATGCAATCATCAATCAGCTACACAGTGTGTTACTATTTAGAAATACAAGAAAATGTCCCCCACAGGCTCAGATGTTTGACCACTTTGTCCCCAGGTGGGGGCGCTGTTTGTGGATGTGGTAAAACCTTTGGGAGGCAAAACTTAGCAGGAAGAAGTGGGTTGCTGGGAAGCATGCCTTGAGGCTTCCTTTGTGGCTCTGGCTTGGAGCCTGCTAGCCATCCTGTCTAGCCAAATGAGGGACCTCCAGATTCAGCAAAAAGACTGTCCTAGTTTCATTTCTGTGGTAGGATATAATACCCGGACAAAATAGTGACTTAGAAAGGGTTGGTTCTAGCTGACAATTCCAGGTACAGCCCATCATTCCAGGGAAGTCACATGACAGGGACTTGGAGTGGCTGGCCCTGTCACGTCCACAGTCAAGAGCAGAGATGAATTGATGCATGATCAGCTACTTGTTTGCTTGTGCTCAGCTTGACTTCTCCACTCTCAAACGACTCTGGTCCCCTTGTGTAGGGATTGATGCTGCCCACAGTGGGCTGGGTCTTTCTATATCAATTAATTTAGAATCCCCCAGAGACAAGCCCACAGGCCAACCCAACACAGACAATCCTTATTGAGACTCTCTTCCCAAGTGACTGTAAGTTGTGTCATGTCACGCAATTAAAGCTAGTCAGTTCAGTACAGAGGCCCTTTCTCAAAAATTAAGGCAGAGAAGTGACTAAGTAAGACACCTAATATTAATCTCTGGTCTGTACACACACACACACACACACACAATGCTTCTCCTTGACTGAATTAGGTCAGGTGAAAATGATGTAGTTCCATGTTTCCATAAATCCCACATTAAATATTTTGATTTTTATGCATATATGTCTGAGTAATAAGCTGTGCCGTGCGTGTTTAACAACTGCCCTAGGTCACGAAAAGTCTTAACTCAGTGTCTGCCAATGTCTGTAGCATAAATACTCTTACCATGGCTGGCTTTGGCTACCAGTCTGACATCATGAATTGCCATGCACGTAATTGCCCTCAGGTGTAATTGGTTTTATGTAAATGTTACTCAGAGGTCGCCTAAATTTTAATTTTCAAGACAGCATTTACAGTCTTTGTAGATGTGATGCCTCATCAGAAGTTAGAAGTAGGCTGGGGAGACAGCTCAGTCAGTAGAGCACCTGTCTAGCAAGGATGAGGAAGGGAGTGTTATCCCCAGAAGGCACGCAAAGAAAAACTAGGCAAGGTCACATGCTCTGTAACACCAGAGCAGGAGCAGGGTTGTTAGGGAGAGGCAGATGCCTGGGCATCATTCACCAGCTTACCTAGAAGACTTGGGGAGTTTCAGGCCAGGGTGAGACTGTTGTGGAATAATAGTGGAAGATGTGTTATATTTGTTTATGCTGTGGACTTTGTTTTCAATGTTGCAAAGTTGCCTATTCTTTTATGTTGCATTTGTTTAACTCTGTGAAGCTGTGTTGCTTTGCCTGTCTAAAACACTGGATTGGTCTAATAAAGAGCTGACCGGCCAATAGCTAGGTAGGAGAAAGGATAGGTCGGGCTGGCAGGAAGAGAGAATATATAGGAGAAATCTGGGAAGAAGGAGCAAGGAGCAGGATAAGGAGGAGACTCCAGGAGTCAGTCAGCCCGAGAGTTAGAAGTACAGAAAGGTAAAAGCCCAGAGGCAAAAGATAAATGGAACAATTTAAGTTAAGAAAACCTGGCTAGAAACAAGTCAAGCATTCATATGAAAGAAGAAGCCTCCGTGTATTTATTTGGGAGCTGGATGGAGGCCCCCGAAAAGAGTAAAGAGTAAACAACAGCAATCAAAGTGGATGGCGCCTGTGGGACAAACAGCTGCTTGGTCTTCTGGCCTACATGTGAATATGCACATATGTGTGTGTGCGCCTACATGTATACATGCATGTGCACACTCCAGAACCACCCCTCACAGTCAACTGACCTGGGCCTCTGTTTGCATCAGGGTGCAGTGACTTTTGGCTTCTCTGACTGCCCCCCTCCATGCCTGTGTGAACACCGATGTCTGTCCACGGTTATCAAGCAGATTTAGAAGGGGACCAGACGATGAACATGGCCCTTGACAGGCTTGGTGTTGGCCATCAGCAGAAGCTGGTACAATTCTGTATCTGGTGGTTGAGTCACCTGGCCTGTGTTGCTGGTTGGCTTTATAAATGCAACCATAGTGACTGAAAGGCCGGGGATTCTGGTCTCTCCTCTGAGGACTTACAGCCCCTGCTTTCTTTCCTCTAGCATTTGCACCTCCAGGAATGAATGTCAGAAAACGCCCTGTGCATCTGTCCACAGCATCCCAAATCTAACTGTTTCCCACAGCACGGTTCCTCATGGGATTAAGAGAAAGGCTGCAGGAAGTTTTGGGAGCTCTTGCGAGAACTCCTGTGAAACCTGTAGTTTTTATTTTATTTTGGCCAATGAATAAATGAAAAAAAATCACAATTGCTGTGATTGACCCTTTCTGCAACTGAAACACCACATAGATGGAGTCCCGCCTGAAATGTGCTGTGTGTGCTGGTATGCACTGGGATCCCAGCACTCAGGACTGTGAGGCAGGAGGGTTTATATGCTCCAATTCATCCTGGGTTACCTAGTGAGGAGGCTCTGTCTCAAAATGCCAAACTAAATAGGTGTGTGGGTGCAGCAGATCCCTGCCCTCCCCCGCTCCAACATACTACACTCAGCTTCTGGAGATCGGGAGAAACCTTGTGCAGCTCAGGGTCTGTGCAGCACAGGGTTTGTTCTGTGGGGCTCTGGACTCCAACTACTAAACGGAAAGGGCTCCCCATCTTTGGGGTGCAGATGTTGGGAGACTGTTCTTGTCCATTTCCTGGCTGTGGGTTGGGGACCTCGCTCCTGAGCTCTGCTGAGAAACCTCCACATGACAGCATGAATTTGCTCTCTGAAGGAACACAGCTTCTGCAAGGAGTTGAGGGCACTCGCTAAAGCAGGACAGGGTCGGGGAGGGGGAGCCGTCCTTTCTCAGTCTTCAAAGATGTTGTTTTTGGTTTGGGTTCTGGGCTGATTTGTGACAAACCTGGATGTAAGTAGCTGGCAGCTGACAGTGATGGGAGTTTAGCAGGGTGGATCCCACCAGATTAATCAGAATGGAGGATCGGCAGTGGTTTGAGCTCTGTCTTCCGGGATCATATGATCATGGCGATGTGGATTCTAATACAGATCTTTCTAGAAGCCTCAGATACCGGATTAATATTTGCAATATGCTTTTCTCCAAATTGCCTCTGGATCCTTCAGGTCCAATGTATGAATTTGGAGGTGTTGGTGAGACATGTTGAACATTGCAGGATGCCCGTCAATAGTCTTTTTGACCTGATGTTTTCCTGTGGAGGATGTTTCTCTTGTATAAGGGAGCTGCTATATCCCTCTTGGTGTGCACCCCAACAATCGAGCTATGCGTTGACATGAGGTGCTCCTGGGTGATACAAGGATACAGTTCACATCCTCAAGAGGATCACTGCTTTTTACTCTTATATGGGCGTGGCCAAAGCCAGAGGCCTGCAGTGTTGAAGCCTGACTTCATGTGTGTATGCACATGTGTGTGTGTGTACATGTGCGTGAATGTGTTTGAGCACCAGAATTTGACTTCAGGTGTCTTCAGCAGTTGCTTCTACTTTAGCGTTTGGGACAAGACCTTTTGCCCGACTCTGGGGGTGGATGACCACCAAACCCCAGCGCTCCATCTGTTTCCATCTTCGTCTAGAATCATGACTATACACTGCTGTGCCCAGCTTTAAATTTTTTTTTGTTTTATTTTTTTGAGACATGGTTTCTCTCTGTAGCCCTGGCTGTCCTGTAGCTCCCTCTGTAGAGATCTGCCTGCCTCTGCCTCCCAAGTGCTGGGATTAAGGGTGTGCGTCACCACCACACCTTCTGTCCCCAGCTCTTTAAAGTGGGTTCTGAGATCCAAACCCAGGTCCTCACGCTTATACAGCAAGCATGTCACCCACTAGGCCATCCTTCAGTCCTTACGGCTTTTATTGCATGCTAAGGGCATGAGTGCCACACGGCATTGCTACCACCCCATGGTGTTCTTCACAAGAGTCTGGCCAACCTGTTATCATCACCTTATAATAAGGGCTCTGAGGATAGGGTGTGTGGCAAATGTCAGGATTTCAAACCCGATCCGGCTGGGCTCCTAACCTATCACCTGTACCATCTTTCTCCCAGAAGATTGGCCGAGGGCTTGTCACCCTGTTCCTGGATGTATGCCAGATTCACAAAGTGTGTCTTTAAAAAAAACAAAACAAACAAGCAAGCAAACACTAGTGTTTTTGTGAGACTGAGACCAGCCTGGTCTTACATAGTGAGTTCCAGACCAGCCAGGGCTACACAGAGAAACCCTGTCTTGAAGGAACTACAACCAAACCCCAATCTCCAGTGTTTAGACCTGCTCCGAGCTAATTAACTTGTTGGCCTTTCACAAAGCTCTCGGGGTGGAGTCCAACACTGGGCCCAGGCTGACAGTGAGGCTTTGGACGCAGCTTATGAGAGTGAGGGGACTTGGCTTTGTGTTGCCCTCCATCTGGATGGACCACGGTCAGCAATCGGCATGTAGGGCCCCAAACTCAGGAGCAGAGCTTAGGTCACTGACCTGAGAGCACTAGCGGCCTCTTCACTGGCCTCATGGCCCTGGGCAGTGGTATGGTACCTGGAGAATGTGCATCCTCACCAGAGAGACAGAAGCCCTCTTTCTTCCCTACAGAGTACCAGGGCCATGGAAACAAAGTGGTGGCCACGACCTGCCAGGGTTCCCTGACAGGGTACCTCTTATGTGCATGGGCTAAATGTAGTTCTCCTGTTTGTCATCAAGATTTAGCAATGAGGTCGGGTGGTGGTGGCGCACACCTTTAATCCCAACACTCAGGAGGCAGAGGCAGGCGGATCTTTGTGAGTTTGAGGCCAGCCTGGTCTACAAGAGCTAGTTCCAGGACAGGCTCCAAAGCTACAGTTAAACCCTGTCTCGAAAAAGAACAAAAACAAAACAAAACAAAATTCACCCATTAGGTGGTTTTTATTTATGTGTTCACATTCCACCTGGTCTTGGAAAAACTGAGCCTCAGTTTCCCCATGGGCCTCATTGCCAAAGAACAGTACCATCCAGTTACTTCCAGTCCTGGGCCTGCCTTGAAGCCCTGTAACTAGTGCCCTTGACAGAGTATTAAATTAGATATTACATTTTAAGGGGATTAAACTATTGCCTGGCTCATTATAAGTAATTTGTAAAGAGGCATTCTTCTTGTTTGGCCATTATTATTGCTATTGTTTTTTTTTCTTCTTATCCAGCCATTCCCTGAGCCTGCTTCCAACCCCCAGGATGTGTATGCCCAACTTTGCATAAAGGCTCCCCCAGGGCTCTCCTGCCGCTTTTCTGATAGCAGCAGATCTCCCTGCAAGAATGCAGACAGTCCTGGCTCCCTAACCCACCTGCTACACACCAGAGACAAGTTCCCACCAGCAAACGCAGGAAGCTGTTTCCCTGGCAACCCCCAAGTCACCAATTTATTCTGGCGCCCAGAGCAGGTACCTGGCAGTAGGGAAAGAAAGGCGGTGGGTGCAGAGACAGGGTCCAGGTCATGACTATTCTATCCTCTACAGGTGACCCGCTGGTCCTCTTGCCTGGGATACTGCCCTCTTGGGGTTTGGAATGCATTGGAAGGGCCTTACTGGTCTGGGCTGCCTATCACAGAAACTAACTGCTCAGAAGAAGCTCCCAAGAGATGTGGTCATAAGGCTGGGGGAAGTGCTGCATGCCTGAAGAAGCCCTGCATGTGACCAGGGGATGGCTCAGTCAGACGTGATTGCTGCACAAACTTGACGGCCTGGGTTTGGATCCCCAGGACCCACATGAAAAAGCCAGGAGCAGAGGTGAATGCCTGCCATCCCAGCGCTGGGGAGGTGGAGATGGGAGAACCCCTTGGGCTTGCTGGCAAACCAGGATGCTGAAATAGTAGGCTTTAGGTTCAGTGAGAGATCACGTCTCAAACAGATAAAGCGGAGAGCACCCGAGGAAGACTTCTGACCTCCTCATGTACACGCCTGTGAATATGCATGCACATGCCTAAGTGTGCACACATACAGAGTTTAGATTTTTTTTGGGGGGGGGGGCTGAAAGTAACCAGCCATGTCTATCCTAAGCCATTTCTATTCTAAAAATTAAATTAAATTGAAGGGGCTCCAGAGGAATAATCCAGATTTTCAGCTTTGAACCAAGTCCTAGAAATCTTAGTCAAGGGCACTCAAATGTGTTGATGACATTTAAAGCAAAGAATAGAGGCAGCTTAACTTTCCCTGATGGCAAAGAGCAGAGAGATACAGGCTGCTTGCCTTCCGCCGGGGTGGGGGGAGCGGTGGCCAGGGCTCCAGGTAGCCTTTATTCTGTCCCCCAGGCCTGGGTTGTTACATCTGTGCCTACTCCGCCAGTCATTACCCACTCTGGGGTTAAACCTTGGCGGTGAAGGACTGGGCTTTCTTCAGAGGCTTCTGTGCCTGCTTCTCTCTGTCAACCTACCAGCTGACTTACTCACGTTTCAACCCAGGGCGTTATCAACGCACGGAAGGCCTTGACCTAGAAAGGAACAAACCCTCTGAGCAGATGACGCTTCGTGGTTGCCGGAATGGTGCTGTTGTTGCTCGTAACCAAGCAGCCAGCAGATATTTATGAGCGCCTTCGCACAAGGCGCGTGCGAGGCACACAGTTGCGCAGAGCTTAGCATCTTTCCGGAATATTAGATTTTGTGCCGAGCCTAGCTACACAAATAGAGGCAGCCCAAATCCTCTCAGGGGTTTAATTTGATTCCTCCCATCCAAGAGAGCCACAAGAGGCTTGACAAAGGGAGCTAGCTGTACTTCCGTAATGGCTCCTGGTGTCAAGGAAGAGCGGAAGGTGGGTCCTTCCCAGTGTCATCAGTGGCCTCCTTTCCTCATTAGGAGCCTCGGTGGGATCTGTGGTTGCCATGGGTCCCTGCAGATGTGGGCTAGGCGGATACTGAGTGAGCGATGGATCTCGAGTTCATAGCCAAAGGGTAGTGGGGCTTATAAGCTGAGACCTCCCGGGGCCTCAGGCTTGTCCAGTCATGCCGTAAGTGATGCAAATGCGCGTTCAGATTTATGCTGATCTACTTGCAATTCGATTTACAACCAGCACAATTGCTGGGTAAAGTGATATAATTTCTGGGGAGCAGAGAAGTGTGAACAAAGCAGAAATGATGAGGAAGGGGCTGGAGAGAGGGCTTGCCTTTGAAGATGAGGAGTGGAAGGAGGTGGTGCTGGGGAGCCTGGGGCAGGGCCTGGGAAGGAAGGAGCAGCCATGCCTAGGGCTGAAGAATTTCCATCTGATCTGGGGAGGGGGTCCCACACAAGGACAGGCAGGAGGGGGGAGGAGGGAATAAGTAAGAGGGAAGATGGGAGGGGAGTGAAGGAAGTGAGGGAGGAAGAGAGAGAGAGAGAGAGAGAGAGAGAGAGAGAGAGAGTCAGTCTCACCCTTCCCTAGCTCCCTTGCCTCATCCCAGTCAAGCACCAACCACTCCTCTAGGCTTGATCCCTGGCCTTTCTCTGCAAACATTTTACACACCACTGATAATAACAGTAATAACATTGGCCCAAGCCAATTTAGAACTCAGATTCTTATAATCACCCTCATACATCACGAGGCCCACATCTGCAGAGTCAACCAAACACTGTTTGGGAGGGGAAAAATGCTGCATCTGGATTAAACGTGGAGATGGTTTTCTTGTCCTCAGACCCCAAAGAATGGAGCAGAACAACGGAGTTCCTAGTACTGATGCTGCAGGTATTGAAAGCCCCCTGGGATGGCGTGGAGGTTCTACACAACACCGTACCATGTTGTCGAGAGAACCGGGGCATCTTGATTTTGGTACTGGTGGAGTCCTAGAGCCAATAGATGCCAAGAAAACATTCTGTCCCTTCAACTTGGCAGTGAAGGCACTACGAAGGAAGAACCTCATGGTCCCTTCCTGGAGGACACCATCTGTCCTGTGGCCGTTAACTGCCAATGGGCAGAATGAAGATCTGCTCCCATGGGACAAAGATGTCTGGAGATGAGGGATCCAGGAACTTCCCAGACAACTTAGATTAGTTATTGGAGAGAGCTACACCAAGACTCACACGTACAGCCCAGTCTACAGAGCTTGGACTGTTACACAGAGAAACCCTGTCTCCACCCTCCCAGAAAGTCTCACACGTGAAAGAATCCAGTTGGCAGAGAAATAGTGGACACCCTTCCGCCCTTCCTCACCTGACCTTCAAGTAACAAACGAGCATGCCCAAGAAAAGTTCATGATAAACACACACAGAGAAGGTGAGTGCTTTGTAAATATTGTATAAATGGTCATGAACCTTGTGGCCCAGCACTTTGGGGGCACATGAACCCACTTATGTTGATAGTACTTTCCCCTTCATCATACATGGTCTCTATTTCTACATCTAGCCCTGTGTCCTTGGTCTAACTCTTTGCCATCAGACACAAGAACCTGGATGTCTCAACATCTGTCAGCGCCCTGGGTCTCAGGCCCATGTTTATTTATTTATTTAAAAATATGTTTTTATGTACATATTTATTTATCAAGTTGTATATGTGTGTGCCTGTGTGAGTTTATTTTCACAATGTGCATGCAAGAGCCTACAAAGGTCAGAAGAGGGGACCAGATACCAGGACCTGGAGTTATAGGTGGTTGTGAGCTGCCATGTGGGTGCTGGCAACTGAACTTGGATGCTCTGCAAGAGCAATCAGCACTCTTAACTGTGTAGCCTGCTCTCAAGCCCCAGGTCCATTATGCTATGAAGCCTGTAGGTGAGAAGCCACGTCGGACACCCAGATCCTAAACCCCACCATCTTGGGTCCTGCACCCAGACACCTGTTTTGTTCCTTCTTTGCTCAAGCTGTTTCTATTGCCTGGGACTTTGTCACTTGGCTTTGTGACTTCGCCATGTTTGACTCAAAAGTCTCTTCTCTCTGATGTCCTCTCCAGTGTGGACAACAATTCAGGCCTCTCTGATGTCAGCCACCAACAAAGCAAGGTAGCACTGAGGAGCATCAATTACGTGTCCCTTCTGTCATCATCATGAGACCAAGGAGGAATACAGACTGGAGGATGGGAAAGACACACTGTAACCTGCTACACTGTCCCAGAGCCCTGCTGGCTCCTGAGAGCAACGCTGTCCTTAGTTTTAATCCCTGGATCGAGTCAAGACAGCATCAGCTATTAATTGATTGTGTGTGTGTGTGTGTGTGTGTGTGTGTGTGTGTGTGTAGGGGGAGCAGGCTGTCCAGACTTTTTCTGATACTAATTAACTTATTCCAAAAATAATTATCACAATTTATAAGTTTCCCAGGTCTAAACCAGGCTCCCTTCGGTAGGGAGAAGTATGTGGTACCCATGACTGACTTTGGCACCTCGGGAAAAGCAAAATAGAAAAATTAAAGAGTACATTCCCTCTGCTCCAAGTCCACTGCTTACAGCTACATGCCAGTATTCACCCTTCCCTGAGGATTTGTGTTGGCTGAGCACTCTGCTTGGAACGCTTCCACCCAGTTTTCTTCTTGACTGGATTTTAGGTCTGTAAGCCTCAGGTCAAATGTCCTAGACCCTCTTGGGGAATGTTCTTTTGTGTTCCGTTGTCTTTTGTATTGCACTAATCTCCTCCACCCTACTCACAGATGGCACATTCTAAGACCAATGGTGGATTCCTGCAGCAGCAGCCGGTGCTGGGTCCTATGTATGCGCACACCCCTGTAATAAGATTTTTTTCTCTCACATAAAAGGCTCTTTATGGTCTCTCTTTGGCCCAGAAAAATGTCCATTATGACTACCATTGTCCTGTGGGGGCCATTCTTTAGTGAAATAAAGTGTACTTAGACATAGCACCATGATATGACCACAGCTCACATATCATGACAGCGGGGATACAACCAAGTGATGACCATGTAGGTAGCACATACAGCCTGGACACACCAGACGGAGAGATGGTGGCCTGGGCAGGATGGAGCGCAGTGCTGCAAGATATTCTCATGCTACTCAGAACAGTATGCCATTTAGGATGAATGATTCACTTATTTCTGGAATTTTCCTTGTAATGTTTGTAAGATTCAAGAGAAACCCTAAGGTCGATTGTGCTTTAAATGTTTTTCTATATTACATTTTATTTCGTATGTGTGTGTGTGATTTTGTGCACACACATCCACATATATGACACAGTGTGTGTGGGGGGGTAAGAGGACAGCATGCTGAAGTTGGTTCTCTCCTGTTACTATGTGGGTCCCAGGGATCAAACTCGGGTGGTTAGGTTTGAGGGCAAGCGCCTTTACTCACTGAGCTATTTTTGCTTGATCCAAGGATTGCATTTTGGGGTAAGAGATTTGTGAGAACTGAGTTATAACATCACAGGTAGACAATAAACATGGTGAGGGCTTTGAGGAGTGTTCAGGCCAATGAGAAAATGGGGGGGGGTTCCCTCTTAGGTTTTAGAAGTTGGGGAAGGTCCCACACCATGGACTGGATGAGTAGACCACAGTGGGTGCTTGCAGTAAGGTTGTCTCTAAATCCTGAGTCCTAAGAGGAGGGAGGGGAGTGAACTCACAACCTAACATCTGGAAATTCTGGACAGGATTTAACAAGCATCTTCTCAGATGCTGCTGAGCCTGAAAAAGAGTGAGAAAATTCCCGAAAAAAAGCAAAGCAAAACAAAACAAAACAGGATACCAGGCGAGAGGGCCGAGGCCACACTTGCTGAGGATGGAAGTGATCTTGGTACCAAGAGGCATGGTTGATGATGGCAAGTTTAGTACAAAGACACATGTATTTTGGTGTAGACCAGAGACAGACTCGAACCTCCCCTCAAAAGGGAGGAGGAGGTTCCCAAATTTCTCAAAGTCAGCTTTTCCTCTGTTTTCTGTCATTTCAACTATTGTACATCATTTTCTCCTGGGCATAATGTGACTGTCTCATTGCCATGTTGGAACTGATCTCTTGGCCCTGTAGCCATGGCAACCAATTGAGCAGAACAATAAATACAATGATAGCTAGGTTGATGTTAATGATGATGGGGCTGCTGGCATTAGCAGAAGGAGGAGGAATGGGTCATAGGACTGTCACCTGAGACTCCTTTCTGTTCCTCTATTTTTAAGTGATCATGGGAGGTTTTAGAGTATATGAAGGGGGAGATTAATTGAAATGGCAGGTGATCTCTATGATATCGCTTCCATGGGGTCAACATCCATGACTGGGATGGGACTTTGTGGTTATGCACTTGCTTTGGGGTTCCCCCACAACCCTCTAGTTAAGCCCTCCCTCATGATCTTTATATAAGCTAGATGAAGTCATTGGCTCTCTGGATGGACGTTGGTGGGATGGTTTCTTTCTTTCATTGTTGGTGCTCTATGTGGCAGGAGTAGTGGCCTGTTCCTGACTTCCTGGAGAAGCACATAGCAGTAGGTAAATTTCAAAGACTGGCCCTTCAGAGAGAAGCTACCCAGCGTGAACTCCAGCCACCCCAAACTGAACTACACAAACCTACCTTCTTGATAAGCTTGTCTGCGTCAGGTCTTCTGTCACAGTGGTGAAAAGCTGATTTATTACGTGCTCATTGGATGAGAAATGAGAGTCTGCCTCTGACCAGTGATACCCTACGACTCAGCTACAGACACAAATTAGGGGTGGGTCTCAGAAGCCCCCTATTCTCACAGGTTAGCCTCTCATTTGGGAAAGGTCTTCATCTCCAGAGACCCAGACCTGTGTGCCCCACTCCCCTCTCCTGAACCATTTCTCATGCATGGCCCTCTCCTAGATTCAAGGATACTGGAAGATTGGATATTTTTAGCCAGAATTCTAGATTCTGCTAATAAGAAAGAAGCAGGGAGGGGGAGATGGTGGACAGGCAGCCAGCACTGCAGGATTTGAAAACAACATGATGATCTGATTATCTACAAAGAGAACAGCATGGAGGCTACTGAAGAACCATGAAAGCGAACAAGAGGGATCAGCATGGGTTCTCTTCTGTGAGATCAGTGGACTAGCCAGGCATGGCGGTGCATGCTTCTTAGCCCAGCACTCGGGTCGAGGCAGGAAGATCGGGGTTGAAGGCCAGTGTAGGCAACAAAGATTTATGTGAGCCTGGACGGTGTGAGACCGCCTCAAAATAACTAATAAGTAGGTGACTAAGTAAAGATCAGTGCATGAAAATGAATTGCATTGATGATAGCCAGAGAAAAACACTAGGATGCATCAATTCTATGCAAACCAGTTATAGATAAAACTGTAAAACTTTCCCAAGACATAACTGGAGAGATGGATGGCAGAAAAGAGTCAAGAGCAGAAAGACAGAGGTAGCTAATATCTTAGCCCTCAATCATCCCAGCCCTGTGCAGCTCCCTGGAGAACATTCCCCCTCACCCCCACACTGTGTGCTAGGGAGAGGGAAGAAATGCTCAGAGCAGCATTGTTAAACAGTGCAAGATGTTGTTAAACACTGTCGCCCATAAGAGGACACAAGACCATTACATCAATGAGAAGGAAAACCTCTGTAGCCAGCGCGCCAGCCTCAGTTTGCTCTAGACTAGATAGAATATGGCGCTGAACAGCAAATCCCAGAAGGAAACTTAGAGGAATGCCCCGCTTGCCTATCCATGCAAAACAGAACTGTTTATTATTCATGGAGTTAGACGTGTTGAGAAATAATCAAGGCATGTGTGGAGGTGCAAAGTACTGAATTCTGGGTCGGAGTTGCCTCTGGGCTGGTGGTCAAAGTGTGGGAGGTGTGCAAAGGTGGGGGTGGTCTGGCCTGTTGACCTGCTAAGGGTGGAGACAGGGCTTCCCATGTGTTCTCATGTCTACCCTTGGTCTAATGGGTGTCACATGCCACCCTCAGTCTCATGGGTGTCTACTACAGAATTCTTGATGCCCTTTTTGTAAATATGACCTAGTACAAAATCAAATTTTAGTTGGCGGGGAGATGCCCCAGTTGGCAAAGCACTTTCCTTTCAAGCCTGAGAACCCGAGTTTGGTTGTTTAGAACCTTGTAGAAAGCTGTGCACAGGGCTGTGCACTGGAATCCATCAGTCCCATTGGAGGTGTAGACAGGTGGAGCCCTGGTTGCTCATCATTTAGCTAACCTAGCCTATTTGGTAAAGATTGAGGCCAGTGAGAGATAATCTGTCGAATGAAAGGTCAAGGTTGTCTGAGGAAAGACACATGTGGCCATTTGCAATCATACGCATGTGTACTTTCACAAATAAAGACACACACACACACACACACACACACACACACACACACATAATCAATCAATTAATCAATCAAAATTCTAAAACCTTGAAATCAAAAAGCATATCCAGGAAGGAACTTGTATTAGTTTCTGTAATCCACCCACAGACTGTGCTCTGTTTGAAGAGCAGGGAAAGGCAATTTTGACCAATGCTGACGCTCAGGCCAGGACTCATCTGCTGAGTGGTTCACAGAAATGGAGCGGTTACAGACAAGATCAAGACTAGAATCCAGGTCTTTCCTCACATAGAACACTTTCCTAAAAAGAAAGATCGCTATGATTTATGAGTTTTGTAGGCTAGGATTTCTATGTATGGAATTTCTTCAAGCAGGAGAGCTGACCTTCCAAACACAAGAGAAGAAGGAACCTACATAGCTCCACCCCTTCCTCTGGGGACAGCAGACAAACCTGCTGACATTTTGGATCACATGTGATGAGGCAGGCACTGATCACAGTTCTGAGATCCCACAGAGCTTAGGGTCTGTCCCCTGTGTACTCAGCAGACATGTGCAAACTTGTGACATCTCCCAGCAGTGTTCTCCCAGGTGGACAGGAAGGAGACAGGACAAGGGATTCTGCGATGTGAATTTCAGACCCCTTGAAGTTTAATCTCAGGAACTGACACATGGGTCACAGTGCTTTCGAGGACTGGGGGATTATGGCGGGAAAGATGCATCTGTTAAAATAAACAAATAACAAAAGTCCCCCCAAAGTTGATGTGGCGAAGCTGATAAACATCCCTCCCAGCGTCTGCCATGGAGCGTGGGGCTGATTTTTCTAGGAGAGTCTATTTAGACTCTGACACAGATTTCATTTCTTTTTAAGGCAACAAGGGTGATAAAGTATCTTAGTGTAAAATCAATAGAAAGCAGTTTAGTGGCTGCTGAAATTCTTCCAAGAGGCCTTTCCTCCACGTCCTCTCCGTGGGAGAGATCAAAGGCGAGGGTACCAGTTTTCCTGTGTGTTCTAGTTATTTGCTACGTAAATCACCGAAGAACATTTCGGAAGCCATTTAGAATCGGGGAAGGGCTCTTCTCCAGCTTCCAGCACCTCTCACCTCCCCTATAAAGGATGTGGGGAGAAAGGGCCCTCCCATTAAATCAGCTGACAGGCCTGAGGACTTGGGGGTTATTATTCTTAAGTACCATGTTGTTGGTGTTTCCTACACTCTGGGCGAAAAGCGGAGAAACAGGCTTCCATTTTTTCCCTGGAAGCGGTTCCTTCCATCTGTCAGGCACCCAGACTGAGGTGTTGCATTAACCGCCTCAAAATTCATCGGCTCTCCGCAATGTGGATTATAAGATAACGCAGCAGCTAGAACGGTAGTGGGAGGTGGGGACGGTGTCTTTGCTGCAAACGGGCCGAGTGCAAAGGTGCCTGGGATGTTGGCGGTGGTGGTGGTGATGGAGAATGGAGAGGTGATCTTGGTCATGGTAACTGCCTGGCTCATGCCGCCGGTGTCGACATTTCTGCTTGGGAAAGCTCAATGGTTGTGTAAGAATCCCGTCAGCATGCTGTCAGGCAGTGTGGTGTGTTCGCTCACCAAAGGCTTCTGGTCCCCTGCTGCTGTCTTTCCATGATGACGTGGTCTCGCTACGTAGCTCAGGCCAGTCTGAAATGTGCAATCTTTGTACCTCTAACACTGGAACTAACCTCAGGCCTGGCTGGTTCACCCAATATTTAGGCCCTCGGTAGGATTCTATTTTCCTACCTCAGAGGAGCTAAGATGCCCTTCGTGGCAACTTGTTTTAGTCATTGGAACACATTCGCCATCTATATCCATGGAGGATGGGTTCTAGGATCCCCCACAGATGCTCAACCATCTTATTTGAGATGATAGGGACTTGAACACAGTGTATGCATAACCTCTAGGACCCTTTTGTCTTTGTTACTGATATATTACTAAGAAGACACCATGACCAACGCTACTTATAAAAGAAAGCATTGGATTAGTTTCAGAGGGTGAGTCCATTATTACCTTGGTGGGGAGTGTGGTGGCAGGAAGGCAGGCATGGTGCCAGATCCACAGGTTGCAGGCAGAGATCAAAACTGGGATTGGTGAGGGCTTTGGAAACCTCAAGCCCAGCCCGGGTGACGCAGCTCCTCCAATAAGGCCACATCTCCTAATCCTTCCTAAACCAGCCCCTCAGCTGGGAACCAAACATTCAAGAACATGAGCCCATAGGGGCCATTCTTATGCAAATCATCGCACCTTTAGGTCCTGGCAGACGGTTCACAATGCTAGCGTGAATGCAATTCTTAGCCATTGTTCTTCTTTGACAAGAGGGCTGGAGGAGATAGCTTAGTTGGTAAAGCTCTTGGGTTGCGTGTTGTCAGCACAAGGACATGGGACTGGGTTCCCAGAACGCACGTTAAAAACCAGGTATGGTGGCAGGCATGTGCTATCCCAGTGCCAGGGAGACGGGGAGAGATACAGTCCTGGGGGTTCACTGGCCCCCTTTTCTAGCATATGTGGTGAGTTCAATACCAATTCAGCAGTGAGCGTGTTTGTCTCAAATAACTGGAGGTAATCCTCTGACTCCCATATGTGTGTGTGCATACACATACATGCACATATACACACATGTGCACAGACAATGGCAAGAAAAAGTCTGTACATGTTGTGTGTTGGCACGATTTTTGTTGTGGACCCTCATTGATCCATGGTTGGATAACTCAGATGTGGAACAGCCAGGCATAGAGGGTCATCTCTGTGAATATACAGAAGGTGCATGACGCCTGGTGAGATGCCCTAGAGCCCTGTGACCTGCCACTCTCTCTTTCCTTCTCTCTGACGTGACCAATAGCTGGCGGCTTCTTTCCTATCGCTTCCTTAGGGTGTCAGTGGACAGAGACCCTGCTCTACCTATGTGTCATAAGAGTGAACATTACTTCGACGCAGTTTTTAAGACACAGAGATCTTATCTGTTTTGATGTTTTATTAATGCAACTCACACCCACCTGTGCTCACAGGCATGCGCTCACTGTGCACAGAGAACCAGACTATATGCCAAACACTCTGGACAGATCCCAGCAGTCTTGTGAGATGGGCTGTGGAATTACTCGCCTCTTACTGATGAAGCATTGTGGGCAGTGGAGACATTGGGTAACAGGCCCAAGGTCACTGAAGGGGCCTGCGGTGAAGTTCAGAGTCCATTTTGGGCATTCTGTCTCCAGGGAATGTATAAAAACCACTGCACGGGGCACGGCCATTTAGGGAGGGTGAGGTGTTGCGCGTGGGAGAAAAGAAAGATCACTTTCTCATTCAAAGAGTTCCCCATCGGTTTAACTTTGCACGTCATCACTAACAGAAGGGTCACTGTCTAACAGTAACCACTGACCATTCCTTCACCTTGCTGCTCTGCAGACAAAATTTGAGGTTAGTAATGATAATAACCCCCAAGAAAGAGGCACAAGTCTGGCCGGGACAGATAGGACTTTTTTTTTTTTTTTTTGATCCATGGAGAGCACCTTGGGCATCTTCCCAGGGGAAACTTGGGAGAGAAATAATGAGGGTGTGAGGGAGTTCTCAGAGCAGATCTGGGTGTAGTGTGGTGGACCTGTAACCCAGGACTTGGGGGCAGAAGCAAGAAGGCAAAGAGTTCAAGGCCATCCTTAGTGGCAAAGCGAGTTTTGGACCAACCTAGGTGGACTACACACAAACCTCTCTCAAAGCAACAATATCAATAACGAATAAAGTCATGGAGCAATTTGCTGGGAACTCGGTGTTCAGTTTGGTCCAAGTTTATTCCATGCAACTCTGAGGCAGGCTAGAAGCTAAAAGATAATGAAGCCCTTTCTCTGCGTCTTAGCAGAGATGAGTAAACGAAGGTGGTGAGGGTAGTGTTAGACTCCAGAGTGGACTGCTATGTTGCAACATGGGCAACAGTCCTTCTCCTCTCCCAGGGACTGATAGACACCTGCTGAGGTCAGTGACTGTGAGTCTCTAGTTAATAGACTCCCAGGTGCTACGATCACTCAATTGGGCAGTGAGTTTACATGAAACGGGGCACTGGTGGTCATGCCTCCTGTTCCCCGCCCCTTCCCTGCCTTCAAACTGGAAATCAGAGAACCTGGCTACATCTTTGGGCTGTGAAACCTTCCCATCCTGAAAGATGGATAAAGGACCCCCGTCCTGCCTCTTGGGCCCGAGTTCTCCTGAGAGCCCTGTCTCTGATGTCTGTGCATGGCATTAATAATTCTTCTAATCAACTTCTTACCTCTAACATCTGTCTCAGTGTCCCTTTGATGCTGCATATGAGACCTCTCATCATGGCGACATGTGGGCAGCATGGGACACTCTCTGGGAGGTCAGCAGAGAGAACTCTGAATGACCTGGGTGTCTAGGAAGGTTGGATGGTAGCAAACCGGAAGATATCAAGTGTTCCCTGAACATTATCAATTCTTTCTCTACAGAAAGACAATTCTTCTTGACATAAGTACATTCCCAGGGAGTTATCCAAACCCTGCCTGATATTTTTATCTTTGTATTTTTATCTCGTAGTAATACCCCTTTCTTCCATAAAGAAAAGTCCTTCAAAAATAGGATCCCCTTTAGCTTAACCTAACGTGGACTCTTCTGTTCCCAGGTTAGAAGACAGCAGCATGTTTTGAACTTCACCAGAAGCCTTCACTTCTGCACTGCTTTATGAGTATACATTTGTGTGTGTGTGTGTATGTATATATATATATATATATATATATACACATACATACATATATATGTGTGTATATATATATATATGTATATATATTGACCCTACAATACCCTCCATATCCTCAGTTGTTCAGCTCTCAAAGGACACATTTTACCCCTTTTTTACACTTTTGGAGATGTTTCAAAGAACCCCTAAGCCCAGACCCCAAAGTTTGTGTTTTGCCTACACCATTGAGATCCCCTAGAAAAATCTCTGAAGGGGTAAGACACCTATACCCCAACTCCCAACTCAGAAATCTCTACTCAAGACAATTTTTTAAGTCAAAGGTAAACTTGGTGTCAGTTTCCCCCAAAATGTTCCCTTTATGACGAGATTTGTCCTCAAACGTCTAGTTCCAACTGGGGCTCCTCCAAAGGTCATGGACTCTTCTTAAAACTCTGTCAAGTCCATTTTAAAATTGTTTGGGTAAAAATATGCATCTCATGGAGTCAGACAGATAATGATTATTTTTTTGCTGACTGAGTCTGAGTGTTTTCACAGCCAGTCTTGGAGAATTGCTTCATTATCGTAATGGGCCACCAGATATATGGAGAGGAGCAGAAAGGTACAATTAATTGTCCGATTAACAATGCCTGGGCTGTCCTTGCATTTAACTGGTCAGCTTGTAATCGGATTCCGTATTTGATTCATCGCTCACAGAAGCAGCTGCCATCTATGGAACTGTTGGTTTTCTCACGGCTCATGTGAAAGACTGAGAATCCGGAGTTTCTGAGGAGCCAGTGCTGGGGAAGTGGATGGTGCTCACAGGGAGAGGGAAACGAGTGTCATGTGACTCGCCATCATCTTGTGATTTGTTAGCTACCAAATCAATGCAGCAAGATGAGGCAGTTTCTACAGGTGAATAGTGGGAGATGGGATGGAGTGTGTGTGTGTGTGTGTGTGTGTGTGTGTGTGTGTGTACTAGTAGACACGAAAGGAGATCCTACTCACGGGTTGGAAGGCATTTTTTGTTTGTTTTGTTTCCCAGACAGAGTTTCTCTGTGTAACCCTGACTAACCAGATTCACTCTGTAGACCAGGCTGGCCTCAAACTCAGGGATCTCCCTGCCTTGAGTACTTGGATTAAAGACGTGTGCCACCATACCCGGTAGAGGTCAGTTTTTAATTCGATGATATAATTAATTCTCCAAGGGTAACAGGGAGCCACTGAATGCATGAGGGGCGGGCAAGGCACAGGTCTGCCCTTCAGTCTGGGCATGCCTCGTTCACTCTAGGATCAGCTGATCTTCCAGGTCAGAGGATAAATGTCATGCCACACCCACTTCAGAGTGGAGCGGAAGGGGCTGGGGGAGCCCATTCTCTAAGGACCCCATTACTGGTCAAGACAAAGTCTTGAAAGGCTTAATAAGAGTTTGCCAATCATCTTCTCTCTTTCTAGACAACCCTCTTTGAAATGTTACCCAATTTAATGTAACCAGGACAAAATCCACATGTAGACTCTTGTGTGTTTGCCTGTGTGCATGTGGAGGCCATAGCACGACCTAAGGTGTTACTCATCTTCCCCCTTGTCTTGTTTGTTTGTTTTGAATTTGTGAAGACATTATTCTGGGGCTCACCAGTTAGGTTAGGCTGCTTGGCCAGGGAGCCCCAGGGATCTGCCTGTCTCTGCCTCCCTCAGTGCTGGGGTTTCAAGTGTGTGTGGATCTGTGCTCTTTTTTTTTTCAGATGACTTCTGAGGATTAAATTCATGTCTTCATACCTGTGTGGTAAGCCCTTTATGATGGAGTCATCTCCCAGTCCTGACGGAGACTTTGAAGGACTTCAGCTGCGGTCCTGAGAGTGTGAATTCTTGATTACAAGGCTGCCAATGCTTCTGGGGTGTGTGCACAATGCAGATCACGGTCACCCTTTTGTAGGTGACATCCGCTCACACTGTTTGTGATAAAAATGTTTGTCCACGCAGTGCGACACAGGCCATAGAGCCCAATTAAAGATGAGTAAGTGTGGCTTAGCAATGTCAAGGACGGCCCAAGGTCACCCAGATAGTTACAAGCTCCTGCTTCTCATCATGCTACCTACTAGCCAAAGATACATGAAGCACTGTATAAGTAGACACTTGTGTCAAAGTTTTAGTCCCAGTGGTGGTCCTGTTGGGAAGGGACAGCAACCTTAGGAGGTGGGACTAGTGGGGTTCTGTAGATCATTGATTACATACCCCAAAGATGACTTGAGGAGTGGCCTGGATGTCTTGTTTTCCCTTTACTCCCTGGCTCCTGGTACCCATGGCTTCGCCACAATACAAGCTCCATCAGTGAAAAGGAAAGGGGCTGCTTGTTCACAGACTGGGAACTTCTGAGCTGTGCATCAAGGTAAACCTTTTCTCATTATAAGCCAATGATCTCAGGTATCTTGTTATAGCCACAGCATGCTGACTGCACAATAAGTATGTTAACTTTTGGGTCGTTTTGACACTGGAAATGAGAGGGTTTCGTTTGTCTCATGGCTTCAGTGGTATTAGTCCATCATGGTAGGAGGGACGGGGTGGTCAGAGCATCTGGCGTCATGACAGACAGGATGCAGAGTGGAGCCGCAACAGAAAGGGGCCAAGGAAAGACATAATGCCCACAGATGTGTTCCAGTGACTTCTTCCAACAGGTTCCACCTTCCCAAGTTCCACCCCTTCCCAATAGTCTACTTAAATATTGACCCCATCAATCAAAGAACCCATTGACTAGATCAGAGTACGAAGAGCTCATTGTCTTTGGAAACGCCCTCATGAACACTCAGAGGTGTGCTTCATCAATCTCATCTCCCAACCCAAACAAGCTGACAGCCAAGATCAGCCATCGAGGTGCCCCTACCCCTGCCACCACTGTGGTAGTTTGAACAAAAATGACACTACTAAGAGATGTGACCTTTTGGGGGTAGGTGTGACCTTGTTGGAGGAGGTGTGTCAACAGGGGGCGGGTTTTGAATGTCTCAGATGCCCAAGCTATGCCCAGTGTCTCTTTATGCTGCTTGTGGATCCAAATACAGAACTCCCAGCTCCTTCTCCATCCCATGTCTGACAGTACTCTGCCACGCTTCCCACTGTGACAATAATGGACTAAACCTCTCAAACTGTAAGCCAGCCCCAGTTAAATGTTTTCCTTTATAAGAGTTGCTGTGGTCACGGTGTCTCTTCACAGCAATGAAAACCCTAACTAAGATAACCACCTGGGCTGATTTTCTTTCCCGCCTCCAGAGCTGGGCAGGCTAACAAGACCTGCTAGACCTGTACTGTAGACCACTTGGGTAGTGCCCACTACAGTTGTGCATGTGGATGATTTTGGTTTTCACTGACTTCTGCCACTTCCTGACCTGCCAACCTGTCAAAACTGAAGATGAGTCAGAGATAAAGGAACAGAGCTTCGTTTTTGTTGGATTGTCTGGGTTCTGGAAATATGAAATATACTTGGAATTGTGGTACTTGCCATCGCCTAGTTCTTCAGGGTGAGCATTGTGCTTGTGTGCATTGGTACATTTATAGAGTTCATGTGAGCAAAAGGAGCCTCTAGGTCCTAAAATGAATACCCTAGATACAGTCCACACACTGGCGGCCTTCAGGAATATGTTCACAAGACCCTGGTTGATCTATGTTAGATCATGGACATCTCTCTTCATCTCTTTCTCTCTCATGATAAAGTTCATTCCAAAGAGTCATTGTGTGTTGTGTTTGCTCCTTCCCAGAGACCTGCATTTCTTTCTTTTTAAGTCACAACACCACCAATCCCTGCATTTGGGACACAATATCCTGTAATGAATTGGGAAGGCAGTAATGGCCTTAATAGACCTCTGCCTTGAACTCTGATTTTTTGGGGGCTGCCAAGGCAGACGAGCAATCATTTTCATTTGCTGTTTTTTGTCACCAGTTGAAATTGCCCTGCGTGATGGTGAAGGCTGTCTGAAGGAGGAGACTGAGAAGGTTTCTAACCTTTCAGCCCCAGGAAAGGGAAACACATACTTTTTTTTTTTTTTTGCCATGGAGTTGAAAAAAAAAAGGAGGATCAGGAGAGATTAGAATCCATAACTCAGGGGCTGTAAACAGACAAATGTAAGAGCAACAAGGCCGTGACTTCAGAGAGCAGCAAGCTTTGTTCCCTGATACCCAGCATGCCTTCTCCAAAGTTCTGAGACCTATCTAAACTGATCTTGCTTATATGCAGTGCCAGAATGAGATATGGGAGGGGTCTGGTGAGAAACCCAAGGTCCCTGACTCATCAGTAGATTCTGGATTCCTGCCCTGGAGCCAGGTGCATTTTCACACCGCTGGTCTCCCTGGGAAATACAGATCGAAGAAGACTTATGTGCCCAGTTTGGGATTGAATCTGCCTAGACCTCTCTGCTTCGGGCAGTGTGGGGGGTCACACGCACACTCACATGCCACAGGAAAGAGTTCACTGCGTGCCCGCAAATCACCACTGTTGAAAGAAGGCTCATTTCCACCCACCCATCCCATAAATCGCACTGGGAATCTATCCTGTCTCTGCCATTTGGAAAACTTGTTTAATTTGTAGCTATTTCATTTGTCCTTGGGGGAAGCAGAAGTAAAAAAGATAGATGGTGGACCTCAGCTTGATTATCATGTGACAGAAAACTCAAGAACTTTTGGAAATATAGGCAGGGAGCGGAAACTACACTGCAAAACTCCCCATGAAGAGGGGAGAGGGTATTGGTGTCTGGGGGTTCTGGGTCAGCTGCACTGCCTCTTGGGAAGGCTTCGCATGTGCTATGTGCCTGAAGCCCCCCATCTTTCTGATCTTATTAGCCACATATCTGCAGAGAGTGGAGATGGGACATAACACCCCCTGCCAATTTGAGCTCAAATCATCCTGTCAAGTAAATGCACGTGCCTTTATTCATCTTAAATACACAGTCTCTGTGACAGCTACTTTTACGGCAATGTAACATAGTTAGAGTCATTTTGGCAGAGAGGTCACTTTGAGAAGATGCCCCCACCGGACTGGGCTATAAACAAGCCTGTGGTGTATTTTCTTTATTGATGATTGATGGAGGAGGGCCTAGTTCACACTGGGTGGTACCAGCTCTATGCTGGTGGTCCTGGGTGGTATAAGAAAGTCAGCGGAGTAAGCCCAGGGAACAAACCTGTAAGCAATGAATAGTCCTTCATGGCCTCTGCTTCAGACTCTGCAACTAGGTTTTGGCCTCCGGTTCCTGCCGTGATTTCCTATTCCTTCATGACCTCAGCTTCAGTTCCTGCCTCCAGGTTCCTGCCTTGAGTTCTTGCCTTCTTGCCATGACTTCCCTTGACGAGGGACTGTGGTATGGAAGCATGAATGAAATACACCCTTTCCTCCCTAAGTTGCTTTTTGGCCATGGTATTCTGTCATAGCATAGAAAGCTAATCAACAGAACCATCACAGTCTGCTGATGCAGAGAAGAGTAGTCAGTGTTTGCCGATCGCCTTTATTAGCACAGAACAAATTTGTTTTCCAAAGTGCCGGGAATCCATGTGTGTTTTGCCTATTTTTTAAAATATTTTTTTCTGCCACCCACAGGAGTACACAGTTCACTTACTTGATTTCTCGGTGTTAAAAAACAAATACAGGGGCCAGGGAGATGGTTTGTTTGATAAAGTGCTTGATATACAAGCATTAACAACCTGAGTTTGGTACCCAGCTTTCACATAAAAATATTTGGGTGCAGTGGCCTGTGCTTATGACCCCAGCACTGGAGACGGGTGCCGTGGCCTGTGCTTATGACCCCAGCACTGGAGACGGGTGCCATGGCCTGTGCTTATGACCCCAGCACTGGAGACGGGTGCAGTGGCCTGTGCTTATGACCCCAGCACTGGAGACGGGTGCAGTGGCCTGTGCTTATGACCCCAGCACTGGAGACGGGTGCCGTGGCCTGTGCTTATGACCCCAGCACTGGAGACTGGTGCAGTGGCCTGTGCTTATGACCCCAGCACTGGAGACGGGTGCAGTGGCCTGTGCTTATGACCCCAGCACTGGAGACTGGTGCAGTGGCTTGTGCTTATGACCCCAGCACTGGAGACGGGTGCCATGGCCTGTGCTTATGACCCCAGCACTGGAGACGGGTGCCATGGCCTGTGCTTATGACCCCAGCACTGGAGACGGGTGCAGTGGCCTGTGCTTATGACCCCAGCACTGGAGACGGGTGCAGTGGCCTGTGCTTATGACCCCAGCACTGGAGACGGGTGCCGTGGCCTGTGCTTATGACCCCAGCACTGGAGACTGGTGCAGTGGCCTGTGCTTATGACCCCAGCACTGGAGACGGGTGCAGTGGCCTGTGCTTATGACCCCAGCACTGGAGACTGGTGCAGTGGCCTGTGCTTATGACCCCAGCACTGGAGACGGGTGCAGTGGCCTGTGCTTATGACCCCAGCACTGGAGACGGGTGCAGTGGCCTGTGCTTATGACCCCAGCACTGGAGACGGGTGCAGTGGCCTGTGCTTATGACCCCAGCACTGGAGACGGGTGCTGTGGCCTGTGCTTATGACCCCAGCACTGGGGACGGGTGCCGTGGCCTGTGCTTATGACCCCAGCACTGGAGGGCAGTGACAGGAAGATCCTTGGGGTTAGGTGTTGGTCAGCCTAGCACAGTCATGAGCTCCAGGTTCAGTGAGAGACCCTGATTCAAGAAATAATGTGAAGATGGATTGAGGAAGACACTTGTTTACCTCTGGCTTCAGTAAAATATGTACACACACACACACACACACACACACACACACACACAACCACCACTGCTGCCGCCACCACAACCACCACCACCAGCAGCACCAGCAACAATAACAATAGAGCAAATAAAAATGAAAACTTTGATCTTACTTAAAAATCAAAAGTGCTAGCATCCTCTAAAACATAAGAAAGACAGAATGTCCTGAGGTTTCTGTGTGGCTGTTCTCTTGGAAGGGAGGGAAAGGGGGGATCTCTCTCTCTCTCCCCCAGCCAAAGAGGTCTCTCTGTGGCCAGTGTGGGTGTACAGTAGTGTTCCAAGTCCTTCAACAAGGCAGGCGCCTGCCCAACCCATCTGGGCTTAGTCTTTCCCCTACACAACAGAAAATGGTGTGTGTGCCATCTGGAAAGAAGTTGGCGGTGGGCACCGCTAACCAGCACTGGTACCCAAAAGTGCAGCCAGACCCTTTGGTGTTTAGCTTGAAAGCTAGTATCAACATACGGTCTCATAAAAAGCTAACACAAAGCCGAAGTATAGATGCAATCCAGAGAGCTTGCTGGAGGTCCCTGGGGGCCAATGAAGTGAAGTGACATCATATTTTACTGAGCCGCACTCCCACAATCAGTAAGTACCTTTATTACACATAAAAGTGCATTAGTCTTCCTCGGACTTCCCTGTGCCAGCGCTATGGGGATTCCCACAGAGACAGGAAGGTGGGGAGAGGGTTAGACACAGCAGACAGGGGTGGGGAGCCACTTATTCAAGTGTCATTGAGACTAGGAAATGGTGACTTAATATGCAGCTCTGGGGCTGGCTGAGTGGGTGAGAACAATTGCTGAATAAACCCGGTGACTTGAGTTTGATTCCCAGAACCTATGTAAGGGTAGAAGGCAAGACATGGCCCCACAAAGTTGTCCCCTGACCTCCACATATGTGCCCTGGAATGGACACACACACACACACACACACACACAAATAGAAGTTGTTTTTTTTTTTAAATGCATTCATCTCATGGGCAGGTGGGGCTAAAATTAACAACATCTATATCATGAGGACTGGACCCCACCTTGAAAAATAAAGGAAAAATTCTGGAAACAAATTATTTTACATTTAACAAAATTTGATGGTTCTAATGGCTACTGGGTAATGATTCTTGGAATTAGCATAAAAGCAAATCAAATGAGATTTTTCAAATAAAATCTGACAGCCCTCCCTATAAACTACAACCTTCCTTCCAACCCTCCATCATATTTGATGTTTGTTGCTATACTGGGAAAGGCAACACATCTTGCAAACATCAATCTGGGGACTTACATATGAACCGAAGTCATGGGTCTATCCTGTTTACACTCAATTACCCTTTTTAGTGGGATATAATTTTAGACTTATTGCAGAGGTGTAATGGTTATATAATATGCCAAATTTCAATCTGTCTTTTTAAATCCACTTTCTCATAATGCTCATATTTGTCAAAAAATAAGACATTAAAGTGACTATGTTACTGTTAATTAAGTAACAGACTTTATTCCAACTTCCTTCTTTTTATTTTCCCTGAAAATGTCCCTCTCTTGTCCCAGGGTCTAGTCTAGGACTCCACGCTACTCTGCACCACTGTCTCCTGAAGTCTCTTTCAGCAGGCTCTGTGTGGATGCTGCCTAGACCGATTCTGTCAGCTCATCTCTTTTCGGTGGCTCGCCAGCAGCCCTGTGCATGCTTCTTCTACATCGTTCCTATTGACTTTGTGAAGCCATACGTCAGCTGCAGTCTTTGCACTCTGCAGAGCCAGAGACTGACACTGTAAAGCTAATGTTCCGGATGGGGAAGGGCATTGGCGCGGGCTTGACACAGTGCTTAAATTCCAGTGCATTTCGGTCTGCTGACAACTCTCCCACTCCGCGTTCTGCTGCTGTGGCAAAACACTCTGGCTCAAAGCAGCAGAGGAAGGCAAGGGTTTACTTGTCTTGCGCTTCAGGACACGGTCCATCATTGAAGGAGGTCAGGGTAGAAACCCAAGAAGGAATTCAAGCAAAAAGCATGGAAGAACTGCTTGCTGGCTTCACTGTCTGGCTCGCTCTCACAGGCTCCTGGTTCAGTAGCCTACTTATATAGCATAGGACTGTCTACCTAGGTAATGGTGCCACCCACAGTGGGTTGGGCTCTCCTGCACTAATTAGCAATAATGATAATCCCCCAAAGACATGACTACAGAAAAACCTGGTAAAGACACTTATGTCACTGAGATCTTTTTCTCAGGTGATTTAGGCTGTGACGAGCCTAGCTTTTGTCTGTTAAAATATTAAGACACTCAAGTAAGGTTTAGGAAATACGTATGCTCAGAGAGCTCCTTTTTCCTTCCCTAGTGCATCAACTAAAGGATAAAATCCTGCTCAACAGGGGGTACCCTGGACTCTGATCCAGTAGGAAAAACCTGTGTGAAGCAGGTTGATCTTCCCGTGACACTGGAGGGCAGATGCTCTAGTTGCTGTTCTAGTACTAAGCAGGAAGGAGAGTCAACTCATGAGTGATCAGGTTGTTGGTTTTCTCCCTCCCTCCCTCCTTCCCTCCCTCCCTCCCTCCCTCCCTCCTTTCTTTCTTTCTTTCTTTCTTTCTTTCATGAGATGAGATCTTTTCTCCCATCCATCCTTCCAAGAAACCTCAGTGTTTCCGGGCACAAGGGGCCCTTGTCCTGACATTTACTTCTTAGGCCAGAGTCCTAGGAATATTATTTATGTTCTTCGGTGGTGAGTGCATCTTTAGAAAAACAAACCGAATCAAACAAAATTCTCTCCCCTCCTCCCGCCTTAGTCTCCCAGTTACTAGGATTGCGGGTATGCCTCATGACAACAGGCTAGGGCTGCGGTTTTAATTGACTCTCAAGAGTCATGTGCACTTGGACTTGGGTGACTTTTCCGGGACCGCCTGGGAGATCGCATGCTGTTTTTAATTGTGTATCTGTGGGAAGTGGAAACGTCCATTGGAGCATTTTAATGAGAAAGAACAGGTGTGTGTGTGTGTGAACTAGAAGCACCTGCTGGAGATTCAGGATGGGAAATCGGGGTTCTCCTCGGATGGAATACACCTAACTCTTTGATCATGTTCTTTTGGAAGGGGCATTATCAGTGAGCTCGACCCTAGTATCATGGAGTATGTGAACACCCACAAGGACACAGGATGTGTGAGGCCTCTATGAATCTCCTGGAACTGTCTCTGTGGGGTGAATTACCCCATTCCCTAGTTTCTTTGTATTCCTTATATTGCTGATTCTGTGTGCGAACAGATACAACAACAGAAGCAGAGAATCATCAGGCAGGTAAGGTTACCCTCTCCACCTCCGCTTCTATTGTTCATTAGCATAAGAGAAGGAAGGCCTGGTGTGATGGCTCAGTAGGTAAAGCACTTCCTATAGAAGCATGAAGGCCTGAGTTCCAATCCCCAGCACCCATATAAAGACTGGGCATAGCAGCACATGCTTATAAACCTTAATACTCCCAGGGTGAGGTGAGAAATAGAGATGGGGAAACTGCCAGAAGCTTTAGGGCCAGCTAGCATACCTCAAGGTCAAAGGTGAAGATGACCACCTGAGATTATCCTCTGACTACACACACCCAATGGCCCACATGTGTGCCCACAATCCACACTAAACGTGCACATACACACATACCTATCACACACAATTTTTTTTTTCAAAAGGAGGGAAAATGCAGTTTCTCCTGAGCGACATTGACATAGTTGAGAAGGACTGGGGAGCATGGCCGGGGGAGGGGAGTGGAGACCACGTCTGATGGATCCCTCATCTAATTTAAAAGCAAACAGCACTGCCAGATAGAATTTGTTATGGGTCTGACGGACTGTGGAGGGGGAACCGACAGGCTCATAAATACACAGAAACCTTGAGGCAGAACGCAGATCTCAGAGTTTGGAAAGATTGCTGGCCTTGGGACACCAAGGTACTGATTCTCTAAAATTTCACCAATCTCCAACATGCCCAGTTGGCTGGCTGAGAAAAGCGCCATCTGGGTGGGACGTGGGGACCTGTTTGCAATGCCTTCTTGTAGGAGCAGGTGGGTTTTTCCACTAGACGCGGGGCCCTTTCAGTGACTGCACACTTCCCCCTATTACGATCTGTCTAATAACTTGTCCTGGGGTATTGTGTTTACCCCGGAAATGTTAATGACTTCATAACTCAGTGTGAAGTGCTGTGGGCAATTTTTGTATTATTAAGGAGTCTATGAAGTATAAAAGCAGGAACGCTCTCAAGGTGCCCGACCACAGTTATAACTCGATTCTCATTTTGGAAAAAAGAAGAGAAATGAAAATGGTATAGAATCCATGTTTTCAATTGAGAAAGTAGTTCATTGGCGCATAATAAGAAGTGTTGCCCTTTGGCAAGAAGACAGCGTGTGTCTGGAAGGCTTTGAGTTGTGTATGTGAGGTGCACACTCAGCAAGGATGGACGATTGGGCTTTGGCAAGTCGGGGGGGGGGGGGGACCTCTGACCTGGGCTCTGTGCTGGGTAGGTGGGATGCTGATTCAGGTAGCTGAACAATGGCTGAGGGACTCTGGCCCAGGATGGAGGGGATGAGCAATATGGACTACGGAGAGAAGGATGAAGGGCATTATGTCCTCAGTCTGCTGCCATCTTTCTTCGTCTCACTCTCCTGGAACCACAGACTTGCTGATCCTCACACCCTATTAACCGGGACTTCTGGGTGAACGAACGAGCCAGCCAGACTTCCACTCAGCCTGACATCACAACTGGGAGATGCACTGCCTGTCCATTCCAGAACCTTCTGTCACCACCCCTTCTGTCTTTTAGCGGGGTCTCTAGGGACACTTAGAGATCCAAGGAACATATCTTGGAAATCATGAACTGAAATTCTCTAAGAAGGAAAACCAGGGGTGGGGATGCAGCTCAGCTGGTAGAACGCTTGCCTTGCACGCATGAAGCCCTGAGCTCCACCTCTAGCTGTGCATAAACCAGACGCAGTAGTACAGCCTGTCGTTCCAGCACTCTAGAGATGGAGGCAGAGGGTCAATCGGTCATCCCCGCTGACCCAGGGAGTGTGAGGCTAACTGGGGATGCATAGACCTTGCTTCAAACAGTAACAACTAAATAAGAAGGTGGGAGGGCGGAATACAAATCCTCAAGCCTGTCAGAACCAGTTTGTCCTTTGTTTCTAGTTCAGTGTTTCCTTAGGTGCTCAGTGGCCCTTGTCAGATTGTTTCCGGTATGCAAAACCCTACAACTGTAGTGTGACTGAACTCTATCTATCTTGCTCAAGAGGCCTGCATGCCACCCATGGCTGGGGAGGGGTTACCTGTGAAGGCCACTTGGCTCCTTCTGGATCAGACGGGCTCATTAGGTGAGCACAGTGTGCTTTGGGTTCGTTTCCCATGTTTCATTGCTACTCTTCTTGGGACATATGTGGGCATAGGAGCACCCACCTGCCCTAATTCTCTGTCATGGTTATGTCCACCAGCACTGAGCTGATGACATCAGAGGGTCCTGGGTGATGTGCATGTGTCGTCTGCTAAGTCTGTCGTCCTCGTCATTGGAATTTGATCATGAGACCTCCCTTCACTGTGTTCTCTTCTCAGCCCATAAGTTCCCTTGGATGGCGGGCATCCAATCTCATTAAGAACGCTTGGATCTACCTATCAGCCCTGGCTTAGCTCTCTCTCTCTCTCTCTCTCTCTCTCTCTCTCTCTCTCTCTCTCTGGAAGAATTCTCTTTGTTCCCTAAGAACTACAGCTAGAAAAAGTCAGCACAAGGCAGGTCTTTACTAGAGGCACACGGAATTTTCTGGGAGGCAGAAATATTTGCAGCTGGATGGGGCTGCTCAGAGAAACAGTGAGGCCTCTGTTCCCTGGGGAGCTTCAGGTGCAGGCTGGGCTTTGCCGGGAGAGAGTATGGACTCTTAGCATTGCTTGCTGGGGTGGCGCTGGGGCTGACACTGGTGTGCACTCCCCTACTGAGGCATATTACGTTCTGTATCTCATTCTCGTGTCACCTGTAAGGAGGCCAGGCAAGACGACTCTTGGGTCCCCATTCAGTCTATTGTGGCTACAGTCTCCTTGACATCTATTCTTCTCATAAAGTGGGGTCTACATCTCTTCTATTCGAGTCTGGTTGGGCCCTACGACTGCTTGACAATAGAATATGCTGGAAGACGATGGTGCAAAGGAATGGTGCTCTCCCAGACCACACTGTGCGAGGCCAGAAGCTCTTGCTTCATATTGTTTGGGGAATGTTGCACTTAGAGTCCTGTATTGTCAAATAAATTCGATTCGACTGTCCTAATGGCACTATGTTGTGAGGAAACCCATGATCATAGCCAGAGGATCTGTAGCAAAAGTGGGAGAGAAATAGGAGGGAAAGACAGAGAAATGGACACATACACAGAGAAAGAGAGAGACACAGAGAGAGACAGAGAGAGAGACAGAGAGACAGAGAAATTCTGAGATCTAGATCAGACTCCCACCCAACAAGGTACCGGTGACTAAGCCTCATGTGACTTCAGCACTAACCACCACCATCACCTAACTGTAATTTACAAAAGACCTCTAGTGAGCGCCGCCCAGCTAAGTGTGACGTGACAGTAAATTGTAGCCCACTACCTCTTTAGCTGCTTTGTTGTGCACTAATAGGTACACGAATCAAGAATTTGATGAACTGCCTGTGGGAGGCAGGCTGTATTTAGTCACAGGTCAATTAGATGATCTGATCAAAAAGACAGGCTCCCAGTTGTTCTAGATTATTCTAAGAGAGACTCACTCATGGTTGACAGGTAATCTTTTTCCAGATGGGCGCAGTGGGAGCTGCAGAGGTGGCAGGGAGAACATTTTGTCTAATCTGTTGTCTGTACCTTACTCTGGAGTGGCTTCTTGATATCTCAGAATAATTCAGACCAAGGAGGATTTTTGGCACTGGGAAGGACAGTGATGTGGTACAGAATCCATTTAAAGATACGTACCATGAGGAAACTACAAAGAAGCCCTAGCCAGGAGCAGGGAGAAAAACTGAAGGGGGACACAAATATGTTCGCTTGTATCTTTGTTTCAGGCAGTCTGCTTTAGCAGTGGCTGGTCTGAGTTCTTCATTCTCAGCAAACACTGTAGCTTGTGTGAATAATAAATAGTCCAGAGGATGCTGACAAGGAAAGGATTCCTTTCCAGCTTGGTGCACCAGGGCATGGATATAACACATGCATATATATGGTGGTAACTTGGTTCTTCCTCCCTCCGCCCCTCCGTCCTTCCCTCCCTCCCTCCCTCCTTCCTTTCTTGAGTTTTCAAGACAGGTTTGCCCTTGCTGTTCTGGAACTTGCTCTGTAAACCAGGCTGGTCTCGAACTCACAGAGATTCTTATGCCTCTGCTTTCTAGTGCTGGAATTAAAGGCGTGTGCCACCACACCTGGCTGGCACTTTGGCTCTTTGATATATGATTCTCTGTAGTGGTTTGAATTAGAATGGGCCCCATAGACTCATATATTTGAATGCTTAGACACCGGGGAGTGGAAATATTTGGGAAGGATTAGGAGGCATTGTTGTGTGGCATTGTTGGAGGAAGTGTGTCCCTGGGAGTGCATTTTGAGGTTTCAAAAGCCCTCACCAGGCTGGGCCTCTCTCTCTCTCTCTCTCTCTCTCTCTCTCTCTCTCTATCTCTGAGTTACAGGTTCAGTGAGCGACCTTGACTAAAAAAATAATGTGGAGAGTGATAGAGAAAGATAACCGACACTGGCTTCTGGCCTTTACATGCAAGTGCATGTGCACACAACAGGTAAACTGACATACACTGACAGATGGTCATACATACATACTACAACCCAATGACGCCAGGATGCAAATCGTAGCCCTGCAGCTTCTTAGGTGAGAAGGACAAGTTACTTAAGCGTCCAAACCTGTTTCCCTGAGAACTGTAATGACTACAAGGGAAAAGGTAGACTCCAAAAGCTTAGCCCCAAATCTAGCAGAAGTGCCTACACATCAGGTGCTGCATCTGCTCTGCTTTTGACTCTTACTGGATTGGGCTGACCTTTTCAGACTGAGCCAGCCTCACCTGGTTAGCACCGACGAGTCTCCGTTTCTGAGACACGACATTTTAAACTACACATGGGCAAACTGACCCCTCCACCAAGCCTCCCCCATGGTCTGTGTCTGTGGGGTGTGCTTTGCCAGCAGATGGCTGTACTTCCAGCTCCAAGTGCTTGGGAAAAAGTAGAAACGTAATGTTTGCTGACATGTGACCATTCCAAGAACCTCGGATTCTTGTGTGCAGAAATAAAGCTTTGTTGGCATATGAGGCCCTTGTGTGCGTTCATGCTGTCTGTGGATTTTATTCTCCGCGGAGAGCAGAGTACTTGCAACAGATACTTCATGACTCACAGCCTGGGATATTGGTTATCTGGTTCTTTGAAGACAATATTTGCCTACTTCCATTGTAAGTGATAGAAAAGGACCTATTAAAGCCTAAGCAACCTATTAGAACACAGCTTGCATCATTCATCATCATATAATCCTATGCATACATTTATATTTTCATAATACATTTGTGTGTGCTCAAACATCTATCTATCTATCTATCTATCTATCTATCTATCTATCTATCTATCTATCATCTATCTATCTATCTAACATCTATCTATCTAACATCTATCTATCATCTATCTATCTATCTATCTATCTATCTATCTATCTATCTATCTATCATCTGTCTATCTATCATGTATCTATCATCTATCTAACATCTATCTATCTATCTATCTATCTATCTATCTATCTATCTATCATCTATCTATCTATCTACTCTATCTATCTATCTATCTATCTATCTATCTATCTATCTATCTATCATCTATCTCCTTTCTACCACATATCATGTATTTATGTGTGTCCATACATCAGCACACATCCAGGCAGCAGCCCAGATGTTCACATCCAGCTGCCATCTTCTTTGACCCCGTGTCTTTGCTGGGTACCATCCCACATTTTTCCCTCATCGAATTAGCACTGAGTCGGCAGGAGCGCATTTGTGGTAAGTACATGTGGCCAAGCTGAAAGCACGTGTCTCTGTTCACACCATGTTATGTTTCTAAAGATATACATGAATATTTCAGCTCTTTCTTCTGCGATAGATGGTTCCGGCTTTCCTTATGGCCCTCCCCACTCCCCCAGGCTGCAAGAACCTGCTCTCATCACAGAATCAGGCGAGGGAACTATTTACCATACATATGAGAATCAACATGAAGAAATCACCCCTTAGGAGCTGTTCACTTCGCTTTTGCCTTCGTGCTCTTGGGCTATGATTAAACTTTGATACATATAAAAGTTTGCTGGGTTTTATAGAGTCACAGTGCTGGTACACTCATGGCAGGCGGACATGCTCAGAACTCAAATCCATTCTGCTCTGTACTTGGGTATGGGAGCAGGTCCCTCACTCACAAAATAGCATTTAAATATACTGTCTATATTAAACTCATCTAAGATCCGAGACTGTTGAAGCTGATGAGAGATGGGATCCGGTGTCAACAGGTGCAAAACTTTAGTTTTTCACACGAGCAAATTTACAGCCAGACTGAAAAACTGAGGCTTTCACATGGAAAATCCAGGGCTCTTAGCTTTACTTGCCAGTTTGCTGCAGCCTAGAGTCAACGGAGGAGGGAGTCTCAACTGAAGTATTGCCCAGATCATATTGGCCTGTGTGCATAGTGGCGGGGGCGGGGACTGGTTGTCTTGGTGTTTTTATTTCAGTTTTAAAATGTATGTGCGTGTGTGTGTGTGTGTGTGTGTGCATATGCACATGTGTGTGAGAGAGTGTGCACATGTGCATGTGGGTGTCTATCGATGACGGAAGTGACCGTTGAAGGCCCTGAAGCTGAGTTACAGGCACTCGTGAGTCACGTGACACAGGTGTTAGGAACTGAACTCTGGCCTGCTGTGAGAAGAGCAAGTGTTCTTAACCATGGAGCCATCTCTTCAGTGCCCTGGTTACTAACTGATGTGGAAAAGTCTAGGCCACTGTGGCCAAGGCTGTCTCCTTGATAGGCGGTCCTGGGCTGTACAAGCAGGCTAGATAAACGTGAATGGGTGAGCCAATAAGCAGCCTTTCTCCATGTCTCTGCTTCAGATATTCTCTTGGATCCCAGCTCTGATGATGGATTGTGATCTAGAAGTATGAGCTTAAACAAGCCATTCCTCTCCTAAGGTGTTTTGGCCAGACTCTTTCATCACAGAAACAGGAAAGTATGGCAGCAAGTCACTGGCTTAATGAAGACCACTGATGTTGTCTGTGCTTGTCTGGGGAGTTGTGCAGGCTTCCACAACAGTTGACAGAACTTTTGGGGAAGGATTAGGAGGTGTGGCCTTGTTGGAGGAGGTGTGTTACTAGCGGTGTGCTCTGTGCTTTCAAAAGCCCACACCACTCTCAGCGCTCTCTCTCTCTCTCTCTCTCTCTCTCTCTCTCTCTCTCTCTCTCTCTGTCTGTCTAATACTTGCTGGTAAGAATGTAAGGTCTTAGCTGTTGCTCCAGCACTGTTCCTGCCTGCTGCCATGCTTCCCACTATGATGGTCATGGACTCTAGCACTACAAATGCTAGCCCCCAAATTTAACACTTTCTTTTATTGGTCATTGTGCTTTAGAAAAGCAACTACTGCTGTGATAAAACACCATGGCCCAAAGTGTTGGGAGCAGTGAACCCCCAGATCCTGAATTTCTTGTAAATAACTTGTTTTCCTCTGCTCTGAGACAGCCTGCCGCTGCTCTGAGCACGAGACTCTCAGGAGATGATGGCAGGAGAGTGGTTTCTGGTGGGTTTGGCTGGGATGTGGCTATCAGTTAAGGATCCCAATATATGCGGCTCTGGTACATAATAAAGGGGGCATTCTTGGGGCATTCCTGTTTCAAGGATGACCTGTGTCTCTGTCTGTGTCTTTGTGTGTTTCAATCTCCAGCTCCTTGCCAGGTTCACGAACTGTATGGTAGCGCATGGAGCACAGACAGGTGTAGTGCACTACACAAAAGCAGCTCTGGGATGAAGGGCTTGTTTGGCTTATCTGTATATATCACTGTCCATCACAGAAAGTCAGGGTAGAAACTCAATCAAGGCAGCACAGGAACCTGGAGGCAGGAGCATCACAATACTGAGGCCATTGAGGAGTGCTGTTTATGACTTGCTTGTTATGCACATGGCTTGTGCAGCCTGTTTTGTTTTTTGGATCATCCAGGGCCACTAGCCCAGGGGTGGTACCACACCCAGTGAGCTGGATCCTCCCACATCAATCATTAATCAAGAAAATGCATTATAAGCTCGTCTGCAGGCTGATCTTCTAGGAGGCATTCGCTCGATTGAGTATTTCTGTTCTCAAATGATTTGAGCATGTATCAAGTGGACATAAAACTAGCAACTACAACACAGAAGATCTCTTTTCAGCTTTTTGGGGGAACCACCATACTGATTTCTGTAGTGGCTAGACTAGTTTACATGGCCACCAATGGCACATAAAGCTTCCTTTTGTTTGTATCCTTGACAGCATCTGCTATTTGTTTTCTTGATGACCTCTGTTCTGACAGGAGTGAGATGGAATCTGAATGTAGTTTTGATTTGCATTTCTCTGATGGCCAGTAAATTTGGCGTTTTCTCTTTTCATGCTTACTGGCCATTTGCACTTCATCCCTGGAGAACTACCTGCTCATTTCATTAGCCCATTTATTGGCTGGGTGATGGATACTTGCACGGCCATGTTCATTCATAATAGCTAAGCTATGAAACTAACTCAGGTGATGGAGGAAGGTCATTGGCTAATAAAGGAACTGCTTTGGCCCATTTTATTGGTTAGAAGATAGGTGGGAGGAGAAAAGAGAACAGAACGCTGGGAGGAAGAGGAAGTGAGGTCAGACTCCACAGCTCTCCTCTCGGGAGCAGACGCCTGAGAGAGACGCCATGCCCCGCTCCCGGCATGAAGCTCCGACCCAGGATGGACTAGGCTAGAATCTTCCCGGTAAGACCGGTTCTCACAGATTATTAGAGATGGGTTGATCGGGATGTGAGAATTAGCCTGTAAGTGCTAGAGCTAAAGGGCCAAGCAGTGCTTAAAAGAATACAGTGTCTGTGTAATTATTTTGGGTAAAGCTAGCCCCGCCGCTCATATTACTACACTCAGGTGTCCCAAACCAGAGAAACAAGTGACAAAATGTGGTATTTATACACAATAAACCCTTTCCAGCCATGGAGAATGAAATGATGTCATTTGTAGAAGTTTGGATCCAACTGGACAGAATCCCCTTAAACAGTCATAGAAAGACAAACAGCTGAAGTTTTTCTCATTTGTGCCTTCTAGGCTCCATAGAGACAAAATCATATCTGTGGGCATGACAATGATAATAGGGGCAAAAGAATCTAGAGACACAAAGGAAATGCTGGATAGAGAAGAGGTGAGAAAAGGGAGCTTGTTGGGCTAAGGGAGCTGGAGAAATATATTCAACATATGATCAAGAGTTCTATGGTAAAATTAAAAAAAAATAGTAAAATTTAAAAGCAAAATGCTGCATTCCCTTAGTTATTCCGTTATTCCATTATTGGGCACATGTGGTATGTTCTTTTCCTTTTTAAAATAAATTGGTTTTTCTAAGATTTACTTTCCTTCCGTTCCTCTTTTCTTTATTTCTTTTGCGTGTGTGTGTGCAATGTGTGTACACATGCATGATGGTGCCTGTAGAATCCAGACGCAGGTGTCAGATTCCCAGAACTGGAATTATAGGTGGTTGTGAACTGCCCCATGTGAGTACTAGGAACCGAACTGGGGTCTTCTGTGAGAGCAGCAAATGCCCTTAAATGCTGAGGGCACACCTGATATTTTATTGCATCTTCTGTGACCACGACTTGTCTGAAAACCGACTTTGGCTATCTTATTCGACAGTATCATTCCCAAGCCTAGCATGGCTGCCAGCATGCCCTGTACAGCCTCAGTTGCATGTGTGATGCCATGGGATCTACCAACTATTCCTGCTGTTGCCTACGTGCCAGCGCTGGAGAGGAAGGAAGGCATGAGGATGGCAGAAAGAGGGAACTCAAGAGTGGAGCTATATGCAGACAAGCTAGGCAAGCTCCAGAATTCACGGGGAGTTGCTGATGACAGTGCGGGGAAACATTTTAAGTTTCCCTTCATGCTAATGATATTGTAGACTTTGCAAGGGTTAGGTGATGCTAGCATATATTCAAAGATGATTTTCCCTCTCCCCTCTCACCTTCTCTCCCTCCCTCCCTCCCATACTGTGGGACAATGGTCTTGTATCTTGTAAAGATTTGTTACTTGTATTTTAATAAAGCGCTGATTGGCCAGTAGCCAGGTAGGAAGTATAGGTGGGCAAGCAGGCAGGAAGTATAGGCAGGGTGACCAGATCAGGAGAATTCTGGGAAGGGGAAAGGCTGAGTCTGCAGTTGTCCCCAGATGCAGAGGAAGCAAGATGAGAATGCCTCACTGAGAAAGGTACCAAGCCACATGGCTAACACAAACAAGAATTATTTAAGGTGTAAGATGTAAGAAAGAGTTAATAAGAAGCCTGAGCTAATAGGCTAACCAGTTTATGATTAATGTAGACCTCTGTGTGTTTCTTTGGGATGGAGCGGCTGTGGGACCCAGCGGGACAGAAATCTCTGTCAACACTCTCTCCCTTCTTCCTTCCTTCCCTTCTCTTCCTTTGGTGCTGAGGATTGAATCCATGGCCTCATGTAAGCTAGATCCAAACTCTACCATTGAACTACATCCCCAGACTGAAGACGATTTATCCTTTCTCCTTTCTCACTTGTTCATCATCCAATAAAGGTGGCTGTGTATCCTCAACTGGGAGATTCTGAACATATGGAGAATTGGAATTCCCTGTAGAATGCTTTTCCTTTTAGTCTGTCAAAAATTTGAAACCATGAAGGTAAAAGGAGTGGACTAAGGAGGACCCTTGAGAATGGTCTGAGGGAGGAGGGAAGGGTGGATGTGAAGAGGAAGGGAGGGATAGTCTTTGGATAGAAGCCTGTTTCCTTGGACTTGCCCTCCCAAAAGGGTTCTGTGAGTGGGGAGCTCTAGCACTCTGCACCATGGCATGACCCAAGGCAGGGACAGGGTGAAGATGCCAAGGGTAAGCTTCCCAACTTCACCAAGATCCCCAGTCTTCCTGCCTAATTTAGAAGCAATAGACCCAGAGCTGGAGGGACCAGTAGATCCAGATGATGAGTATCTCCATGGCAACCAACATAGTCTGATCACTCAACTGCTCCAACATGCTGTGGAGTCAGGACCTACCCAGGACATTGGTTCTAGAAAAAAAAAAAAGACTTTCATGGTGGGAAAAGGGGTTTATCTGAGAATCAGGAGGTCAATTGCCTATCTACCTGATGGCTTGTAATGGCTGCTGAAATTAAACAGCCAGGAAGAAAATAGATTTCATATGAGTCCCCCACTCTAGTCTTGGCTTGCAATTCCTTTCTTCTATGTCTACATAATAAAAGGTCTTGAGTTATCCAATGTATACTAAGAAGTCTGGTCATTGTGGATGTGTTATCTATTGCTTGACAGGAGACATTGTCAGTATTCTATTGTCTGTGCCAGAGGAGGGCCAAGGGCATCCTTGCTCATTTGCATGTCTTCTCCTTCCAGCCAGGTACCCTGGACCATACCAAGAGAAGCCAAGACAGCAAGCTGTGAGTCTGCAGGGAGACTTCTGGAGAGGCTTCCCCTGAGAACTTCAATTGTAAGGGTCACGGTCAAGCTGAAAGAGCAAGGAAGGCAGTGACAAGGAGCTAACTCCCTCCCCATCTTCCCGCCAAGCCTAGATTCTTTAGTTACAGAACTTGAACATTTATAGGCAGCAAGACCAATGAGATGTAGGTCCCACCGGCTTTGCTCCCCTGAAGACACAAACACACAGCTTGTCTTCTCTTGAGTCAGCTACAGGGCTGTCACTGGGGAAAATCAAAACAAGATGGTATAGCAACTGTATTCGGAGTCCAAACCAGTGTCACCTAGCCTCACAAATGTGACCAAGTCATTGAAGAGTCAGGAAATGGGTGTCAGGTCTTCCTCACTTGTTGAAGTTGTCATGAGAAAGAAAATCACACTGGTAGAGGGGACAGGCTCAGAGTGAGCGAGTGTAGATGTTTCTCTCTGTGTCTCTCCCTCCCCACAATGCATTTGAAGAGGAGCTGTGCAATAGCAGAACTTACCAGACATTCCCTGCCACAAATGCATCTCTACCCCAGCAATCTCAAAAGTGCACACTTTCCAATTTAGCTGCAACCCTGACGGAGATGCTGATGCTTCCACAGGAGTCTCTCTGTGCTGTGTGTTGCTGCACATTTTAAAATGTATAGTTGTTAGCGCATGTTGCCAAGAAGAAAAATATCCATTCTGATAACACAAACCCAAGGATATAGTAATTTGATCTCCAATTCAAGAAACCAGATATTGAGGGACCCTGCTTGTCCAACCTGTCCCCTGGCTTTCAAAGACGGCAGATGATTCCAAGAGGAAGCCACCATCGGTGTGGGCTGTCCTTTAACCAACAGGCGTGGTTTCTAGTTCTCTGCTGCAGAGCTGGTTTCCTCTGTGAACTGTGCAGTGCTTCTGTAAGACCATAGGCATGATCTTACAAAAGAGGTTCGGTCAAACCACTCAGTGCCGTAGGTGGGCAGGGGCTCTCCGAACCTCACAGGCTATTCCAGCATTTGCTGTTGCAGCTTGATCTCATCTTTAGTTTATAAAGCCCCTATTGGATTATTGGTTTTGTTCTGTTCGTCCCTTTTCTTCTTCTTTTGAAATCAACACTTTCCTCTCTGGCTCTAAAATCAGAGCATGAAGAAGTCACTTTAAGGACAGGCACACTTTTGATGAACTCGGAGGGGGGGGGCATAAATGCCACAAGGGTGACATTTCTGTTTAAATATCATGAGGGGCACATGGAGGGAAGAGGGATTTGGCTGAAGTGGTCCTGGCAGCTTTGTAAATGTCAGAGTCTGCGCTGACCAGTGTTTGAGGGCAGCTCAGAGCCCTTGCCCTCCAGTCCACTTGTCTTCTCAATTTTTTCTAGCAATGCCTAGAGAAAGCAGCCACTGCTGTGGGTGGTGCCTTCTCTCTCTGTGGCTTTGTGGCTAGTTAACCAAAGCCAACCTGGGCATTCCCTGTCAGCTATTGGTAGAAGTGGAGGGACCTGAGGATTCCTGGGTCTTGCCCTCCTCTTCTTCACTCTCACAAGTATGCCACTGCCCAATGGCTCCCTGCTCCCTGACCCCTCTTCCCAGGATAGGATGTCTAAGGAAGTTAGTTCTGCTTTCAGAATGGACCTTAATGGGTTAGTAGCTGTTGCTAGGATCCTTCTGGCCTTTCAGTTTGACACTGTCATTTTTTTAAGAGAGTTCAGGTTAAGCAGGTGTTCAAACAAAGCTGCCTGAGCTTTAGCACAGAGGAACCAGGGCTGGGGACTTCTGAGGGTGGTGGCCTGCTGAATTCACTTCGTGATTAGTAATCTAAGGAAGGACGAATTTATTTGGGCTCACAGTTTAGGGTGCACTGTTCAAGGCAGGGAAGTCATGATGGCAGGAGTGTGGGCATCTGGTCACACAGCATCCACAGTCACATTCATGATGGGGACGGCATGATGGCAGGAGTGTGGGAAGCTGATCACAAGGCATCCACAGTCACATCCATGGTGGGGACGGCATGATGGCAGGAGTGTGGGAAGCTGATCACAAGGCATCCACAGTCACATCCATGGTGGGGACGGCATGATGGCAGGAGTGTGGGCATCTGGTCACACAGCATCCACAGTCACAGTCATGGTGAGGAGAGCATGGCGGCAGGAGTGTGGGAAGCTGATCACAAGGCATCCACAGTCACATCCATGGTCGGGACAGCATGATGGCAGGAGTGTGGGCATCTGGTCACACGACATCCACAGTCACAACCATGGTGGGGACGGCATGGTGGCAGGAGTGTAAGGCAGCTGGTCACAAGGCATCCACAGTCACATCCATGGTCGGGACAGCATGATGGCAGGAGTGTGGGCATCTGGGCACACGGCATCCACAGTCACATCCATGGTCGGGACGGCATGGTGGCAGGAGTGTGGGCATCTGGTCACATGGCATCCACAGTCACATTCATGGTGGGGACAGCATGATGGCAGGAGTGTGGGCATCTGGTCACACGACATCCACAGTCACATTCATGGTGGGGACAGCATGATGGCAGGAGTGTGGGCATCTGGTCACACGACATCCACAGTCACATTCATGGTGGGGACAGCATGATGGCAGGAGTGTGGGCAGCTGGTCACACGGCATCCACAGTCACATCCATGGTGGGGACGGCATGATGGCAGGAGTGTGGGCATCTGGTCACACGACATCCACAGTCACATTCATGGTGGGGACGGCATGATGGCAAGAGTGTGGGAAGCTGATCACAAGGCATCCACAGTCACATCCATGGTGGGGACGGCATGATGGCAGGAGTGTGGGCATCTGGTCACACGACATCCACAGTCACATCCATGGTGGGGATGGCATGGCGGCAGGAGTGTGGGCAGCTGGTCACACGGCATCCACAGCCAGGAAGCAGAGGGAGATGGGTGCTGGTGCTCAGCTTGCTTTCACTCTCCTATTCAATCTGAAGCCAGCCCAGGGATGGTGCCACTCACATTGAGGGCAGGTCTTTCCATTTCAATCACCCAGTCTAGAAAATCTATCACAGAGATGCCCAGAAGTTTGCTTCCATGGCAACTGGGAACAATATTTCAGAAGGAGTTGCTGGGTGTTTGGGAACAGGCGGCTGGGACAGGAAAATTCCGCCTACACTAGACTTTTCCGACATGTTCAGGACTAGCATTTATTGAGCACCAACTGTATAGCCGGCACTGTACACAGTCCTCCAAACAGACTATTGAGGTTGCTTTTTCTTTCATTCTCTAGGACAGGAAACAGGCTTCACAGAGGCATCCTCTATGCCAGCACTGGAGGCTGGAACTTTAACAGCTCCCCAGCTGGCTCAATGGCATTGCAAAGTCTGCCGTGATCAGGCAGAAGCTGTGGAGCCAGAGCTGAGAGCCTGTGGTCTCCCTGGGACTCTGATAAGCTCAAGGGACCAATGGCTCCTGACTTTTCCTTTAAGGCTACCTCGGAGAGCGCTAGGGACACAGCCCATTGATTAAGTTTAGAAAAGTGCTCGCTCTATATGTACAAGGACCCAAGTTCTGGTCTGGATCCACATGACAAGGCCGGGTTTGGTGGCATGTGCCTGTTATCCCAGCACTGGGAAGGTGGAGACGGGTGGGTCCCAGTCTACATTACCTGGTAATCGCCAGGCTTTTGAGAGATCCTGTCTCAGAAAACAATGAGGGGGGGGGAGGCTAGGGCACAAGGTCAGTGGGCAAGGGCACTTGCTATCCAAACAGGAGAGTCACAGTTCAAATCCTCAGCACCCATATTAAAAGCCAGGAATATGAGTTTAACTCCAGCTCTCTCTTTTTATCGTCCTCTCTCTCACACACACATACACACCTTCAGATGGACTCCAATCATATAGACCATGGCCATCTGACCATGACAAATATTTACCACCTCATGTGATAAATGAAAGATACATAGGCCACCTTGGCTTGTTTAGAGTCAACCAGTCACCAGCAGGTCTTAGATTCTGTATTTTGGATACTAATTGTCCCTCAAAAAGTTGAAGGCTCTGGGTCTCTAGAGCAGCACTAATGGGAGACAATGGAATCTATGTGAGGCAGGCCCTGCTGAGACCTTTGTAGGTGGGAGGGGGCTCGTCATTTAAGACTGTGGTTTCTGATTACTCCCCTCTCTTTTTGCTTCCTGGCTAAAAATGAAGTGGTTTTTCTCTGTTCTTCACTCTTGCTATTATGACAAGCTTGCCTAACCATAGACTCAAAGTACCAGGATCTAGAAACCACAAACTGGAACCTTCAATGCCATGAGCTAAAAGGAACCTTCCTTTCTTTATAAGCCACAGTCTTCAGGTATTTGTTAGAGTAACAGAAAGCTGGCTAACACACTAGGCTTGATTCCATAACCCTGATCCCAAACAATCAGCCTAAGGACATAAACCCATCCCCAGGTCTGAAGTATGTAGTTGGTTCCTGGCAATGCTGGCTCAATTTCTTTGCTTCTTCCTTTATGTTGTTCCCAGGGGCTGAACACACAATCTCCTTTCTGCTTTGTTTTATGGAGACAGTGGAGAGCCAGCGTTGACTTCACCTCTGCTGGAAAATCCTTGCTAGATGATGTTCCCTTTGGCAGCTGCCTCAGCGTGGTATTTAAGAAGCATCCAGCTCCAAAGAGTCGCCCTTTAAAGAGAGATTAGAGTCGCACATTCACCACCCATAAGTTGGAAGATAAACAAATGTTCTTTTCCACCCAAATGTTTCCAGCTTTTGCTCGATGATGTTTCTCATGGTGGAAGCCCAATATGCTATAGATCCAGAAAGATCCAGGACTGAGAGAGCTTAAGCTCATACTGTGAGCCAGACACGAGTTCCAGGCTTCTCATCGCTTTGATTTCTGCATTAGCTTTGTAGCTGTGAAAGACTCAAACTGAGTGAATTCAAAAAACAAAAAAAAAAGATTCAAAAGTTTTCATGTAATACATATTGGTCAAAGGTTTTTATTTTCATTTACTGAGAAGTGCGGAGGGATGTTAGCTTCGGGTATGGCTGGATCTTGATGTTAATCCGAAGACTTCATTCTTTCTTTTCTCATTATCTTTCTGTATGGCTCTTCTTCTGCCCCGGCTTCCTTCTCTTGTAGGTCCCCGGTCCTAATGGTAGGATGAACTCTGGCAGTAGACGGCTAAGGGTCTGCCAGCCAGGCCACGCCCACAGATGGAGGGAGACTACTTCTTTGCAGATTTGCATAAACACAGACTAGCATCTCACTGGCTTAACTCAGTCCCGTGCTCATCTCTGAACCGATCATGGTAGGTACAGAATTGCAAACCCTAATTTGTCAGGCCGGTGTCACGTGCCTCTCTCTGGCTCCAATTAGCAGGGCCTGTCTGACCAATGAGAATGGAGGGTTCTCTATAGTCAAACTAATACTCCATTAGCAGAGAGAGAAACTGGGCCCTTGGCAGGCCAAACAGACGATCACTGTATTACCTTTCTGTCACTGTGACCAAGACACCTGAAGGAAACCAATCGAAGGCTATAAAAGATATTTTGGCTCATCAGCAGCCCATGATGAGGTCATAAACCTTGGTGGCAGTGCCTAGTGGAGAATGCCATTCACGTGGTAGCCAGGAAGGACAGGGAGAGAAAGCGGAAGAGGTGGGTTGTTAACCTTTGGGGACACCTCCACAGTGACACTCTCCCTCCAAGTGGGCCTCACCTCTAAATGCGTTCATCATCTCTCAGTAGCCTGGTGTGTATAAACCAGAGCCCTCACGGCCTAGTCACCTGTCTGGGCGCCACCTCTGACACTGTTACATCGGGGAACAAGCCTTCAACACATGAGCTTGAGGGTTATACCTTGGAGCCAAACTACAATGGCTATTAAAACTCACTCCCCCACACTGTGTGTGTATTTTCATGTTTCTGTAAGTGTGTGTGTGTGGGGGGGGGGTCATGTACACGGAGGCCAGACATCAACTTCAGGTGTCAATGCTTAGGTGCTGTCCATCTTCATAGTTTTTTGAAACAAAGTGTGGAACTTGTGCCTGGCTCCCAGCATTCGCTTAAGCCGAGTAGACTAGACTGACTGGCCAGTGAGTCCCAGGGATCCGCCTGTCTTCATCTCCCCAGCTTCCTGATTACAAGAGCATGCCATCATACCAGGCTGGTTTTAAAATGTGGGTTCTGAAGGACTGACCTCAAATCTCATGTTGTCAGAGCAAGTGCTTTATGGACAGAGCACCTGCCCGGCTCACAGGTCTCTGAATTCCGAGAGAATGCGGACATCCAAGGAAACGGATTTTTGTGTGTGCTTTCCTCAGCTAGCAAAGCCCTGCCCAGACGCACTTCAGATGTAGGAGACAACTGTGTTGGAGAAAGTAAAGCAGGGGGATGGTGGTTCATTAGATACTGGAGTCAGCAAAAGCCTTGCAAGGAGAGAGGGCTGAGAGGGAAGAAGGAATTACTAAGAACACCCGTGAGGATGGAGGCTCTAGGCACAGGTGCTACGGCATGAATAAGCCTGGCACAGCCCGGGACAAGAGCGAGGGTGTGCACTGCTGATGGAGGGTTCTGTTGCTTCTGCATCTGTTGAGTGTTTGTGGGAGTGTCTGGTCCCTGCAGATAGTAGGAGTGAAAGTCAGTTTTCACGTCTGCTTCTTGTGTGGACCAGCCATATTGCCACTTCCCCTGCCCTGTTCATACAATTATGCAAATCACAGACATCCATTGAGTAGCTCTGTGTTGCTTATTTCTCTTCTGTGGCAAAATATCTGACGACAACAGACAGCAGCTTAAGGGTGGGTCACAGTTCAAGGGCACAAACCACAGGCACAGCAGCAGGACCGGGAGGCGGCTGATCACATGACAGCCACAGTCAGGAAGCTGAGAGAGATGGATGCTGGTGCTCAGTCGCAGACCCTCGCCCACTGAATAGTGCTGCCCACATACAGGGTGGTCTTCTCCCCTTAGCTAACCTAACTTAGGAGCTCTCTCAGAGATGTCCCCAGAGGCATGTTTGGTGATGCCAAACCCTGCCAAGTTGACGATCAGTATTGATCATCACAACCTCATACTGGGATCCAGTGAGAAGGATTAGATTGGAGTCCATCCGGCCACCTTTCTGCTGAGGAACACTGGGGAGATTGTGTAAACTCGTAAGACATAGAGAATTATGGAGCCCACAAGGTAATTAGGGTCTATTGAAATGTCCGTGGTCCCGGTTTGATTGACAACAGAGAGAATTATAACCTAGTTTTAGGTATGTTTGGAAGAAAATCTGTCTTCTTGGTATTTGTTCTGGAAGACTGGACACATGAGAACAAATGGAGGAAGAGATTCTTGTGTGAATTAAAAGGGACAACCAGAAGCTGAGAATATCAGGGCAGGACTGGGATGTAGCTCCGTGGATAGACTGTTTGCTTCATATGCAGGAAGCCCTGGGCTCTCCCCAGAAACACATAAACTGGGTGTAGGGGTGTGCACCTGTAATTTCAGCCATCAGGGATGCCTGGAGAATTGGAAATTCAGGACTGTACTGGGCTACCTAGTGAGTTTGAGGCCAGCCTGGGCTATATGAGATTCTGTCTGAAAAGAGGGAGGAAGGAAGGAAGGAAGGAAGGGAGGGAGGGAGGGAGGGAGGGAGGAAGGAAGGAAGGAATCCCAGGGGAGTCCAATATTTTATAAACGATAGACAGTAAAAGCAGAGATCACCATTTCTATAGCTCCCACAAAGCCATGGATGTCACCAGATAATTTGCTTATGTCACCTGACATAATCCATGGACACAGAACGATGACCTTCATGGATCAGCAAGCCCGTCTGCTGGGCTATCTAGCTTTCTGTGCTTTAGAAATGAAGTATTCTACAACCCAAAGCTGCTCATCAAGAGCAGGTAGCTAGAAGGAGGCTCTCCCGACTACCCCACTCTCATGCGCTCCCCGGAGGCCTCTCTTGGTTGAGCACTGCGCCAGCTGGATGCCCTGCAAGCATTGTTAGTACTGATAGGGCCCCTGTTTGCACACACACCTATTCATGAGTGTGTACATATACATACGTTCAGCCGGTACAACTCCTCAAAAACCCAAATATCTCTGACCTCAAACAGTTAAATACGGAGATCTTCAAATGAGGAAATTAATGATAATGAACCTCAGAAATGTTTTTCAGAAATTGGAGACGCCCCCAAGAATGGTCTCCTAATTGAAGCAACCTGCTACATTAATGCCGAAAACTCATTTACAATTCAGCTATTAAATGACAAACCATTACTACCATCTTTATTGCTGCCTATCCCTCTAACAAATTTATTATGTAATTGCCCTACATAACAGCACCATTTCAGGATGTAAAGTTGAAATAAAGTTCCTGTTTTAAAATGCTCATGAGTGTCCATTTGTGATGCCCAGTCTGGAGTGAACACCCAACTCAGGTTTTCTCTTGATCACTCAGGCTCCATGAGTAGACTCGGGATTCCTGATTTCATGAATTTGCTTCTTTTTGGCTCTCTGCTGTGTTTCTCAAGGAGGGAAACACCAGCCCTAGGGCTGCTGCTTCTTCAGTCTGGCAACTCATTAGCTGTGCATACCTGCACACGCAGTGCATGCTCGCTGGGTTTTGTGATTGGCGATTCAGAGAGTGGCTACCATTTATAGTCACCCTGGGAGTCTGGGCCAGGTTTCCACAGAAGCAGATAAACCAAAAAAGGGAGGGGGGCTCAGTGGGTAACTGGAGCAATTTCTCCCTGATGCCCTTTTGCCTGTGAGACTCAGACAAACCTCCCAGGGGAGGCGGGAAAAGATGAGCTGTCTGGTACAAGGGACTAAGACAATAAGGTAGGGACTAGGGGAGAAGCCAGTGCATACCAATAGGCTATCCCTTTCTTGCAAGAAGAAACAATTGCACATCTCTCCAAGAGGAGAAGGACAGAGGAGTATATGTAGGGAAATCCCCAAGGAGGCTGGTTTCTGGGATGCTGTGGGTAATGAGCTGGGGATCCAAGGGATAAAGTGTGTGTGTGTGTGTGTGTGTGTGTGTGTGTGTGTGTGTACACGCATGTGGAAGTCACAGGGAGATATTGAGTGTCTTCTTTAAGTACTCTCTATTTTATTTTTCTAGATAGGATCTCTCAGAGTACCTGAAGCTCACTGACTAGGCTAGACAAGCTCCCCAGTGATTCCTCAGGGATCTCCCTGTCTTGCCAGGGTTATAGGTGTGCACTGCCATGCCTGGGCTGAGTTTTTATGTGATTCGAGTTCTGGGGAATCCAAACTCAGGTCCTCATGCTTACGTGGCAAGTGCTTTACTGAATGAGCCATCACCCCAGATTCTTAAGACATTCTTAACTGTCACACTGGGTGGCACAGAAAGCCCTATGGGTAGAGCCTAAGGATGTTCCTAAATATGGTATAGTGTAAAGGTCGATTCCCCAAAGAATGATCCAGTCCCAGAAGTCAATACTTTGGAGAGTGAGAAACCTCACTTTCAGCCACCCCTTTAGACAGAAACCCATTGCGCCTCTAAGTCAGAGTGCAGTCTGAGAGGCATTCTTAAAAAGCCTCCTCCTCTTGTTCCTGAATACACAATTGTCCCAATGAAGAATCCTAAGGGGAGACACACCCACAGACCCTACAGTACCCGTGCTAAATATGATAAGTTCCCTGCATCTATACTAGCTCTCCAGAAGAGAATTCCACCCTGAAAATTTCTTCCCTGGCCTCCCCAGCAGCATGATTTATGCAGAGCAGGGAGAGAGCTTTGCTTTAGTCTTTACAATTCTAATGTTTAGAGTAATGCATTTATTTATGCTGAATGCAGTGCTTCAGTCAGAACACGAAGAATTCTTCCTCGGGAGCCGCTGGTGCAATCAACCACCTCCAGTCTGGCTTTGCATATGTGCTCCCTGCTGAGGCTGCTGGCGTCCACTCCCCACATTCTTGAGGCCTGAATGTGTGGATCATTTACTCAGTATTTTAGACATTTGATACACACATAATGACATAATCTGTCCCTTAACCTGACATGCTACAGAAGCATCTACCAGCTTTGAAAATTGACATTTCCCCCTCAGAATATGTTATTAGTCTGATGTATGCTGGGTGTAGATTTCTTGCCAAAATAATTCTGCCCCATGAATGATAAATGTGTTTATTTCTTCGGCTTCCAGGAGCATATACAGTGGGGATTATGTCTTGGAAGTGAACACAGGCCCTTCTTTGTTTCTTTCTGCCATGTTTAGAATTGATTCTTTAGATTCTTTCCTAAACTCTCCTTTTCTAGTTCCAGCTCCCCCAAGTGATCTGTGTTCAGCTCACAAGTTCTTCTTGGCTCCAGTATGTGCCTCTCTTAGTGAAGCCCACAAGAGTTTAATGAACTGCTGTGTCTCTCCTGGGTAAAGGTCGTCATAGCTTAAATAGAAAGCACCTTATCTTTCAAAATTGGCTTGACGAATGGAAAAATCCAGAGTCCCAGATGTCAGCTATATTTGGCTTCTACCAGAGTGAGTGGGAATATGGAAACTGGGATTTCTCCCCATGAAAAACCAACAAAGCATACAGCACATATGGCTAAAAATGTTAGCAGTCAAGGCTTGATGTGATAGACTATGATACAGAATTGAGGAGGACTACCAAAGGCCCTTAATATTACCACATGTCAGTGCCACAGATCTTGATCATCTAAGTCCACTAATAAAGCCATTTGTCTTGACCACAAAAGTCCCCTTAATGTCACAATGCCACCCCTTTCTTGACTGAGAGACCTCTTGGTTCACTTAAGTAACTTCCACGCCTATGAAGCTTCCCCAGGCCCAAGGAAGATGAGTCTGCTCATCCATCTCCAAATTCCCTTTGAGCTCTCAGTTTCCCCCCTACACATTTTGAGCTCTGATGGGTTTCACTCAGATGCACCTGGACCAGCCTATTATGCAGCCACAGTCACTCTCACCCACCCATTGGTCCACCATCACCTCCTCTATGACCATCTATAGTAGCTTTCTCCATCTCTGGCACAATCACAATACAGAAGCCAAAATGGTCTTTCAAAAACATAACTTGGTCCATGTAGTGGCATTTAATTTGTATTTTAATGATAAAAAGTTGCCTGAGGATCAGAAAAGTAAAACAACCACATTGGCCAGCCTTACAAACCAGGCAGCAATGATACACACCTTTAAGACTAGCAGCCACTCTAGTTTGCCATAGAAATCAGGTGTACGCCTTTAATACCAGAACTAGAGAGGATTATAAGATGGGAGGAGACAGCTCTCAGTCACAGTCTCATTCTGAGATTACTGGAGAGAGACACGGTCACCAGCCAGACCCAGAGAAAGCAAGATGAGAATGCTGCACTGGGTAAGGTACCAAGCCACATGGCTAAACACAGATATGAATTATGGGTTAATTTAAGTTCTAAGAGCTAGTTAATAATAAGCCTGAGCTAATAGGTCAACCAGTTTATAATTAATATAAGCCTCTCTGTGTTTGTTGGGATGGAATGGCTGTGAGACCGGGTAGGACAGAAACTTCCATCTACAAATCCACGGCACTTTCCACTTAAAGCTCATAGATGGCTTTCTGCTGTTTTCAGAATTGAGTCCTGGAGGCTCACTACGCTGAGCTATCAGATTTAACAGATAAAATTATGTCAATACTAGAATTTTAAGTTCTTTTAGCATTGGTGTGTCCCAGGCATATCTGAGAGATACTTATACCAAAAAGGTATTTGTTATTTATTCAACATTCAATATAACTAGATGTCATTATATGCTCTATCTGGCCACCTGCTCACAAGGCTCTATGACTTCATCCCCACACTTTTACTTGGTCTTACACATGTGCCCTCACACTGCTGGCCTCCAGTATCCCATGCACTTTCTAGCTTCTGAGTCTTTCTTTGTCCCTTTGGCCCGAGTCATTGCTTCGAAATCTCCAGGATCTAACTTAGACCTGGTTTATGAAAGAATGACAAGGAATAGCTAGTTTACTGTTATCTTCAGTTTGTTTATTTGTTTCTAGAATAAAATCTGATAGAGTTCCTAGGTCCCTAAGGGTCCTGCCCCATTCTTGTATATCACCAAGATAGAAGCTTTTTGTTGATCCACTGGAGGACCAAATATCTACCCACAACAGAAGCACCACATTAGTGTGTAGCAAGATCTTTGCGTTTGATACAGAAAGATCAGTGCTTAAATCTGAGCTTTGACTTTAAGTCAAAGTTTTATGAGCCTGCATCTTCTTATTCATATAATGAGGTTATTCATACTTCCTTTGTAGGAAGAAAGTACAAAATTAAGTGCAAGTCACAGTATAGGACTGGGATACTGTTGGCTTTTCATCAACACCAGCGGAATTCACTTATGATGACGGGTTCTCTAGAATACCTTGATGGGATGCTGTGCCTCAGAGGTGATTTAAGCCCGCCACACTGCAGTTATCTCCCTGCTGGCATGGTGTTCTTCCTCTTTCCTATTATCCTGTAACCTACTCCTTGTAATCCTCGTACTAGATAGCCATTGGTTGCAGTAAGCTCGCCACTGTTTGCTGGTGCACTGTGTTTTCTGCTTCCTTAGGAGCAGGGGTGGGCAGCTTTGGAGCCGGGAGAGGTTCTTTCTATTCTCCTGTTTGTACCCTGGGTGAGACCCATTCCTGTCTGATCAGGTCTTGCTTCTTAAGTATCTCCAGGCTGGATGTGCACCAGATGTTGCTGTTGCCATGGTAACTATTATAGCTGAGATGTTCTCAAACTATGAAGAGCGATGAGCCAAGGTCCAAAGAGCAGATGTAATTACTCTTACACTGGGCTGTAAGGGCACTGCATAAATGCCAGATGATGCATGCCTGGACACTTGGGTCCTGTAAAACCCCCATCGGTGGCAAACATACACAATGTGGAGTCCTATCGGCTAGTAGAGTGAGCTCTGTTAAAACTGGGAGATTTGCTGTGTCCCTGTTAGACTATGGCCCCCGTTATGATCCATCTAGTAGAAAATCTTTTTCTAAACTTATCTTTATTTTTTAATTGGACACGGTTGCATTAAAGTCTTCAAGCACATCTGTAGTTTGTTATTCTATTTTTAGTCTTGCTGTGATGTTCTCATCCTTTTGATAAGAAGTGAAGAATTCCCCCTCCCGCCAACTTGAATAGAGGATGAGTTTAGTAACTTAGGGGTAACTAACACAACCATAGCTGAAGTGACTGCCGCTAAATGAGGTTTGGGACATAAAAGGTCCACTTGCTTTTGTAGCCCTTAGGTGCTATACCCTCACCAGCCTGTGAGGAAGCCCAAGTCACCCAGAGAGACCTTGCATCATTATTCTGATGGACTAGGGTGTAGTTCACAGCCAACATTTGCCAACAGACATGAGGCACATCTGTAAGGTTCCAACGCCCAGACCACAAGCCACCTGCTGTGAATCACCCCCAGATGTTGCATTCTCCCTGCTGAGGCTTCAGCTGTCTCAAAGCAGTGACAAGACATCATGCCCTGTCTCATTTCCTGACCTGCAGCATCTAGAAGCACAATAAAGCAGGTACTGATGACGGTGATGATGATGATGATGATGATGATGATGATAGAGAGAGGGTCTGAGGAAGACACTTGACGTTGTCTGGTTTCCACAAACATGTATGTGTATCCAAATATGCACATATACACATGCGTGATGGAGGAAGGTCATTGGCTAATAAAGGAACTGCCTTGGCCCATTTTATTGGTTAGAACATAGGTAGGTGGAGTAAACAGAACAGAATTCTGGGAGGAAGAGGAAGTGAGCTCAGACTCCACAGCTCTCCTCTCTGAAGCAGACGCCTCAGAGAGATGCCATGCTCCGCTCTCCCTGGCAGATGCACGCGATGAAGCAAGCCGCCAGGTTAGACATGCTGAACCTTTCCCGGTAAGACCGGTGCTCACAGATTATTAGAGATGGGTTGATCGGGATGTGAGAGTTAGCCTGTAAGGGCTAGAGCTAAAGGGCCAAGCAGTGTTTGGATGAATACAGTTTGTGTGTTGTTATTTCGGAGCATGGGCTAGCCAGGCTGCTGGGGTGCTGGGGATGCAGCCCCACCGCTCTTATTACTACAACACATGTGCATGTACATACCTCACATGTACCTGTGTGCACACAAATAAAAAGAATATTTGAAAGCAGGTCATTTAAAGGCAAGGTGTATTGCAGTGATTTATTATGTACCAGTAGTAACAGGACAGGTTGGGGCTGGTTCTCGCTAGCTATCTCAATGTTGTAGACAAGACCCACAACTGTTTCTTCTGGACTATATATTTATCACTTTTAGCACCTTTTTTTTACAATCAGGACCACCCAACTTAGTAAGAAGGAAAGCATCCTTGATTCTGCCTCCTCTCACCTCTACATCCAACCCATCACCTGGGTGTGGGGATCTTCCCTCTCACACAGGAACATTGTCTGGCTTGGATGTTCCTGGAAGAACACAGTGAAGTGGTGGTGGCAGTGGCGGGGTTGGAGAAGGCACAGATTCTGAGTGTGATGAACTTGGTCCAGTGGTTTAGCCCCACTGAGCCTTCACACATCTGTGAGACAGGACTGATAGCAGCTAGTCCATAGACTCCTTGTTAAGTGCCCATCTTTATGTTGGCGGCCAAGGATCCTCAACCACAAGCATTTAGGGATTCTTGGCAATTGTCTCTTATTGTTAACATCTGGTTATGGAAATAAGGAAGGGGCGACCTCAAATTATCAAGAGGCAATCCATTTAGGGTTGGGCTTGCACTGGACATGCCAGCTCTTATAGAGGGTCACTTCCCTTTTATACCCGAACTCCATTCAGGGAGCACTTCCAAATTTCTCCATCTCTGGGTCATCAAAGCACTTGGCCAAGAGTCACCCATATATTGTGTCTACCCAGAGGAGCTCCAAATAGCAAGAAACCCACACGAGTGACTCTTCTTGTCTCATAGAGATTCCTGGCTCATAGCACCCTTTCCCTGACAGAAAGTCATGAACCTCAAGGTCACTTGTTACCTAGCAAGAAGAACTGAGGCAGTCATGCTGGCCCATATGGGACATCTCAGAGACATTCTGAATCTCAACATGTCCAACACAGAACCCATGACCATCCCTCCTGGTTCCTGACTTACATGTGCTCCTGAGATAACAATTTCTTTCTTTCTTTTTCTTTTTTTAAGATTTATTTATGTATACAGCCTGCATGTATGTCTGCACACCAGAAGAGGGCACCAGATTTTATTATAGATGGATGTGAGCCACCATGTGATTGCTGGGAATTGAACTCAGGACCTCTGGAAGAGCAGCCAGTGCTCTTAACCTCTGAGCCATCTCTCCAGCCCCCTGAGGTAACAATTTCTAATGCCATTTAAGCCAAAGCCCTTCAGCCTTAGGAAAAAGGCTGCATCAGGAACTTTTGCTGTGATGCAGAGAGGTTCGGGGGAGGATAGGAAGTTAGGCAGCCCCGGGGATGCTCAGATCTGAGATCTTGGCGTTGGGTCCATCTGAAGGGAGTCTTGGGAACGATTTTCTACGAGTACTGCAGCACCAAACCTTTCGAACTTTTATAGGACCCCAGATGAAGAGCCAGGGGGAATGTAATAGTTGACTGACTTCCATTAGAGTTTCATTCATTGCCCTGAGGCTTTCAATTAAGGAAGGAAATATGGTTTCAATCTGGGGCTGAAAGGCTAGGTCCTCCCTCCTACCAACTGCACTTGGTGGTACCCATTTCAGCCCAGATCTTCTGTGGTCTCCATCCTCTTAAAAACAATTCTGCCTTATTGGCTTGATCCCCAGCAGACACCCTGACTAGACGCTTTGCATTTGGCTCCTGCAATACAGCTCTGAGGCCTTGCAGCCATAGTGGCTGCAACTTTTGTTGCCATAGAAACTAATGTTTATGTTTGTATCTATGCAGACTGTTTCTATCAGATTGTATTCGGCACAGCAGCTGTTGTAAGTCATTCCACCAAGATGGACGACAGTGATAGGAAACAAAGCCCTCCTTCTCTGTCGTGGGGAATTCGGTTCAGCTTCATAAGGAGCGTTGAAGTCAGAGTAGGTTCAAAATGAAAACAAACAGGGTTCGTTGAGTGGTCTTACACAGAAGTGGGATCCGGAATGACGCGTGCTGGAAACAGGGACCCTACCCACAATTAGACTCACTCCCTGCATGCCATCAGGGGCATCATTCTCCTCCTCTGGGGAAATCTGAACACACAGTACATGTTTAAGTGCTAATCTGTTATATGGAGCAAAGGCTAGAGCAGCCACGCGGGGGAAATGGATGCCCTGGGTACCTCATTTATGTGGATACAGCATAACGGAGTGGCCAGTAACTTTCTCCGATGGTCTCCATGGAGCTTTGTCTAATATTTCCCCAGGTGCTTCTAGAACCACGCACACGGTCTTCTTTGAAACAAGGCCACTGTTGAGCCACTCTGCAGTCTCTTAGGCCCCCGGCTTGTCCTCTCTGGTTAATCTATCGCTTCGGTCCAGATTGACAGTGTTTCAATACACATATGTAGTTTCCTTTCTTTCCTTGTTTTGTTCTCTGTTCAACACACTCCGAGCTGCTGCCATGTCTCCATAACCACATTTGGCAGCGAGGATGCACAGGTGAGGTAAAAGGCACGGAGCCCTCACAATGCGACACCGACTATAGACAGGTCTCAGTCAGTCATCTCAACTCCCTACAGGGGAGTGGGTTCATGGTCCCCATGCTTGCATTTGTGGAGATACTAAGGCACAGAAAGCCATTTGTCCAAAGCTGCATGGGAGTAGGTAGCACCCCTAAGATTTGGTGCCCTGGAATCTGTACCTCAATACCTCCTCACTGCTATGCTCTGAGGTTCATTAGCCAGAAGGAGGGAAAGATGTGCAGAAATCATCACAGCTCATAATGAAGACTAACAGCATTTCCCACAAGTGCTGCCATGGCAACACAGAGAGGATGTGATTAGGTCAACTTGGAGGAAAGGGACTGGGTTTAACAGAGGCAGGCTCTGTGGGCTGGGTCTTAGGGACCAAGACATCCTAAGTACAGAACAAATAGAAGGGCCTCCCAAGAAAGTACATAACCCAAAAGTTATTTGAGGAGCGTAGATCCCCATCAGGGCAGACAGCATCCTCACTGTGGCTTGCTCTCATAGCTCCTCTGATTCACACTGAGTGCCCTGCTGGGCTTTACACTTAGGGAGGTCAAATGTACACAACACAGGCCTTCCAGTTGCAAGCCAGATGATCCGTTTTTCCATCTCGGCTGCACAGTACCCACGGCTCCCTGCACAATTGCTGCCCTCTTCTAGAAGCTTCTTTCTATGGTTCCATTTTCCCACAGGAACTTGCTTGCTGGGGATGCTTCCCCGGGGCTTCTCATTCACAGCATCCATCCTCATTATGTCATCTAGAACTGCATCTGTGAGCTGCCTGTCTTCTCTAGCGTTCTGTGGCATTTTAACTTGAGGCCCCAGGCTTTCACACCTCTCTCTCTCTCTCTCTCTCTCTCTCTCTCTCTCTCTCTCTCCTGACTTAAAACGATGGCTGGCTGCCATGGGCTAGCCCCAGCTTTCCAGTTCAGACTCAGCACTGACTTCCTTCGTACTCTTCCCAGTCTGCAGAGCAGAGGCTCCAGAATTTGGTCCGCTGCATCCACAGACTATGCTATTCTGTTCTCAGTCTGATAAAGTCTGGGGTTTCTGATTAGAGTTATAACCATGGTTTGAGTTTGGGGAGTTCAGGAACTTTGTCCACAGCTCCAGCCTTGAGCGTGGACAATCTGGGTACCTAGCAAGCCTTGACCTTCTTCAAACCGATTAATCACTTGTAATGGTTAATCTCTACCATCCACTCAGGGGGACTCAGAGCCACTGTGGGAAAACACCTCTGACATTGTGCATATGCATTCTAAAAGGTTTAACTGAGGAGGGGAGCTCCACCATCCCGTGGGCTGGGGCTCCGGACTGAACATTAAAGGAGAAAGCAGCTAAGCACTGGCATTCCATGCGTCTCTTTCTGCTTCCTGACTGTGGATATCACGTGACCAGCTGCCTCCTGCTCCCGCTGCTGTGTCTTTGCTGCCACAATGGACAGAAATCCTCCTTCAATTGTGAGCCCAAACAAACCCTTCTTCTGCAAGTTTCTTTTTATAAGATACTTGATCACAACAACAAGGAAAGCACCACTATGCCGCTGTCCCCCAGGATGGTGCAGACGCCATAATAGGATCAGCTCACAGTGGGAGAAGGTCTCTTTGGAAAGGATGCTGCTCCAAGTACTGAGGATGCATAGGTGATGTGGGATTCCCCTCTGTGTGCTATGAATATGTCTTATTGCCATTGGTTAATAAAGAAGCTGCCTTAGGCCAATGACTTAACAGAATATAGCCAGACTGGAAAAGATTTATAGAAAGAGTAGGCGGAGTCAAAGAGACACCAGGTAGCCACCAGAGCCCGCCAGAATTTTGCTGGTAAAGCCAAGACCTCATGGTGATGCACAGATTAAAAGAGATGGGTTAATTTAAGATGTAAGAGCTAGATAGAAATTTGCATAAGCTAATAGGCCAAGTAGTGCTTTAATTAATACAGTTTCTGTGTGGTTATTTCGGGTCTGGGCAGCCGAGAAATGAACAAGCAGCCTCTGCCAACACATAGGTCCCAATAAGATGATGGTCAGAGTCATCAAATCTGATGTGCTTTCAGATTTCCCTAGGAGTTCTCGTCCTTAAAACGGGAATCATAGCTCTTTGATCTTCACATGGGGGCAAAGAGGGTCCCGAGTACGTGTCCCTGCTGGTTGTTGGCATCCAGCAAGCCACTCAGCTGGTGGGTCCGGTATCAGTTTGCACAATCCATCGATGAAGTATCCCAGCTACTATTTGTTAACCATCTATCAGAGCAAGGAAGGCTCCATCTATCAGTTACTGTCCTGTGGCTGTGATACAATACAATGACCAAAAGTTACTTAGAGGAGAAAGGGCTTATTTTGGTTTATGGTTCCAGAGGGACAGAGTCCATCATGGTGGGGAAGTCATGGCAACAGTTAAGGAAAGCAAGAAGTCAAATGGTCACATGTTCATCCATATATAAAAAGTAGAGACAAGAACAGGAAGTGGGGGTTATAAACCTCAAAGCCCACCAATAGTGTGCCCCCCCTCTGTCTCTCTCTCTGTCTCTCTCTCTACTTACTCTAGCAAGCTTCCACCCCCTGAAGGTTCTAGAACCTGCCTAAATAGCACCACTAACTGGGGAATCAAATACATGAGACAACTGTGAGGCGCATTTCTCATTCAAACCTCTGCATCTGCCCCAGGCACTGTACACGTATCGGTTCAGGTCTTCCTAACACCTCTTTGAGATTGCTGCTGTTTCTGACCCATTTCCTGGAGGGGAGAACAAGAGGCAAGAGCACACACCTGGGGACCAACAAGATGCTCAGTAGGTAAAAGTGCTTGCTAACAAGACAGGTGATTCGAGTTCAATCCCTAGGACTCACAGTTGATGTAGAAAATCACCCCCCAAAAGTTAAGTTGTCCTTTGATCTCCACATGTACTGTCTCTCTCTGTCTCTGTCTCTCTCTGTGTCTCTCTGTCTCTCTCTCACACACACATACACACACACGCACACACTCACATATAAATGCAAAATAACATACAAATGGTTGATAAAGCCAGAAATCAGCGTGTGTGTGTGTGTGTGTGTGTGTGTGTGTGTGTGTGTGTATGTGCATGCGAGCACATGTGTATGTGGAGGTAGAGGCCAGAGTTTGACCTTGGATAGCTTCCTCAGTTGCTCTTCACCTTATCTTTTGAGACAGGGTCCCTCACTGAACTTGGATCTTGCTCACTCAGTTAAATTGGCTGTCCAGAGAATCTCAGGAATTATCCTGTCTCTACCTTCCCAGCACTGGGATTACAAGTGTGCCCTCTGGGTCTGGCTTTTTATGTGGCATTGGGAATCTGAGCTCAGGTCCCCATGCTCGTGTGGCAAGCACCTCACTCCCTGAGCCATCTTTCCAGCCTTGGAAACAGAACTCTGAGCCCCAGGATTCCACTGACTTGATCCAGAGCCCTTTAAGCCTTCTTAGAGATTCCCTTCTTCTCCTTGGGACTTACAGGCATTTAGGGACTATGGAAGTAGACACAGGATGCGGCTTTGGAGGAGAAAGCTCGTGTGTCTTAGAGTGAGATGGGGCTGAAGTGCAAATTCTTGCTTCTCAACCCATTAACGGTGCCACTGAGCTCTCTGGAAAGAGTGTCTATAAAGCAGCGATCATAAAGCTTCTTGGAGGACACTTCGATACAGTGCTTATAAATTCCAGTGGAGTCCCACCATGTCACAAGCATCTGTCAACCCTGGCCACTTTGCTGTTGTCATCTATCCTGCAGGAATATGACCATTGTCTAGTGCTTGAAACACACCAGAAACCTCACAGATAAGTAGTGTTGTGGTTCGAATAGGAACGGCCCCCGGAGACTCATGTATGAATCTGGCCCATAGGGAATAGGAATTAGGAGGTGTGGCTTTGTTGGAGTAGGTGTGGCCTTACTGGAGGAAGTGTGCCACTTTTGGGGTCAGGCTTTGAGGTCTCTTTTGCTCAAGATATGCCCAGTGTGGTGGTACTCAGTTTCCTTCTGCTGCCTGTGGATCGAGATGTAGAACTCTCAGCTCCTTCTCCAGCACTATGTCTGCCAGCATATTACCTTGCTTCTTGCCATAATGATAATGGACTAAAACTCTGAAACTGTAGACCCAATTGCTATGGTCATGGTGTCTCTTTAGAGCAATAGAAGCCCTATCAAAGACAAGTATAAAATTAGGGAATCTTCACCCCACTATTTGAATGCCTTCAACTTAACTATAGAAAGCATAAAAGATAAACACTGCAAGCTGAACCTTTGTCCAACAGGTCCTGTTTCATTGGGCACCTAGAGTAGGGTCTACTAGAGACCCAGACTCAGGCTCTAGTGGAGGGGAAATACTTTGCTATTTTCTACTCCCAACCTCATCTCAGAAGAGACTGCATTCACAGCAGAAATTCAGAACACACCTCTAAGTACAGATGAACTGGATTGTAAGCTCCCCAAGCAAAAGGTCCAGGTCTTTCTTCAACTCTGTCATCATAGGCATTGGTACACAGCATGGTTTGGATACTATCTGGCAAATGAATGAATAAATGAAAAAAAATCAACCATGTAAAGAACCTTCTAGAAACATGCAATTAGCTGTAACTCTGTCATGCTCAGCTCTGGCACACAGCATGGTTCAGTTACTACAAATGAAATGAATGAATGAGCATGTAAAGAACCTTCTGGAAACGTGCAATTAGCAGAGAAGAATCATGGAGGATGTAGATGAGGGTAGAGTTCATCCAATAGAGCACAGACTACAAGGGGCTCAGTCCGTAGTGATTCTCACAGGTGTTCAGAAATAACAATGAGCGTTTAATTCAGATACTGCATGAGTCTCCCTCATGCAAGTCAACAATACAGTGGGTTCTAGTGTGTTCACCAACACTACTATCTAATGGCAGAATGTTCGCATTACCCCCTAAAGAACTGTTTCTTGCTGGGCGGTGGTGGCACACATCTTTAATCCGAGTACTCCAGAGGCAGTGGCAGGCAGATCTCTGTGAGTTTCAGGCCAACCTGATCTACAAAGCGAGTCCCAGGACAGGCTCCACAGCTATACAGAGAAACCCTGTCTCAAAAAACCAAGGAGGAAAAAAAGTACTGTGTCTCCACTGGTTGTTATATCCTCCCCTAAGGATGGAGCCACCCACTCTGATTTCTAACTCTTGATTCCTTTGCTTGGCTATTTTGTGGAAATGTAATCATTCAATATAATGTTCTTCGTACCTGGATTCTTTCTTTTGACATAATATCATCATACTCACTCTTTTACCACATGTCATTCATATGTTCCTTTTGATAGCTGACTAATATTCTCTGGTTTGAATTTTAGTAGGGCTATGCTGGATCTATGGATCAATGTGGGAAGCCCTGTCATTTTAATAATGTTTAGTCTTCTGATCCAGAATTGTGGGGGAGTTTTCCATGTAGTTCTGTCTCCTTTAGTTTCTTTTAATGTTTTATACTTTTTAGTGTAGACGTTTTAAATTTTTTTAGTTAACTCCATTATTAAGCATTTTATTCTTTGTTTAATAGAGTTTTCTTTAAATTTTTATTTCTGGATTGTTCATTGCTAGTGTGCAGAAAGACAATTGATTTTTACATATCAGTCTGCATTGTATGAACTCATTAATTCTGGTAAGGTGTGTGTGGTGGGGGGATAGGGGCCAGAGGTTGACTGAGGGTGAATCTCTTAATTGCCCTCCACCTTGTTTTTTGACACAGGGTCTCTCACTGAGCCTGGAGCCCACTGATTTAGCTAGACTGGCTGGCCAGTAAGCCCCAGAGATCCTTGTGCCTCTGTTTCCCCATCATTGGGGTAACAGAAGGGCACCCCCATGGATGTTGGGGACCAAACTTAGATTCTCATATTTACTTTACCGACTAAACTGTCTCCATGCCCTCACATCTTTACTTCAGGATTATTATGCCTTCTATTTCTTCATGAGTCATTTTTCTGTAATGTGCCTCATCTAGCAATTTGTCCATTTGGTCTACTGTCACTCATTAGCAAACAGCTGCTCATAGAATCCACTTATAATCCATCCTATTTATAAACCATTTCACTTTGGAAAGGTGGGCCTTCCTATTTATGCTTTTTATTCTTATTTTGGGCCTTCCAAAGAACTAATCTTGATTTTTCTATTATTTTTCTATGCCCTCTCTTATTTCTGTTCCATTCTTCATGATTGTGTGTTCTTACCTCTGTGCTTCACATTCTTCATTTTTGTACTTTTTAAGCAAGCATACAAAACAGTATTTATATATGTGTGTTTCGTTATACTTATTGTATATTTTCTCCCATCATGCTCTCCTGTTCTCCTTCTACTTCCTGCTGATCTCCTTCCTTCACTAGCTACCTCTTCTGCTTCCATGCAACACACACATATGCATTTGTGTCTAGATGCTGTGTTTGAGTGGGAACATGCTATGTTTATCTTTCCCCCCTCCTTTCCTCTTGTTTTCCCTCTACTCTCTTTAGATGACTTTCTTAACAACAGAGCATCCTTCCTACTTCCTGTCTTGAGTTCTTCTGTGCTCTTCCAGTTTCCCTGTTTCTACTTGCTTTGGGCTTAGCAACCCTTATCCGTTTCTCTGAGTAGAAACAAAGCTATTGATTTAAGATCTTGCTTCTTCTTTTTTTTTTTTAAATGTGAATTTCTACCTACAAACTTCTCAGGGGCTTCTAAAATATTAATACAAGGTTGTGCTATTTAAATTCTTAGATGTTATCTAGGCTAAAATGAGAAACAGCACAGAGTTTAGAGTGATGTTTGTCCAACTTTTCTGTAGACACTGAAACATGAGAACAGGGGTATCTTTAGAGCTGCATTCTATGGCATGGGGCAGCAGCGTCATGTGTGTGTCCTGCTTCAGCTCTGCGGGACTTCACTCCTGCATAAAAATCACTCAAGACTGTATTTTACGACCACGTTGACGTGGAGGTATAGAAGACCCTGGGCCTATCGCTGTTTATTCACTGATGCCCTACCCACTTTCATTTATGAGTTTAACAGAAATGAACACTTCCACACGCCTTGCGCAGTGTGGTGGGCCTAGACACTGCTACTCTCTAGAACCCAGCTGAGTGCAGAGAGGGCCCCGGAGATAGACGTGAGCACCCAGTTCCCTTGAGCCTGAGCTGGGAAACAGGTTGGCAAGAACAAGGCCTGGAATACAGTCATCTGGGGCCTGAGCCAGGGTCATTGTCAAGACTGCTGCCATGGCGCTGTTTTTAGCATTCAGAAAGAAATAAGAATGTAATTGGGTGGGAGTTGTGCGTCTTCGCATTAAATATGACAAGCCTCTTCTGTCTCCTCAGTCCTTCCCTCTGTAAAAGCTTGGGTTAGCTGGGACTGGGGAAGGAGGGAGAACCTTCAAATGAGCACTAGGTAACCCAGTTAGACTGTAGAGCAGTCAACAATGGCACAATGCATCACTGTTACTTAGGAACATCACCCCTGCTGGTCTGTGCCTACACCAGTTCCTCTTGTCAGAAAGGCGAGGCAGCCATCCTTGGGGATTGATGGCTAGCTCTCAGGTCAGAAGAGTCCATTCCCAGGCAGACCCTCCAGGCAGCCCCACTCCCTGAAATCTGGATAGGAGGTCACAGGGAGAAGCTCTCCAGACAGACAGAGTGCAAGACAGGATGAGTCTGTGCTTGCAGGCTTCCTTTAACACTTGGGGGATCTTGGAAGATGGAAGTATCAAGAACAGCCTAAACTCACACAGGACATCAGAGCCAGCAGGGGTTTAGAAGGCCAGTCATCTGAGGACTCCTTGGCATATCTCAGGTTTTATAATTCATCAAATAGTCACGGAGGTCCCTTGGTTGGGGGCTCTGCATCTCCACAAGTAAGGAGCTCACTGTAGAATGATAGGAAAAAGCCTGTGTAGGGCTTACAGCATCTACTAGATGGGGATAAGGAAATGCCACCAAGTGACAGCAAAGGGAACCTGCTGTCACCTACTCATGAGATGTTGAGGTCCCTAGGATCGGGAAAAACTATGGCTGTGGGGAAGAGGCCGCCCCACTAGAACAGGGTGTGTGTAGGGGGCGGGGGTTGTATCTCAGGTACAGCCTTTGACTTTGGGCAACCCTCCACACAGAGGAAGGGAGTCAAGAAAATACTCTTTGGCCCTCACTTCTCTCTTCACTCTCCATCCCCTATCCTTTGTTTCTGTGCCCCTCTCGTCCCCAACTAAAAACCGGAGGTCACTGTCCAATTTGACACGCTTCAGTTTTACCAAATGCATTTAACAAGTAGTGAGCCTGTCCAGCCTGGGAGCTTGAGCTAGGAGCTTGGGTGATCAGGTTCAGATTAGGCAGCAGAAGTGAGGAAATGGGTCAGTACCAGTCGGTGGAGAAGTGCCCTGCCTGGGCTGATGACTAGAGATTAAGTGAGCTCTGACCTTCTTATGGAGTGTGGTGGGAATGGGTGGGCTTTAGCATAGGCCTGTTTGTTCCCTGGGGAATGCAAAGAGCTGTGGGAAGGGATGGGAAAATACACTTCCTGTGTGGCTTCAGAGGTGCACAGATTGATATGAAGAGATTCGCTGAGGCCGCCAAGCATGGGATTTAACTAAAAGGGAACTGGAAGCTGCTGTAGTTTGGGCATCACACCTGTACAACTTAGCTCACAGCTGGAGGCATTGGCTTGGACGTTGTGAAATCTTTAGGAGGAAGTGTTTTTCTGGGAGTAGGCCCTGGAGTGAATAGCCCACCCTAGCTTTCTGTGATATATGAGGGGGTGAGGAGCCGTGTGGTCTGCATCCATACACTGTCCCAGCCGTGATGGACTTTCGTCCCCTCAAGCTGTGAACCAAAGTGGATTCTCCCTTCCCTGGCTTTTGACAGATGTTTGCCACCCTGATGAGAAAATCAAGAAACCCATACATCTTTGAACCATGGGCTGTGGTAGCCTGCCCTTTCTTTCACATACTGGGCTCACACTCTATTACACACTGAGTCAGAGACCCAAGCCGTCCCAGGGGCCACTGGAGGGCCAGTACATTGATCCATGGGTATGTGGGAACCAAAGTCCTACTTCCTAAAAGGCCTGAACCCCTCTCAGCGTTGGGTCCCCTAAAGAGTGGCACATCTCTACAGAGTCAAAGGGGTAGGCCACCGTCGACAAGCAGAAGTCAACCCCCCATTATTTTTTTTTTCTGCTCTAAATTCATATGGCCAACTTTAGACTCAAATAAATTATGCTTCTGGTTGGTCTATTCATCTCAGAGTTGAACACATTCCTGAAAGTAATGGAAACTGGAATGTAAGGAAGCAAAATGAGTCTGATTTACTTTGGTGAAATGTTTTCCCTTTTCAAATGATTTATTACCATTTGCCACTATTGAAACCTCTTTGGACCCTCTCGTGGCTGGATCTGAGGGAAAAAAGAGAGATTCTTTTTTTCCTCTAGTAACAGAATTAAGTAAAGCATAGAAAAGACCCAACTCTGTAAATGTAATGAAAAACACCCATTCCCTTAAGAGCTCTTGTAATTGAGATTCAATTTCCCTTGTCCCCTGCCCCCGCTTATTAGAATCCCACGAGCACGGAGGTGGGGTTGGGGTCTTATTGCTGTCAAAGCTGGAGAGAGAGAGGCTTATGGGTTTTCCTGTATTTCTTTGTGCGTGTTCTGTAATAGTCCAGGGTTCTTTGGTTGGACATTCAATACAACTAGATTGAATCTTGGCAGAGTTGAAAAATAAAACACAATGCTGTATTCAAGGTTGTATAATACTTTAGTCTGGGCAGAGAGAAAGATAGAGATGTAGCTCTCATTTGTCAAGGTCTAGGATCAAGGCATGAAGAGAAAGCCGGTAACTGCGAGTCCCCAGGAGCGGAGGGTTTTCCTCAGTTGTCCCCTTGCTTCCAGCTGTCTCTCCAAGCTGCTCAAGCACTCATTTCACACGTCCGAGCATTCCACTCATTCCACATGTCCGAGAATCCCACCTATCCCACACATCTGAGCAGCCCACCTATCCCACACGTCCCAGCATCCCACCCATCCCACACGTCCCAGCATCCCACCCATCCCACACGTCCCAGCATCCCACCCATCCCACACGTCCCAGCATCCCACCCATTCCACACATCCCAGCATCCGAGCATGCTTATGCTGTGCACTGGGGCTCTCACATGCTTTCCTGTGGTATTCAGCTCTGAAGGGATGCTGTGATAGGATTACAGAGTCCATTGTTGTGCTCAGAGCCTCCAGTAGGCTCCTTTTTAGAGCCCCAAAATGAAAGGGACCTGGCACAAACCTCTGTTTTCATGGTTGCGCTCCCTTGTGTATCATCTAACTAGATGCAAGGAACAAGGTGATCAAATGCCCTTTTGAGAGTGATAATAAGTCTTTCAAGATGCTGTTCTTGGCTCCAGAGAGAAAAGCCTCTCTCCAAGTCTTTGGGAAAATAACACACATCAAGGGGTCTGCCGAATCCCTGGCCTCTTGGCACCAGTGTTGACATTTAAGAAAGGAACGTCAACTGGAAGAGCCCATTCATGTTCATGTTCCTGTGTAGATTTTCCCCACTTGCCTTTGGACTGTTTTCCGCTTATTTCAAACATTTCTTATTCCTACTTTGATTCTTCATCAGCAAAGAAGAGAGATGTGGCAACTGCCTTTTTCTTCTTGTTACATTTATAGCAGGGATTTTTTTTTTAAAAAAAACATAGATAGATACCTTAGCAGAGTTTAAGTGGGGGGGGGAGGGAGGGAGGGAGGGAAAGAGAGAGGAAGAGAGAGAGAGAGAGAGAGAGAGAGAGAGAGAGAGAGAGAACTGGCAGCTAGCAAGCCTTTTGAAAATCCGATTTATTAAAAATAACTGTATGGCAGCAAGAATATCTCTTCTTCATTTTCTGGACTCAGTGAAAAGCCAGACTGTAGAAATAAATGGCAAGCCTTGGAAAATCCTCTCTAATCAACTCAAAATGCTCAATCAGGTAAAACCTGCGTTTAGGAAAAAGTCCTGGACCATTAAGAAAGGAAAAAAAAATACACATAAGGAAAGAAAGATGTAATACTTCACTCCCAAGGACCCACTCAATTCAGGAAGAACGTTGTGTATGCCGACTCCCTGAAGACTAACGATGGGCAAGGAGCCCCTCTTCCGATGAATGCCACTATGCCTGGATGCATGTTGAAGGCACTTGAATGAGTTTTCAAGACCTGGAGGCAATTTCATTTTCTAGACGCCTCCTTCCACCCCTAATTTCCTAACCGAGTCAATGGTGGATCACCGAGATACATGGTCTCAGGCTTCTCATTTCCTCCTGTTTCCCCGAGGCCACTTCCAATAAAGGAGAGAGTTAGGGAGAGCAGGAGCCTGGCAGGAGCCTGGTGTAATCACTGCTGTCAAACGAAAATTCTGACTCCCACTAATTCACTGTGACCGATCATTGGGAATTCAAGAAATAAACGGAATCTACACCATTATTTTAAATTATTCTAGTAAGCCTCGTGTTCAGGGAGGGAAGGAGCCTGAATTTCTTCCCTTTGCCTGGGGGTGTGGACTGAACCAACTGACTGGGGGAGGGGGTGTTTAGCACTTGCTTGGGGGTGAAGGGGAACTCTCCCACTGGGGTCCCAGCTTTGATCTATGGTTACAGCCCTCACCCTGTGCTTTCTAGGCCTCAGGGAATGTTTGATTGAGTCAAAATGATGACTGTCACCGGACTTCTTTATGGTTTTGTGTTAATCACCAAGCCTGGATAAAATCACATATTGATTGACCTTAAATGAGATCTACTTTAACCTGGGAACTCCATTAAAAGAATAATTCAAGAGGCCAGCTCTGCTCCAGCTCATTGTTAACCTGCCTGCCCAGGAATTAATGATGCATACCCTTTCAGGAGACTCGTAATTCCTAATGAGTTTAAATATTTATCTGAACCCCCTGGAACCCGCTGCGTCCTTCCTCTGCAGCCCGCATTTCATTCTGCCTCCCTCCTTCAAGGCCTGAGCTTTTGTTTCTTCTTCCACAGACTAACTTTCGGTGCTGTTTTTCTGAGCACCCCGCTTTGGTAGGTGTGTTGTGGAGAGGACTCCTCGCTCCTTCCCCAGACTGTTTACACCAGTAACTTCAGCAGCATTAGAAATTCACCAGGCCCTGGTAGCAGTCCATGAACGGTACCAAATGCTCTTCGATTTCGAGTGGGAGAAGGCACACCTTAAAAGGAATTAGCTACTCCAGGCTCGTTTACTCCATAAAGGTCCTAGGAATGAGGTCTGCTTGGGATTTGGGCTTTTCCTGGACACCATGGCTTGGCTCACGTGATGACCTTCCCCTCACGCTAGGAAAGTGTTGTGAGAGTCCTGGGCCTTGTCACAGTGTGGGCTGAGTCGGGTGCTGGGTCCACCAGCCTGTCATCTCTCTGTAGACTTAGAAGGGGGCGTGCACAACACTCTTGTGGACAGTGACTGCCCTGAAGGGAGGGAGACAGTCCATCCATCACTACAAAAGACAGCTGTTTCAATGGTTCATTGACAATGACCAACATGGGGGAGGGGAGAGAAGCCAGTCAATAAGACAGTCTATGAGAAAAGACAATGAATGCTTCAGGAAAAGGTGTGTATGTATGTATGTGTGTGTGTGTGTGAGAGAGAGAGATGTGGGGGGCATTCCTTGTTTCAGCTCTGTCCTAGACAAGACTCTATTCTCTTTTTCTGTCTTCTCCCGTCAGCCTGCACAGTTATGAAGTGGCAAGGAAAACACTTTTACGGTTGTGGTCACCAAACATGAGGAACTGTGTTAAAGGGTCACAGCATTGGAAAGGTTGAGAAGCACTATTCTAGATTTCATTTTCTTTCTCATCTTTGTATCCCAGGGATTTAAGGGACTGTTTGACAGGAAGTAGATGTGAGATGTGTGCCCAGCGTTTATCAGATGTCTGACTGGGTAAGATGCCGAAAATCCACACTACGGAAAGATTAAGATGGAGAGATAGTCAAAAAGATTAGCAGGTAATACAAACTGAACTGAAGGATTTGGTTTTGTTTTAGTCTTAGAGGTGGCAGGATCTACTTCAGCCAAGGCAGGACTCAGAGGGTGAAAGAGTTATTAAATAGAATAAAGAGGGGACTTTTACATAGATAAAGGGTGTAACCATGCAGAATTTATAAATGGCCAGCACAGGCAATGTGTCAGGTAAGATGTAGCACCTACTCCTAATTGAAGGATGGAGAAAATCTCTTTGGAAGCATTAGCTAAGTCTGGTTAATCAATATGGGACAGTCACACTCATTGGTGGCCATGGAGGTGTTTCCCCTGTAACCAAGAGACTCCAAGGCTCCCTGGCAATATCGAGAGTGACCTGAAAGCCTCTCAGGTAATCACCGTTTAAGAAAGTAGGTAGATTATATATATATATATATATATATATATATATATATATATATATATGACAGAAGACAATGATTACTGAAAATATTTTTGAGGAGAATAAAATAATGTTTGAGCAAATAAGAGAGCCAAACAGCTTTCTAGAAGAAGAAAAGAGCTAAAGAAGTTTGTGAAAATGCCAGCTCCCCTCCAATGAACGGCCTTTGGGTTCATGTTTTCTCTTGAAATGCAAGCAAATGATGCAAACATCTATTTGAAAGAATCAGTGGGGGAGACCAAGTAAGCAAGAGGGTTGCAGAAGTAGTTCCCAAAATATTGGTCCTGGAGTTATGTGGGAATCAGACAATGGATGGGTTTGTCTGAGGGTAAACTTGTTTTAAATCCTTGGTGTCTGCCTGCGATCAAATTGCTCTTGAGGAGGAAGGTGGCACTTTGTGTCAGTTGGGAAACAGAGGGAAACAAGGTGGTACCATCAGAGTCAGACCCCAGGACCCATTTCTTTCAATTAGGCCCATCTCCTCACAGCCCACCCAGTGATGGGCTCAACCCATCAATGGACTGGTCCTTTGTTGACGTTAGAATATCCACAGTCCTGTTGCCCCTCAGAACCACCAGCTGGGGAATCAAGGCTTCAACACCTGACCTCTTGGGGAGACAGTTCACAGCCAAACAACTGCACACATAAAACCATCCAGAGACCTAAAAGAGGAAGGGTAAGGGACCCTCAGCTTTGGTGTCTTTCCAGTCTTGACAGTTTGGCAAATAAGGCCCTTGATTTATATTGATTGTCAACTAGACAGGGGGCAGAATTAACCTGGAGTCAGATCTCTGGTCGTGATTATGAGGAAGCTTCTACATTAGGTTAACTGGGGTGGGAGGAGCCACCCTAACTATGGGAGACACCATCCTCTGGCCTGCTAGACTGTATGAAAGAGAGGGAGCTGAGCTACACATACCCTGATGTGATGGTGCAACACTAAGGAGCAGAGGCAGGAGGATCAGAATCAAGGTTTATCCTCTCATCTTCATTTATATGATGAGGCCAGCCTGAGCTACGTGATAACCTTCAGAATGGCTATGCTAACGGTATAAAAGTTCATTAAGATATACAGTCTTTGAGGCTGGCTAATTTTGCTGTCTGATGTTTTCATTTGCATGATTTTTTATACTGAGGTTTTATTTTATTTTATTATTTATTTGTTTATTTTTGGTTTTTCGAGACAGGGTTTCTCTGTGGTTTTGGAGCCTGTCCTGGAACTAGCTCTCGTAGACCAGGCTGGTCTCGAACTCACAGAGGTCCGCCTGCCTCTGCCTCCCGAGTGCTGGGATTAAAGGCATGCGCCACCACCGCCTGCCTATACTGAGGTTTTAATGTAAAAAGAATTTTAAGGTAAATTTATTTATCTTTAGATTTGTTTATTATAAATATATACATATATGTGTGTGACTATTTTGCCTACATGGATGTATGTATAAGCACATATGTGCCTGGTGCCTCTGGAGGTCAGAGAGGACATCAGATCCTGTAGAATCAGGGTATAGATGGCTGTGAACCACATGTGAGGCTGAGAACCAAACTGGTTCTCTGGAAAAGCAGCCAGTGTTCATTACTACTGAGTGAGACACTCTCTAGCTCTGAATTTTAAAAATTATGAACATTTTATAGTAAAATCCATTCATAAAATTGACACTAAATTTGACTCATTCAAAAAGAACCAGTCACAAAAGGATAACAAAAAGAACCTCCAATATAGTTGGCTAGCTTCCTCACTACAAACTCCTCCGAACATTCTAAATAAATACACCATGAAAACAAGTTAAAAATGTGTGACTGAGTTGGCTGTGTGGAAGTGAAAAATGTCTTCTTCAGAAGGAAAACCATGAAGAAAATTTAAAAGCATAACTGATGCAGAAAAGTGTAAATTTTGTCTTTGTATAAAGAGGTCTCGATGAGCAAAAAGAGGGATCTCCATTCTTTCGGACCAGGGAGCGGAGATATAAGCATAACCTTATCAAAGGAGCTCGATTTGATCAAAGGGATCAGCAGAACCAACCATGCTCTCATTCCTTCCAGTTGAAGAGACACAGTTCTCTGACCAAAGCCTCTACCTGCTACTCTCTGCATGAATGGGGGGAGTATATGGTGTCAGCGTGGCAGTCTGTTCCTCTAGTCACGTTGAGGCATGAAGCTGAAATTGGAAAGGGGGTGGGTGGATGGAGGTTTCCCCAGGAGAATGAGTTATGTCGATAACTGAATAAAATGTTTATGAATAGCTTTGACTTAAAAGTGGGGCTTTTGGGTTTTCTATCCGTTTCTCTCCCTCCCCCATTTCCCTGTGTGTGTGTCTGTGTGTGCACATACATGCCTGTATGTGCATTTGCTTGGAGGACATAGGTTGACATCAAGGGTCCTCATTAATCATTTTCCACCTTGCTGTTTAAGACAGGGTCTCTCATTGAGCCTAAAGCTAGACTGGCTGGCCAGTGAGTTCAGGACTGCTCATTGAGTCCCACACTCTTTCCATCTCCCCAGTCCTCGGATTCCAGGCACGCAGCCTTTTACATGCATGTGGAGAGATGAAAGCTCCCGTGACGAGCGCTTTACAGACACCTCCTGTAGTAGTTTGAATATAACTGACCCCCATAGGGAGTGGCACAGTTGGGAGGTGTGGCCTTGTTGAAAGAAGTGTGTCACTGTGGGGGCAGGCTTTGAGGTCTCTTTTGCTCTAGCTTTGTTGACAGAAGTTTCTGTCTCGCCTGGTTCCACAAGGGTTCAGTCCCAAAGAAACACAACAGAGGTCTACATTAACTATAAACTGGCTGGTCTATTACATCTTAAATTAGCCCATTTCCAGGGAGGATTCTCACTTTTCTTCCTCTTGTTACAGGTAATGACTGCAGACTGATGCTTTCCTCTTCCCAGAATTCTCCTGTCCTGGTCACCCCGCCTATACTTCCTTCCTGGCTACTGGCCAATCAGTGTTTTATTAAAGCAATATAAGTGACAAATCTTTACAGGGTACACTACCATTGTCCCATGGTAAAGCTTCCCTCGGTGTGGCACTCAGACCATTTTCCTGTTGCCTGCAGGATGTAGGTACTCTCAGCTACTTTGCCACATCTGCCTGCATACTACCATGCTCCCTGCTGGGACAAAAATGGATGGAACTTCTGAAACTATAAGTGAGCCACCCCAATTAATTTTTTTCCTTTATAAGAGTTGCCATGTTCATGGTGCCTCTTCATAACAATACCTCCCCTGCCTGTGTTGTATTCCATTCTTTTAATAGGATCTTGCTATGTATCCATGGCTGTCATACTCACCGTGTAACTCAACCTTGGTCTTTTGGTTAGACATAGAAAAACCTTACTGTAGCAGCATCTACTCTTTCCTTTATGATAGTGTCCCAAAGAATCTGGTCAAAGGGGTTAGGAAATAAGGAGGTTGGGCTGGCAAATTGGCTCAGTGGGTGTCGTAGTTAGGGCTTCTATTGCTGTGAAGAGACACCATGACCATGGAAATGCTTCTAAAGGAAAACACTTAATTGGGACTGACTTAGAGGTTCAGAGGTTTAGTCCATTATCGTCATGGCAGGACATGGCAGCATGAAGGCAGATATGGTGCTGGAGGAGGAGCCAAGAATTCTACATCTTGGTCTGCAGGCTGCAGAAGCAACTGTGTATCACACCAGGAATAACCTGAATATAAGAGACCTCAAAGCCTGCCTCCACAGTGACACACTTCCTCCAATAGGGCCGTATCCACTCCAACAAGGCTACACCTCCTTAAAATGCCATTCCCTATGGGCCGAGCACTCAAGTACGTAAGTCTATGGGGGCCATACCAATTCAAATCACCACAGTGGATTAAAGGTGCTTGCCTTGCAAATCTGACGACCTGAGTTTACTCCCCAGAACTAAAGGTAAAGATGGAAGGGGGAAACCAACTCCATAGAGTTGTCCTCTGACCCCCACACACGTTTCCTGTAATGAGTACCCATACATGTAGTCTTCACACACACATATACACACACTAAATAAGTAAACAAACAAATAAGGAAGTGGTCTAAGCATCTATCATGACTAGAAGAAAATGATTAACTCTCTTGATTGAGCACTGGCATCCTTATGAACCATAAGAGAAGTCATCATGATGGGCTGTTAAGCTTTTAGCTACATCATTTCAGAAACCTCCTAAAAAGGAAAAATAAAAAGTTCTGTTTCTCCTGAACATGTACACAGTGGGCAGATTTCTTTGTTGCACTTGGCCATAAGCAAAACCACATGGAATGTGAAGAATTGGTTTGAATTAAGTGACAGAACCCATAATTTATAGGGAGCTACCAAGGAATTTAGGCTTGAGGTCAAACAGATGGCCTTCCTAACAGACATATGGTGCCCAATATTTCCCAGTGGTCAGTGTTCTGGAACCAGCCAGGCTAGGCTGTGAAGTTCATCGGGAAAGACAAAGGACAGAACTCTCCCCCCCAACTGGGAGTGACAGTGGTGTGATGTCAACTCTTATTACCCAGTTAGAAATTGATTATCAGAAGGACTTTCTGTCCAGTCTATCTGCCTTGAGCATCTTCTCTGTGCATTATCCTTTATGGATCTTAAATGTGCAGGCTATTAAAGTGGCTGACTGTGCTTATAAAACAACAGGGGGCCGGGAAGGGTGTTCCCGAGATGGCTTTGGTATGAGGCACGTAGAGCCAGGCAGGACCAGCGAGAGCTCTAAATTCTCATTACGGAGCCTCACTTTCCATCGTCAGTTTATCATCTCAGGGTCTATCTAGAGTAGGCGTGAGGATTTCAGCCACCAGTGTGGCTGGTGGGAATGTGGGACCCCATCACACTGAAGATAATTTCAATTGTGATCTTCCTGGTAGGTCTCAGCAGAGACTTCGTGGAATGACAGAGAGCGCTCTCAAAGCCTTCATCTACAAATTAGAGTCAAATCTAGTGGAAATGAGGAAGAAGCTTAATTTCTTTAAAGGTATTCTCATTAGTTTTCACACAGATATCTATTTCCTGGGAGATTAAGGTCATGGGGTAAAATGACTGCTAAGTCACGGGTTTATTTAAAGTAAGTGAGACGAGCCACTCGGAGAGATTTTAAGACCTGAGTTTTAGCAAAGAGTAGACTGGGACAATCTGTGCTTCCCTAAATGTAAAGAAAAAAAGGTTATAAAAGGATCCATGCCTGGTGGTGCACGCCTACAGTCATACCACTTGGGAGGCAGATATGAGGACCAGAACGTGGAGGGCAGCCTGGGCTACTTAATGAGTTAGCGGCCAGCCTGGACAACAAGAAACTCTGTCTCGACAAAACCAAACAGAAAAAAAAAGTTTGTACAAGGATTACATCATTTGGGATTAAGAAGACATTCCATTTGGGGAAATGCTTGCTATACAAGCATCAGAATCTGCATTTGAAACTTCACCACGCATGGGTGGAAGTGTGTGTCTATAATACCAACAACACAGGGGAGCAGAGATAAGATCTCATTGGTCAGCCAGTCAAGGTGAATTAATGAGATCCAGGCTCAGTGAGAGATCCTACCTCAAAAAATAATACAATGAGAGATTAAGGAACACACTCAGTGTGCTCTGGCTTCTATGTACATACATGCAGGCACTCTTTCACACATATATGCACACACAGGTATATATACACCTAGATGAACATTCATATTCCCCCCGCATGTATATACCCATACACACACACACACACACACACACACACACACACACACACGAAGGGTCCATTTAACAACTCCAAGTTCTATTTTATGAGTTTTCTTGGCCTTCCTCTCAGTGGATTTGATGTTCTTGTAATTTTCCTCTGTCCTCCCCTGCAGTCAATACTGGTCATTCCTTATTGATTTGTGATAGTTTGATTGACAGATGACCCCAATTCTTTACCCCTTCCTGGACTTAAGCCTTCTGCTATACAAGTTTGCATCCTTTGATCCTGGCACGAGTGCCAGGGTTGGGTGTTCCTGCTCCTTTTCCTGACTGCTACACACGCCAGCCAGGTTATGACAGCCAAGGTGGAACAGGCAGAAGCTGGATAAGTCATCCCTGCATCTCTTCTCACACTATTATGTTGGCTATAGAAATGTATCTGGGCTGGTCTGCGGGGTCATGAGCCCCATGGAGCAGGGCTAAATTGTCACAGTGGCCCAGATGAGACCCAGCCCATGATAAAGCCCAGCCAGGATTTTAGAGACAGGGGATGAGCCTTGATGAACTTAGCCTTGGACCAGCAGAACCAAACAGCCGGCTTTTAGAGCCATGGCCTCATAACATGCTTACTGTATGTCAATGAGTGTTGGGATTATGTGTTACATAGCGCCATGGAGGGGATTATGGTCCCTACAAGAGCTGAGTTACTTTTTTCTCTGCATTGGGCTCAGGGAAACAACACAATACAGCTTTTTGTTCTCCATTGACAAAATTGTTTTTACAGTGTGGAGCCTGACATTTTGAAATACAAACCATGGAATGTCTCAGTTGAAATAATGAGCATGGATATCTCAGACGGTTACTTTCCTGTGCAGAGAATCTCGTTCTTAGAACTTGTTTCTCCCAGAGTTTTCCAGAACACATGACATTATTACTGACTATGGCCACCGTATTGTCTAACAGGTCCCTTGGACTTGTTCCTTCTACTTGAAAGGATTTTTGAGCAAATGCTACAAAGCTAAAGGCGCAACAGATCTGATTTTAAAATAGAACAACAGTTGCGAAGCAGCATAACATTGGTGGAGCGTGATTTCTAATTGGTCTTAGTAATGAAAACCCGGAGTCGGATATTAGGAGGTCAAAGCTGAAAAATCAGAGAAGCAGAGCAGCCAGTCACGAGTTCCCACCTCTGCGAAATCCTCAGAACCAAGGGGGCAAGATCCTGGACCTATGAGTCCTCAGACTAAATGGGATATCCTGTCTCTACAAGTCCCCAGGCTGAATGTAATTGAGCTCCTGTCTCCTCCTGCCTTATGTTCTTCTCTCTACCCAGCCATATCCCTGCCTGCCTCCACCTCCTTAGTGCTGGGATTAAAGGTGTGTGACTCCCAAGTACTGGGATTAAAAGTGTGAGCCACCACCATCTGACTCTGTTTCTTTTTTAGACTAGATCAATTTTGTGTTGTCCAGGGTAACCTTCAGCTCACGGAGATCCATCTGCCTCTATCTTCCGAGGGCTGGGGTTAAAGGTGTGTGCCACCACTGCCTGGCCTCTATGGCTAACTAGTGGCTTAGCTCTGACTCTGATCTTCAGGCAAGCTTTATTTGTTAGAGCACAAACAAAATATAACCACATATTGACACAAAAAGGAAATAAATTCACACATCAATTATCTAAGAAGGTGAGAATGTGGCAGGGAAGGGTCGCTGTCTATGTGAAAACCAGATGTCCAAATGCAGGGAACTGATAATAGACCACATCTCATGCCATAAGAAGTGAAGTCAAGGTGGATCAAAGGCTTAACTGTAAGACACGAAGCTGTAAAACTTCTAGGGCCAAATGAAAGGGAGAGACTCCTTGATATAGGGCCGTGCACAGCGTTTTGATAAAATCCATAGGACACAGGCAATGAAACTGGACATGGACAAATGGGGTCGTAGCCAAGGAAGATGTTTTGCAGAACAAAAGAAACAGCCGTCAGAGTGAAGAGAACATCATGGAAGTTAGAACTTTTCCCTTTGCAAACTACACTACCAAACCCCAAGATACATATCACAGAATGGCTGCTACAAACAAGTTGCTCTTTGGTTCTATCCTTGATTGGTTAACATATGATGTCATGAGTGTTCCCTGATGCTATAGGCCTTCATCCATCATTGCATTCATCCATCCATCTATCCATCCATCCTTCCATCCATCCATATCTATCTGTCTGTCTGTCTATCCATCCATCCATCCACCTACCTGTCCACCCATCCATCCTCCTACTTATCTATTCATCCATCCACTCATCCATCCATCCATCCGTCCATCCATCCATTCGTCCATCCACCCATTAATCCATCCACCCATGTATTCTCACCTTCATCCTCCCATCCATCCTCCCAATATTAAAATATTCATGTTAAATCTTGGCTAGAAAGCGGCCTGGGGTTTGGGTAGCTTTCATTATTGGAAGAGAAATCAAATCTGAGGCCTTGCGTTGAACAACTGAAGTGTAAACTTGAATGGAAACAAAATCAGGAGGAAAGCATCCCCCGTGTACAGAGGACTTGGCATGTAGGCATGCTTGGAGGAAAGCTTAGTGGGGTTGGTGTGCACTTATCCAGTGAAGCCTCAGGCTAGCTCCATATGCAGAAACTGTACCCAACTTTAAAGAGGAAACTAAGGGCCAAGGAGGTTATGTACTTGCCCAAGGATCCTTGCCTAGCAGTACACAATATTAATTCAGGTGGCCAGATGCCAGAGTCCATGACCTTGATCATAGGCTGCCATCAGCTCCTACTGACTCAGGGCACATGGAAACCACTTCTCACTGCACTCATAAACAGACTCTAGGCTGGGGAGATGATTCAGTGGGTACAATTCTCGCCACACAAACCGGATGACTTGAGTACAGATCCCTAGGACCCTAGAGCATCCATGGCCCTGGAAGCCCCGTGTGCAGTGCTTGCCCACTGGGAGGTGGATGCAGAGACAGGAGAATCTTGGGGTGCCCTTAGGCCAGCTAGCCTGGTTTATGTAGCAATGAATGAGAGACCCTGTGGCAACACAGTGGAAGGCAAGGACCAACTCTATAGGCTCTCCTCTGACCTCTAATGTGGCGTGGCATGCATGTGCCATATTTACACACACACACACACACACACGCACAACACAACACAAATGAAGCCCCCTGTTTTGCCTTTCTGCAAGCCACTGGAGTTCCTGCCAGGTACTAAGAAAAATGTTCATTCCTCTTTATCGTCATGACTAAACACAGCTCCGCAAAGACCCTCAATGCCTTCCTGCTAAGGCCTCTCCCAACTCCTTCCTTTTCTGGTGATATTAACCCACAGGGGATGCTTTCTGGAACAGTTAAGCTCAGCATGGAGAGCCATTCTCCTATCTGTTTCCCAGAGGGTGTGGGAAGCTAAGTCCCTAATTGGAAGAATTGGAGGAGAAAGAACCATAGAGGTGAGCATAGCCCAGAGGGTGGACTCCAAAGCATCCACCATATCTACCAGAAATCTATTCACAGACTTCCCTAGGCCCTCTGCTTTTATTTGGGTTCTGAGTGCCTGGAAGAAGTACAGCCTGTGTATCTACACATGGACCAGTTTTTCCTCTGAGCTCTGGTTGCCCTGTTGGCATTGACGTTTTGTCTCTGGCTGGAAGTTAGGGTTGGGGCTGGGAGAGGGAAGGGTGAAACTGTTACTTGGTGAATTGCCTTCATGGGTCTGGTTTATTCCTGTGTGGTCCCCCACCATTGCTCAGAAAGTTTTCCCTCCCTGAGGCACCAATCAGCCATCACCTACAAGTTCTCTGGCTACCTTTGTGGAGCTTTGAGGAATCCTGTCACTTTAGAAAGCAACACATCTGGCTGTAAGTGGAGTCTGTGCTTTTGTTTCCTGGTCTCCCAGACCCAAATAGTCAAACAAAAACTATTTTAATTATAACACTATTTGACCAATGGCTTAGGTGTATTCCTAGCTAGCTCTTACATCTTAAATTAACCCATTTCTAGTCATCTGTGTATTATCACAAAGCTGTGACTTACTGGTTAGGGTTTTGGCATCTTTCTCCTTTGGCAGCTACATGGTGTCTCCCTGACTCCGCCTTCTTTCCCGCCTCTATCTCTGCTTGGATTTCCCACCTTGCTATATTCTGGCCCTGCCATAGGCCAGAGCAGCTTCTTTATTGACCAATGATAATAAAACATATTCACAGTATACAGAGGGGAATTCCACATCATCTGTCTTAACGCATCTGCCTGGACTTTCCCACATAGAACATGTAATTCTCTCCTGTGTCGTGGGTTTTATGTAAATCTTGAGTCACTGACTTGCAGATCCATGGGGCTCTAACCTGGGATTCTAGAGTTCTAGAACATTCCCCAGAAAGGCAGGAGTCAGGATCCATTCACAGGTATCCCCCAGCCTCCTTTGCTCCGGCCCTCATCTCACCATTTAAGCATATCTCTGGCTTCCCATACTTTCTCTTCTAATTGCCTTGTGTATTCAGTTCCCATTTTTGTATGCTTGCTTGTGCATGTGTATATGTACATATTGGTATGTGTGCAGGTGCATTTGCATGTCTTGGGGACATGGGTATATTTGTGCATGGATGCTAGTGAACAATTTCAGTTGTTGATTCTCAGGAATTGTCTACCTTGTTTATCATGTATGTATGTAGGTAGGTATGTATGTATGTGTGCATGTATGTATGCATGTATCTATCTATCTTTCTATCATCTATCCACCTACCTACTTATCTTGTCTGTGTGTGTGTATGTATGTATGTATGTATCTATCTATCTATCTTTCTATCTTCCTATATCTTTCTATCTATCGTCTATCCACCTACCTATCTATCTTGTGTGTGTGTGTGTGTGTGTGTGTGTGTGTGTGTTTATGTAGTATATGTACATGTGCAGGTGTGGAGGTCAAAGGCTGTCTGTCTGGTGTCTGTCTCTATTGCTCTCCACTTAATTTTACTATGAAAGAGGGTTCTAGCTGAACCTGGAGCTCACTGCTTTGACTGAACAGGCTGGTCAGCAAGCCTGCCATACTCCCTGATGCTGCATCTGCCCCTTAACCCCAGCACTGGGATTACAGGTGTGTGCCACCACACGGCTTTTTAAAATATGTGTTCTGGGGCTCAAACTCAGCTCCTTCTGTAAGCAGCTTGCCAACTGGGCTATCTCTTAGCCACCATTTCCCATTTTTTTGATACTGGGTTGGGACCCCCTCCCTTTGATAAGCAATTTAGGATGGCCATCACTGCTCAGTAAATTATTAATCCGCAAATGAAATGTCCCACTGTGAATCACAGCTGTCAGTTTCCTTCTTTACCACCTGAACACTTAGCATCAAAATAGAAGTCCTCGAGATCAAATGTGACATCAGTGCCCACCTCCAAGGTTCAGGAGCTGGAACTTAGGACCTGCCACTTATTCTTCATGGAACTTTCTAGAAAACCAGAACAGTGCCAACCATTTTTTAATCACCCAAAACAACAGCAACCATACCACTAGTAATAATATCTGCCTTAAGAGCCCTTATTTTGGGCTACCAGCTTTAAAAGCCATTCATTTTCTCATTCATCTCCCCTTCTCCATCTCCTGGGAAGCGGGGTTTGTTTCTTCCCATCTCTTTATAGATGCTGAAACTGAGAGAGCTGGAAAGTTGTCTGGCATGCCACAATACATAGAAGTCAGAGGCAGGATTTGAACTTAAGAGGTTGGGTGCCATAACTCACCCCCTCATCATTTAAGGTTGATTAGTTGCTTGTTTACTTACTTCTTGCTCTGTTTTTTTTTTTAATAAAAGAAAAATTTGGCTGGGGCTGTAGCTCAGTTGGTAGAGTGTTTGCCTACTATGCAAAAGGCCATGGGTTCAATTCCCAGGTCCATATAAACAAGATGTTGTGGTAGAGACCTGTAATCCTGGAGTTCAAAAAATGAAGGCAAGAGGATTAGATGTTTGAGGCAATCCCTGTCTGCATAGAAAGTTTGGGGCTATCCTGGGTTACCTGAGAGCCTGTCTCAAAAAACAAAAACAAAACCCCAGTCACACACAAAATCCATGGAAATACAACTGACTAATTGTGCATGCATGAGTATCTAAGACTTCTGTCAATATGAGAGCTTCCTAAAGTTTCCGCTGTCCCTTGCACATCTGAGAAAACTCTGAATGTGGTCTTTCCCCATCATTTCTCCGGGACACTCTATTGCCACTGTGCATTCCAATGCTTCTCTCTCATTAGCATGTTCAGAACTTGAGGGCACAGATGGCCCCCACGAGGGCGTGGCAGGTTCAGTAAACACAGTGTTGTTGGCGGCATAACAGTACCATGCTGCCCTTACCTGTAGCTGGCTTTTCTGTCACACTGGGAATCTGTAGGTCTTGTCTCATGGTGGCTGCATCCACAGAAGCAGCGTAGCTGCCCCGCTCTGTCGCACAGGTAGGATGGCTGGCTGCATCATCCATAGAGGCCTGCACAGCCCTGCCCCTGTCCTCCTGTGACTCCTCAGCCCCACCACACAGATGCCTAGGGCATGTCAACAATTCAGATCTCCATTTGTCTGTGTTGGAAGAGGTGACTCAGCTCTTGGGCTGTTGGCAGTTCAACAAATTGAATTGCTCTCACCGTCTTGGTGGGCACTTGGAAAAGTGCTCTTGTGCCCTTCTGATAGAAGAGTTGTTTATTTTTATACGTACGAGTGTTATTTTGATATGTACGAGTGTTTTGCCTACATGTATGTATGTGTACTACACGAATACTTGGTGTTCTTCGAGGTCTGAAGAAGGTGTCAGAGTTCCTGGAACAGGAGTTACAGGTGGCTGTGAGCAGCCATGTGGGTCCTGCGAAGGTACTTGCCTTGAAACCACAAGTGCATCAGGGTAGCAGTTCAAGTCCCGGAACCAGTGTAAAGAAAGTCTGAGTCATTTGGTAAGGGAGGGAGGGAGAGAGGGAGAGAGGGAGAGAGAGAGAGAGAGAGAGAGAGAGAGAATGGAGAGGGAGACACCACTGCAAGGGATAGATAATCTTAAGCATTTCTAGGCTGGTGACATTTTCACTGAGACATGAATAATGGAAAGGAGATGAGGGTGCCAGTCACGTTTATTCAGAAAGAACATCCCAGGCAGAAGGGAAACAGGTACGAAAGTCCTGAGGCAGGGGCATGCTTGGTATTGTTGGGGGTTAAGAATAAAACCACTGTGGCTAGAGAAGTGAACAAGGTGAAGGAAGTGGGCAAGGAACCTGATACCACAGGGTGAGGCAAAGCTTCTGGAACCTTCTTTGATGACTGTATCATCTTTTCTGTTCACAAGGCAGGGACTTAACCAAGACTTAGATTTGGAAGGAAAGATAGGATGGGATCTAAGAGTCAGGCATGTTCTTCAGGAGCTTTTAAACCAACCGAATATACAATATCCTCATTGATATATTAATATGGCTACAATTTATAGGAAATCATTATCAGTAATTATTACTGTATCGAGAAAAGTAATTGCTAGCACAATTTTGGGAAGCACTTGGCTCCACATAGTGCCTTCCCTATTGTCTGTCTTCTGATAAAAATTCCACAGTGCCACAGAGAGGTGGGGAAGCCAAACTTAATCTAACAAAGGTCGCCCTCATGTCCCTCCTGCTCTGTGACACACCATTTACTGAATCATCTATTGTTGTCCAAAGAACAAAGACGAACCTCGACAATCGGGGGAATGATAAGGTTCATTTGAAAAGTGGGGAGGAAATTGTGAAAGTGTTGGAGGCCAAGGGCAGAGTCCTGCCCAGAGATCAATAGCTGCCCACAATGAGGAGGGAGGGGAAGGAATAAGCATGATGAACGATTCTGAGGGATGGTGTCCTGCCAGGCAGCCAGTGTGGCGGCCCGGTGAAGAGCTCCCCACTGAAATCAGATATGAGCATACACCTCTGGTCTCTGCATCACATGACCTGTGAACACCTCAGCTGACCCTCTGCAGGATCGCAGGGGCCGGTTTGTCTGCAGGGTTTCCAGGAGCATTGGAAGAGAGCAGGAAATGCCCCAATGAGGACCACACAGCACCAGCCTTGTCTCCATCCTCCTCTTTCTTTGATCAAGTTGAGCAAAACCACCGAAGGCAGAGCGGTGCACCTAGGAGCCTATTAAAGCTTTCCTCCCTCAGATGGAGAAGATGGAAATTAGGAAATCCTTCCCCCCAAATTATTTAGTGTAACAAAGACACCCATTGGGCTCTTCTTTGCCTCACACCATTGCCAGCGAAATGCGTGCCTTCCAACTTAGGTTTAAGCTCAGTTTAATTATTCATGAATACTCAGAGGAATGTTCCCCATATTAAAAACCCATCACAAGGAATTCATGATTATGACTGGAGGATGGAGGTACTGGATAGCATGGAGCACTCTACAGGCTGCATTTTCTCTTCTGTCCATCAACAAGCACCTCCAGACTTTCAGTAGAAATGTTTTGGTTTTGTTGGGTGTAGGCGCAGAGTTGGAATCTGAATGGTTGGAGCTGAGCCATGGGGAGAGTGATGGCTGGACTACGCAAGTTATGAAGTGTCAGGTGGGATGCAGGACATAAATAGTGACAACGGGGTTCTGAGCACTGGGAAGGTGCCTCGGAAGACAATGTCTCTCTGTTTCTCACACTGTTAAGAGAATAAATGGCTTACAGTCCAGTTCTCAATTGAAGACAGTGAAGCCTCTAAGGGTTAACTGTTATTTTCTGTCAAGAAGAGTATAGGCTAAAAAAAAAATCCCAAAGGAGGTCTACCCACCAAATGTCGGTATTCTCATTAACAATCCATCACTTGCAATGCATGTATAACCTATGTTTTTAATCTTTGTTTATATAGATCCAATATCTTTCTACTTACTAAATACCCATCATTTACAATCCATCTAATATCCATCCACCATCCATCCAATAGCCTCACACTCACTGAACACCCACCATTTACAGCCATCAGTAATCTATCCCACCATGCATCCATGCATCCAGCTAACCATTCACATGTCCATCTAATAGCTATCTATGACCTCTCCCCGGATGAATCTATTTGTCTTCTCCTGTGTCTACCAACACCTTCTTCCACATCTCCAGTTAACCAATGAAGCAATTTGTAATGCTTCTATCCCACCCTCATCCCTTTTCTCTTCATTGTCAGTGCTGAAACCTAGACCAATGCATCATCTTCTGGATGCCTGTGATGGCTTCCTATCTAGCCTATCCCTTCCTCCTTTGTTATTGTACAGTTTATTTTTATTACAGCTACAGAGACCATCTTCTTATGATGTCCCATGACTCCTATGATTGTAGCCTTTGGTGTGCAGACACCTTTATAGTACTGCTTCCACATAGGCCAGCCCAGACCAGTGCCCTCAGAATTGTTCCTTTCTCTTCCACCTTCAGACGTAGGCTGAATACCACTTCCTCAGTTGCAGCCAGAGGGTGTAGCCATGGCACTGGTTTTGACTAAAGAAGTTATGGAGAGCTGGTCAGGCCTTGTGCTGCTTGAGCTCCTTTCTCCCATGGCAGTGGACTGGAAGCCTCACCTAGATCTGGTGCCATCACAAGACGGTAGGGACTCAGCTCCTCAGGGTTCCAGAATTAGTATGGTGAGCTGAGACTCCTCTACCCTGCACTAGGACAGGAGTAGAAGAAATAATGAAGTCTTTTTTGTTTGAAGCATTCTGGGAGTTGCTTGTTACTGTGGTGTAACTGACTGATACACTCTGATGTATCTGAAATTTTGGTTTCCTGCTCCTGTCCGTTTGTTGAAAGTTACTTCTGTTTGTGTGTCAGAAGGCAGCGAGCATTTCAGGATGCGACTAGATGAGGAGGAGGAAGCTCCTGAGAATGGGATTGACAGATTGATGGAGGCCAGGGGTGGAGACACAGCTCAGCTGGTAATGAGCTTGCTGCGCAAGCATGAGACTCTGAGCTGGAACCTCAGAAGCCTCATTAAAAGCTCAAGCATTAGGGCTGTGGCTTGGTCTGTAACCCTGACGCAGGAGGAGAGGATAGGGCTGTATGGAGTTGGCTCCACCCCTCAGCAGCTGAAGCACCCAGGGGAGAGGGCCTACTCCTCACCTGGGCAGAACAACAGAGTTGATTCTGTGGCATGGGCAGAGCTTATGAGGACGGGAGAGCCAGTCACACCCCTCTTGTCTGCCATGTGGTAGTGTGGCTAAGGGAAAGATTCCCTCCTCCCCTTGCCCCTTAATACCTGCAGCAGGTGGGGGACCTGACCCAGCCCCTCACTGGCTGCAGCACTCAGCAGAATGGGCCCTCTGCCTCGCCCGGGCAGGACAGTAGAGTTGATCCTGTAGACAGGGTGCAGGTGAGCCAGGCTTGACGGCATATGAGGAGCATAGTTGGTACTGCCTCCCTCTTCTTTGGTGTGGTAGTGGGGATGAAGGAAAGATGCCTTCCCTAATAGCTCCCACCTCCTCCAGCTGGAGAGGGAGCTGACCGCTTTACCAGATGCAACACTCAGGAAAGTGGACCCTGCACGTCCTCTGAGCTGCCCAGTGGAACTGACCCTGCAACCCTGAGAACATAAGCATGAAAGACCTAGCCCCACCCCTCATCTGCCACATGATCGCATGGGCAGCGAATAGATGCCCCCCCCCCCATATCAACATCAGAGGCAGATGGAAGAGCTGGCCCTGAGGTCACAAGAGCTGGAGAGCTATTCCTGGTCCCTACCAGCTGCAACACTTGGGAAAGCAGGCCCTGCACCTTGCATGGGCAGGAAAAAACCCAACCCCGTTGGCGGAAGTGAGCCAGCCCCAAAGTTGTGAGCATGGGAGATCTGTCCCCCACTACTCATCAGCAGTATGAACTGGGGAGAGTTGCATCCCCCTTCCTCCTTGTCCTTCACTGCCTGTGACAGACAAGGGAGCTGACCCTCCCCTTACCAACTGCAGCAGTCAGGAAAGCGGGCCCTGTTCCTCACGTGGGCAGCGTAGTGGAGCTGATCCTGTTGGCAGAGGCACAGCTGAGAAAATCCTGAGGGGGTGAGGATCCCCCTCATCTGCCATGTGGTGCTGAGGGCAAGAGATGGATGCCCCCCCCCATGGTGGTTGAGAAAGCTGACCCTCCCCTGTACCAGCTGCAGTACTCAGGAAAGTGAACCTGGCACTTCATCTGGGCAGCACAGTAGAGTGCTGTGGTGTGGGTGAACCAGCCCTGGTGCTGTAAACATGGGAGACAACTCCCCATTACTCATCTCCCATGTGGTAGCAAGAGTGGGGAAGCGATCCCCCCACCTCCCCACCCCCACCTATGGATGTCTGAGGCAGTTGAAAGAGCTGGCCCTGCGGTGATAAGAGCTGGAGAGCTGGCCCTGCCCCTTATCAGCTGCAGCACTGGGGAAAATGGCCCCTACACCTGTCTGAACATCTATGGAGAGCCGAATGCTGGCTCCCCTCCTAGCTGCCTACATGCTTTAGAAGGAATTCCAGGCTAGAGTCCAAGGCAAAACAGGACTGATAGTTTTCTGAGTGTGGTTCATTATAAACAAGTCAGAAGACATCTTGAGGTCGGGGCCAATCGTCTCTATGCCTAAAGGGTCCCTAGCATATATGTGAATGACACAGGGGGCTGGGCACCTAGACTGACCTCTGAACACAGGCCAGTACCATCCCTGTTTTGCTCAAGGCTATTCCACAGCTCTTCTGAGTTACCCAGAACAAAGCCAAGATCTGTACCATGATCTTGGGGGTGTCACAGCTCTTATCCTTCTAGGGAAGCTGCACGGGAGGATACTACTTTATAGACAAGTGTGCAGGGGGCATAGCTTTCTACTCTTCATCCAAAACTGCATTAATCTGTCTGCCATCTTTTCATATAAAGTTTGGCCTATAATTGTTTTCTTTGCTGTGTCTTCATTTGGTTCGGATATCAGGGTAACCCTGGCTTTGGATAAAGAGACTGGTATTGTGTCTTGCCGTTCTAATTTATGGACTAGTTTGAGAAGCACTGGCATTAGTTTGTTTTGTTTTTTGTTTTTGTAGCAATCTTGTTGAATTCAGCAGTGAACTTATGTGCACTGGATGTTTCATAGTTGGAGAACTCTTTTTTGTAACTAAAACTTAAACCTCATTGGGTGCAACTGAAAATAACAATATTACGCGAATTAAGTCAGTCTCAGAAAGACAAACCATCACAATTTCTCTCATTTGTGGGTCGAAGATACTACATAGGTAATAACACCATCTCTGTATAAATGATAAGAAAGTAGGATCAAAAGTATCTAGGGGAACAAAGAGACGGGAGGAAAAGAGAAAAGGGAGGGGAACTGAGGATGTGGAGGGGGACTATACTTAAAGTCCATTGCACACTGGCATGGGAATTAATCTATGGAATCCCCATTTAATGAGATAAACAATTTTAAAAGTCTAAATCACTTAAACATTATAATTATAGAACTAAATATCAAAGCAAGAATTGTAGACAGATGTATTGGTTAGCGTCTGCCGCTGAACAAATTATCCTAAATCTTAGTGGGGTGCAATAATAAACAATTCTTATCATAGAGTCTGTGTGGGTCAGGAGTGAGGGAGTGGCTTAGAGGGGGTAGTTCTGACTCTCTTGGGAGGTGCCAATCACAATGGTACCCAGGCTTACAGTCGTCTAAGGACTAGACTAGGTTTGCAAGATCCACTTCCGCTCGACACCACTGGTAAACCTCTTTAGATCTTCCCCAACCATTTTTTTTTTTGCTGTCCCCAAATGCTAACTACCTGAGAGGAGACCAAGGCAACAACCTCTCCAGGGGAGACCCTTTGGGTCTCTCCTATCTAGTTGTCTTCCCATTTTGCCTGTGTTTGTATTCCCTGCATCTCACAACATGACTTTTGAGCTGGACTATCAGTCTAGACTAGGCATTCATTCTTATTCTTATCTGTTGTACCTTGCTGGACATTTCTCAAATACACTGTCTATGAATTATGTACGTGTGCGGCCTTAAATGCATTCCTCCGAAACAGTCAATAACAATGGCTTTGCCACTCAACAGTATCCTCCCAGACTCACTTATCCACTCCAAGTAACGTTCACCCTATCAATGTGACACCATCCATTTCCTTCCCAATTGTGACATGATTGCCAGGTGTTTTCACCAAGAAAGTCATTATTCAAAGCCCCAAACCAACACAGAAAGCTAAGATAAGGAAGGGCTAACCCAGCATGAGCAGAGAAAACACTCACTTAATCTTGACTCTTCTGCCCAAGTCTCCCAGGAAGATTTGTAGCATAAAGTGCAGAGATTTGTCTGACTTTGCACCGTCAAATGCTAACGAGTGTGGCCTCTTTACTAGGAACGTCTGCACGGTCAGGTGATGCTCCCCGGAAGACACAGCCACCACCATCTACCTTTCTGTTCACAACTCCTCAATCCATGACCACCACCCTGAGACCTGGAATTTTTTCTCTCTCATAACTTGGTAATGCTGCTGACAGTGGCACATCGAACCTCTGGCAAGCTGGGCTATTTGCTGTTGCCATCTCCACTGATAAATTGCCCAATTTTCTTAGCAAATTTAGCAACAATAACAGTTTTCTGCTAGCAAAATAACCTTTCATTTTATCTTAAAAAAAATGAGATGGAATAGAAACGGATGGTAGAGGTTTTAGGTCTCCTTCAAAAAGAAAACCAAGTTCCTAATTTTCGGTTTTCACCGAAAACTGTGGGTGGGGAGCTGGTTTTTCGTGCCCGGTAAATAAAACGACTGTGTTTTACATTCAGCCTATTGCTGCCCTTGGATTTCTGCCTCCATCCTTCTTATAGAAAAAGAACTTTTGTAACACTTTATAGTTTCATAGGGGGAATGCATTGAGTTAGTTTTCTTTAGACATTTTTTTATAGAAAAAAAAAACCCACCAAGGTCTCATGTCACCCAGACTCATCTGTGCCTTGCCATCTAGTTGAAAATGACCCTGAACTTTTGATCCTCCTGCCTTTACCTTCTAAGTTCTGGGATTACAGGCCTGCACCACCACGGCCAGCTTCTTTCAGAAGTTCATTTTTAGTTCCGTATTTATCCCCCTGCAATGGAATAGCTGTACCTCACTTTTTGTGAGCCCGAGTTTATGGATTATAGTACTCAGTGGAACATATTATAAGAGTTTCTACTTAATCCATCAAAAACCAGGAGGCCTATTTTTAACCGAAGGCCCAGATGAAGGAAACGATCTGATTTCAATGTTGGTTATCAGCCTCTGCCAACCGGGGAGGAAAATGGATAAAAGGAGACGGTGAAGGCAGCTTGGACAACCCTAGCATCCATCCCCACCTAGTCCTGTTGTCAAGAGGAAGCCCAAGATTGAGACTCCACTGTGATCTTAGCTGGAACCAAGAGCTCAAATAAAGACAAGAATCATGAGCCATCGCCACTCACAAGACACATTCCCAAACTGCTGCTGCCTCCCCACAGGGATGCCTGGGCTGACAAAGACTGGAGCCTACGAGTTAGCCAAACCACCAACTGTCAGCCTCTGAGGGCAAAATCACTTCCCAAGACGGGGAACGCCAGGAAGCCCCAGCTTTGTACCCCACTGGCACGCACTCTTCTGCCTTCCCTGTTTAGCTTTGATCCCAATGGTCAGAAGCACAGCTCTGCAGTGAAGCCAGATTCCTTCCTGACCGGGTCTGTGGTTTCCTCCAGGGCTCAGTTAGACAAGGACGTGTAGGCAGGCACGAAGCACTCTTTGCAGTAGGCTGCAGGCAGATGCAGGACAGGGGAAGAGCCAGGCTCTGAGACAGCGGTGGCCTCCCAGGGAATTTAGCCTGCTTTTTTTTTTTAATTTATTTATTTATTAAGGATTTCTGCCTCGTCCCCACAACCGCTTCCCATTTCCCTCCCCCTCCCCCGATCAAGTCCCCCCCCCTCATCTGCTCGAAGAGCAATCAGGGTTCCCTGACCTGTGGGAAGCCCAAGGACTGCCCACCTCTATCCAGGTCTCGTAAGGTGAGCATTCAAACTGCCTAGGCTCCCACAAAGCCAGTACGTGCAGTAGCTTTTTGATTGAGTCAGGGCAGGTCCTCTCCATACTATGTCCTACATGGTGGGCATTTGCTTGCTGTCTTTGGCTTACAGACCCCTGGAATTCATTCTGAGAACATTCCTTAATCTCAGGTCACAGTGGTAAGAAGCCATGACAAGTCCCACATATTTCTCTCCCATGTCTATCCATGCTTCCTGACTTGGTATACAACTTGGGTTCAGAGTGACCTACACTAGCCAATGAGACTCAAACCAGGAAGTTTGCTTGCTATACACAGGAAAAAAAAAAGCACAGAAGACTTGAGTTGTGGAATCTTTGTTTATGCTATAGAGATATATCTCTGACTAAGTCGCCTTATGGTTGGTTTAGTAAAAAGCTAAATGGCCAACAGCTTGGCAAGAGAGAAGAGGCCGGACTTCTGGGGAAAGAAAGAGCTCTGGGAAGAAGAGTGGCAGAGATGTCAGGAGATGGGAAAGAAGTCAGAGATATGGTAGAGAAGGGAATAACCAAGCCATGTGACAGAATGCAAATTAATAGAAACAAATTTATTTAAGTCATAAAAGTTAATTGGGAAAAAGCTTAGGCTAAGGTCAAGCTTTCATAATTAATAAGAAGTTTCCATGTCGTGACTTGTGGGTTGGCGATCCAAAGATAATCTGATGAGAAAACTTGCTACAGACTTGTTTTCTATTAGCATGTCAAGCCTAAAGCTTTTGGGAGCCAGTGGGAGAGGCAGAGTCACCTGAGAGAGGCACCAGCCTGGAGGAATGCTTAGGTGTGTGAGAATCCCAATAACATCGCCTTAACTCTTGAATCTACCTGAAGCTAACGTAGACTTGATCTATTTCATTATTATTATTATTATTATTACTATTTTGGTTTTCAGATGCATGCACCAAGTCTTTCTTTTTCTATCTTTTATTTTCAATCTATTGGCATCTTTGAATCTAAAGTATATCACGTGGGCTCTATACAGCTTCAACTTCATGGGATCCAGCATTACCAGAGATAAGCCTCTGGGGCTGTCTGTGAGGAAGTTTCTAGAGTGGGCTAATTGAGGAGGAAAGACCCACCGTAAAAGCACTGTCCTAGGGGCTGCTAGGCTCTGAGACAGACTGAATAGGAGAGAGTGAACCGAGCACCAGCATTTATCTCTCTCTGCCTCCTGCCCGTGGATGCTGTGTGACCGGCTGCCTCAGGCTCAGGCCGCCATGCTTTCCTCACCATGATGGACTTCTCCAGACTGTGAGCTGAGAGCAACCCTTCCTCCCCCGAGTTGATTTTGTCAGGAATTGGTTCTCAGCTGATAGAAAACAGGACTAATGGAGAGCAAAACACAAAAACATTCACACAAGCCTTGTCAAGTTCTGACCTTCAGCGCTTGAGGAAATGAAACAGTGTGTTTGAAGCCACCATGGGTTGGGCACACTTTGTCATGCTACAGGGGACCATACAGTAGTGTGATATGTACTGTTTGTCCTCACAGGAAGAAGGGACTTCTGGAGATATGCACATTCTGGGGGTCACACTCAAGTGCTAATGGCAAACATGGATGAATAGTTTCGGGAGGAGAAGATTGCCACTAACCAGAGGGCGCATATAACATCTGGAGAGGAAAACCAGTTACTGTCCAGAGGGAATACATGTTGAACATTGCCAGACATTTTTAGAGCAATTAGATTTATTTAATGGAAAAAAACAAAGACAAACAAAACAACAACCTTAATTTTTTTGTGTGTGCAATGTTGGGGAGGAAAAACTTTAATTTTTAGCTGCTGGGAACTAATGAATAAAAATTATAACACTAACATTTTAGCCAAGTAATACGTCTTTGCTATCAGCTTGTGGTGTTTAATCCAGCTCACCCTCAGGGCCCAAAGCAATATTGGGTAGGAGATGTGTCTTGCTCTGGGCTCCACCAACCAGTAATGTCATAACATAACCTGAGGCTCAGGGTCACACGTCTAGGTCCAAAGTGCTTTTTCTTTTAAGATCTATTTACTTTATTTTATGTGTATGAGTGTTTTGTGTGTGTGTGTGTGTGTGTGTGTGTGTGTGTGCGCGCGCGCGCGTACGCGTGCACGCGCGCCTAGTGCCCACAGAGGCCAGAAGAGGGAGCCAGATCACCTGGACCTGGAGGCAACAGGACATAATGATCCACCTTGTGGGTACTGGAACCTAAAGCCAGTCCTGCAAGAGCATCAAGTGCTCTGAACTACCCAGCCACCTCAAGGCCCTCCAGAACTCTGGACTTTGGTCCTTACTGCTCCTTAAGATATAAATTTCCAGAAAGTTCTGCTATGAGTTGTTTTTTTCCCCAAAATGTACATGTATATGTGTATGCATATATATTTGTGTGTTGTTCATGTGTATAAGTATGTGTTTATATGCACATATATGTGAAGCTGGAAAACAACCTCAATATTCTCAGAAACATTTTTACTTTCTTTGAGACAGGGCCTTCCATTGACTTGTGTGATGGTTCGAAAGAAATAGCCCCCAAAGGGAGTAGTGTCCCCACAGCCCCCTCTTATAATTGCTTAGGTTTACCTGACAGAAAGCAGGAGAATGACGGACCCCACCTAAGGGTGTCAGCAAGATCTTAGGATGTAAGTACTTCCAGAGTAAGTCACAGCTCCCAGTCTGGGAAGGTCTGGGTGCCACAGAGAGGGGAAATCTCTGGCCCCACCAGGGCCACATGGAGAGCAGTGAGATTTGCTATTAAAATCAGGTTGTGCCATGCATTTTCATGGTAAGTTGTACAAGCTGATTGCTGATTTATCAATGTTTCTGGTCCACTCAGTGGTTAGCCAGTATTCCTCCTAGTCAGATCTCCTTTTTTGCCAACATAGAACCTCATCCTCAAGATCAGCATCCATGATTGTTACTATGTTATTGGAGAGCGGCAACTGCCGTGTCTAAGAGTTATAATGTTTCAGTGTGTCAACACAACACAAAAAAGAACATTAATAATAAGCGTTGTTGCTCACACAACAGTTTAGCAAAGACAGCTTTTTTCAAATAGTGTCTCTGATGATAGCTTAGTGAAGTGGGAACGTTGTTGGTCACATCTTTGGTGCCGCCTTGGGCTATTTCACTTCTAGCCTCAGGCCTCAGGCGCCCAGATAACATGGCTCAAACAGTGAGGGGGTTCATTGCTTTCTAAGAGGTGGAATATTAGTTCTGCTCACATCCCATTGGCCCGAACCTAGTCATGGTGGTCCTATCCCACCAAAAGGAGGGTCCTTACCGCCAACTGTTTCCTGGGGCTGGATCTACAGAAAGATCTCCTTGGCTGAGCTGTGCTGTGTGTAAGCCCTTGACTCTGCAGGATAAGATGGCCCATGATTTTCAGGCTTCCTTGGTGGGTCAGAGAGGACAACATCCTGCTGGGTCTCCCACAGGGACAGGCAGTCAGAGGTCTGTGGCTGGCGTTTGCTTTCTTATTGAGTTTAGGAGCAATAGCAATTAATTATAGAACATGGTTTGCAAACTATTGTAATATATGTCAAGGGCTAGAAGGATGGCTCAGGCAGTAGCATTCAGGGCTCACTGTGAAAATATGAGGACCCGAGTTCAATCCCCAGAACTCGTTGAAGAAACCCAGGAGCAGTGGAGTGTGGGTATTATGTTAGTACTGTGAGGCAGAGACAGGAGGATTCCTGGACCCCCTGGCCAGCCAGTCTAGATGAATCAGCAATTTCCAGGTACGAGTAAGGGACATGGTCGCAAAGCAACAAGAATCAGAGGGGAGAGCAACTGAGGAAGACCCTTGAAGCTGACCTCTGGCCTTCACATGCATGCCCATACATGCATGTACACACACATGCACCAGCAAACAAACACATAATATATGCATGTTTGCACACATACACACACACACACACACACACACACACACACACACACACACTGTATCAAAAGCTTAAGAGAGTGCAACCAAGGAGGAAATGGAGGTTGCAGATTCTGAGGGCTTTTGCTAATCACAGTCACAAACATTTATTAAGTGTTTGCTATGTGCCAGGGTGTTTGCTCATCAGAAGGACTCTACAGAGATCAATTATTCTTACTACTGAGATCCTGATAGTAGAGGAAGCTTCAGGTGGGGACTTAAGGATGTTAGGATCAAGTTCTGAGTAGGTTCCTAGGTCAAGTTTCTAGGTCTGAGAGGGTGGGGTTCTGTAGTCATTGATAACCATCAAACACTTGGAGAGAGAGAGAGAGAGAGAGAGAGAGAGAGAGAGAGAGGAGAGAGAATGCCCGCCCCTGGGATAGTAGGACTTCTTGAACTCAGGCTTGTTGGGAGGAAGTCTAGGGGTCTTCTGCCCTAAAATCACAGACAGTCTTGATTCCCAATCCTTTACTCTGGTGTCCTGGAACTTTGAGAGGGATAAAGGAAGTGTGGTGGTTTGAAAAAAAAATGGATCCCAAAGGGAGTGGCACTATTAGGAGGTATGGCCTTGTTGGAGGAAGAGCGTCACTATGGGGGTGGGCTTTAGGGGTCTCTTTTGCTCAAGCTTCCTTCAGTATGACTATCAGTCAACTTCCTGTTGCCTTTGAGTCAAGATGTAAGAACTGTCAGCCCCAGCACCAAGTCTGCCTGCATGCCATCATGCTCCCTGCCATGATGATAATGGATGGACTGAACCTCTGAAACTGTAAGCAAACCACCTCAATTAAATGTTTCCTTTATAAGAGTTGCCATGATCATGATGTCTCTTCCTGGGGTGAGAACCCTAAGACAGCAGGAAAAGCTACAACAGTTTCCTCCTTTCTCTTGAGCCACTAGGGACAATGACACTGAGGGGAATGGTATCTTCCTGAGGGAGAACACTTCGGGCTGGAGTCTTTGAACACTCGAGTCCTCTGAGAAAGGTTTTTACAGTCTCTTCTCTTAGCAGTTCCATCTCTAACTCCATAAGCATGGACGTTCCTGGAATGGTGTGAAGGGTCATTGTTGGGAGAAGAGGGAGCTGGATTTTGCTGGGTCCCTCCCCCATTCAGTGCTGTTCTCTGTCCATGCTGGCTTTAGTCATGTGCCGTGTCTTCAGTTCAGAAGAGGGTACCCCACAAACACTTCCAGGAAGCTGTAATTATCTTAATGTCATAGCTCTTCCTATGAGTTTTGAACCCTGGACCAAAGAGCCCTGAACAAAAGGACCGTAGAAACAGCCTCTATGCAATGTGAGCAGAGTCTCTGCAGCTGGTTCCAGACTCCAATGTGGCAACAGAATTTCTTTAGAAAAGGCAGTGGAAGCATCTAAACAGGTACCAAAACCCATTCTAGGAACTAGTCACAGCTGCTGTGGCTGCGGGTGATGGGCCAAACAAGACTGCTTGTCTGTTGTAAGAAGACAGTGGTATGGGGTCAGACAGTCTGGCATAGAGCCCTGGCTCTGCCCTCTTCACGCTGCTGGCTTCAGGAAAGTTCCTTTTCATTTCTGAGAATCAGGGTCTGATTGGAAATATGGGGGATACTTGCCAAACTCAAGGATGCTTTGTGCCTCATTGAGATCAAATTTGTGATGAGATCAGATTCATCAAGATGTTCTTGGTAGCTGGGCCTGGTGCTGCAGGGCTGTAATCTTTTTTACTTGACAGGTTGAAGTGGGAAGCTCCCCAGTTCAAGGTCATCCTGGGCTACAGTGAGTTTGAGGCCAGCCTAGGCAACTTAGTGTGACAATGTCTCAAAGCAAAGTTTGTAAAGAGGACAGGGTTTCTAATTCCATGGTGAAATGCTTGCCCGTCATGTGAGAGTCCCTGGGTTTGATCCCTAATGACACACAAAACAAGCACTCAGGTTGCCAAGATACCATATACACAGTCAGGAATGGGCAGTGCAGCCCTAAGCCAAGGGTTCTCAGTCTGGAATGTTCCTGAGTCTCAGGATTTTTAGTGCTGACACAGCCCAAAGAGGGAAAGAAATCTCACACCATAACAACATCACATAAAAATGTATAAAACTACCTCTATGCATATTTGAAACACACAAGTCTCGTGTTAGAATTGAGCCTCACAATCAAGTTATCGATCCCAATGCTCCAAAGTCTTGAGAGAAAACCAGGGTCCAACCTCGTCCTTTTGTCACTTCAGCGGCTTCATTTTTAACACTGTATCTTGATAAGAAGGATGCATCTCCAGCATCCCAGCACAGACAGTGAGGATAGAGGGGTTACCCTGGATCTGAACTGGAAAGAGGTTGGGGCCAGGATGATCAGAAAAGAGGGAAGTGGCATCCCAAGTCTGTAGGACATATTGAAGGGCCAGCTCTTCATTCTTAGGCCAGAGCATAGGGTTGCAGAGTATGGCCCAAGGGCCTTGTCAGGTCCAGGATGTTCTCCTCACTGACTCATTGATGTCTTTTGTGGCTAAGCAGAATCAAATGAAGGAGACAGTTGTCCTGGAAGTGACATTCTTAGCCATGCTCAAGTCTCAGGTGTCTTCCAGGTGCAGGCACACTCATCCTGGGAGATCAGGGGTGGGGCTACAGACAATGCTGCAACCTGTAATCCACCCTAGGGTGGCATAGGCCCTAGCATCCAGCAAAGGGCTCAGCCCAAAAAGAGAGAGCAAGGCTTGGCACAGGGTGCTCACCTTTAGTCCCAACACTCAGGAGGCAGAGGCAGGTGGATCTCTGGGAGTTTGAGTTCAGCCTGATCTATGTAGCAGTTTCCAGAGAGGCCAGAGTTACATAGTGAGACCCTGTCTTTAAAACATAATGCCAGGGTAGACTTTGTATCCTTGAGCTTCCGGACAGATGTCTCATGCATAGCAGGTGCCCTCTGCCTTGTGTGATACAGGTGCATGGGGTACCTGCTGCCAGCTCACTGGCCCTAGGACTCAGGCATTGAAATGCCTTTCAGACTCACAGGTTTGGGTTTGGAGAGTGATCCTCACAAAGGCATGGAGGTCCAAGCAAGGGGTATGTGACTTCCTGTTTCGGTTCTAAGAATGTTTCTGGTGACTCCTCTAGAGTGTTGATACCCATGATGATGTGGCATGCCCTTCTGTATATGTGTCGATTTTATTGGATAATGATAAAAGCTGTTTCAGCCAATGGCTTAGCAGAGTAAAGCCAGGTGGAAAATCTGAACAGAGATCTATAGAAAGAGTAGGCAGAGTCAAAGAGACACCATGTAGCTGCCAAAGGAGAAGGGTGCTAGAACCTTACTGGTAGGCCCCAGCCTTGTGGTGTTACACAGGTGAATAGAAATGGGTTAATTTAAGATATAAGTGCTAGGTAGGTATATGGAGAAAAAGCCTGGGTAACAGTACCTGCAGCCTTGCTTCTTTTTCCTCCTTCTTTTTCCCGCTTCCAGAAACACAGCTCACTCACTCCCCACACTCAGGTGTGTGTTTATGTTGTGAGTTGAGTCCTTCTGTTGCTCTGAGTGAACTGGGCAGACATTGTCAGTTGATCCTGGTATGTTTTTCTGATTCTCTGCAGCCAAGCCTCTGACTCCTTCGTGACACAGCAGTCTAGGCAGCCAATACCAATCGACTGGAATTGGCTATAAGAGATAAAAACTATGTGTCGCCCTCAATTTATCCTCTGCTAATCTGATTAGGGAAAGAGGGCAGAGGTCAGCTTTCCCCTCTCTCTCTCTTGCTCGCCCATGGGATCTGTTTCCCGTTTAGGCGGAGCTTTGATTCCCTGCAGACTGATAAGGGGAGGGAGGCAAGATGCCACACACAATGCACACTCAGTGTGAGTCCCCGTGAGCACTGCCTGGGCATGGACACCTTTCCTGATGCTGAACCCCTAGGGTGGGAGAAGGACCGAGTCCTCCTGGGAGGATCAGGGAGGTGGATGGGCGATGGGATAGTTCAGAAAGAGACCTGCTAGCAGGAGAGGGAGCCAGGATGCTCCAGGCTGTCAGATTCTCTCCGGATTTAAGCTAAAGAAATGGGCCAAAGCCTGGGGGAGTCTGGTTACGGATGCAACCAGGCAGGATGTAGGAATAGGGCCACCCAGTTTGTCAAACAAAAGGGCAAGAAGCGTTGCCATGGTATCTGTCCTCTTCCAGTTTGGATATTTCAGAGTTGGCCAACTTATGACCCTTCCAAGACTGAGAGCAATTTTTAAGTCAGATGTGTTTTCAGGATTATTTCCTTATCCGTTCATTCAAGTGTTTGCTGAACACCTCCTGAGAATCCAGTTCTGAACCAGGACCTGGGGATAATTTCAGAAATAGAAGGGCTCAGTTCTGCCTGAAGGCTGCCGGGAAAGGCTGAAAGAAACACGCGGCTATTGTGAAATCTGATGCGATCCCGAGGGAAGAACAGGAAACTAAAGGCATGTGTGTAGTATGTGTGCATATACCCATACCCACATACACACGCCACAAACATGCATACACACTCCCCCGTGAACACACACCACACACACCACACATACACCACACACACACACACACACACACTCCCCCGTGGACACACCACACACACACCACACATACACTACACACACACACACCACACTCCCCCGTGGACACACCACACACACACTATATACACAAACACCACACACACACACACACACCATACATATACCACACACACACACTCCCCCATGGACACACCACACACACTCCACATACACACACCACACACACACACACCATACATACACCACACACACCACACACACCACACATACACTACACACCACACACACACACACACTCCCCCGTGGACACACCACACACACACTATATACACACACACCACACATACACCACACACACCACACACACACGTATACACACACACAGCAAGAAAGATGAAGATAAAACATTTTCTGTGGGCCAATACTCTGCCATGTATTTCCACGCTTCTCCTATCTTCCCAGGCAGGAGATGCTTGCCCTGTTTTAGAGAAACGGGAGAGCTGGAAGCGTGGAGACCACTGCTCAGCTCCAGTGTTATATGATGAGGATTCAAACGGTGTGAGCTGCGGTGAGAATCTGTTGCACTCACTCACCCACGCATGCCACTTCCCTCCCTCTCCCTGGGCCTCTCATTTCCTTACTTCCTGACTCATCTGTTCACCTTTCATCCAGATCAGTTCTGCCTTCTGGTAAACTTCCCTGAGATGTCAGCTTGCTCCAGCATCTTCCTCCTCCAGCCACTCTGATGTTCAAAGAGATGCTCAATCTGTAGACGTCTGTTCTGCACAATTCTGTTCTTTATTATAGTGGAGGGAAATGCTATAATACAGAGTTCTGACAGATTTTTTCTATTCTTTTCTGAATCTTATGTTTCTTCCACTTCCTCTTTGTAGGGATGTCTCACACACTGCATTATTCTCTCTCTCTCTCTCTCTCTCTCTCTCTCTCTCTCTCTCTCTCTCCCTCTCCCTCTCCCTCTCCCTCTCCCTCTCCCTCTCCGACTATGTTGTTTTCCAGCAAACATTCTTACTTTCTGAATCACTGCAGGTTGCCTGGAAACAGGGAGTTATCAGTTCCTTGTTACACAGGGTTGAGGAGAGAATGTTAATCTCAGATAGTTGCATTTGGGAAACTGGGAGGCTGCATCCTATTCCTCAATGTTCCTGAATAGCAGCAATGGGTATGACCTTTGCTTCACACCCATGATCATGTGGTCATGATGGGCATGACCACACCCAATGGGCATGGCCAGTGCTTCTTTCTGCTAATCAGAGATCAAGCCAACAATCACAGATTACCCTGCTCCATGCGCATCAGGCTTCCCAGCCTCCAGTCTAGGTCTGTGTCCTTGTGCCTAGCTCAGGTCTACACCCCAGGTTCTTGAATGGGAGGGTTAATTGATGTGTGAACTTGCCTAGATCACAGGGTGCACGAGTATGTGGTTAGACACACTCTGGGTTTGTGTATATGAATGGGATGAGCATTGAATGAGCAGGTAAAGCCAAGGCCTCTCCCCAGGGTGAGAGAGCCTCACCTGACCTGCGGAAGGCTTGGACAAGAACAAAGGCCTGATGAGGGAGAACATCCTCTCTCTGATAGTCACCGTTACACCAGGCTTCTGCCCAGCCATCTGGCTTTGGACAGCACCAGCTCTCCTGCTTTTCAGAAGGCAGGACATGGGTTAGAACAGCACCATCCTTCCTCTTGAGGACAGACTTCAGATCTTTAAAACCATAATTCGTTCTTTCCCTCCTTTCTCCCAAATCATATTGACATATCTAGACTCTCACAGACCCTGCAGGTCCGAGGCCTCCCCAAATCGCTCTCTTTATCTTAGTCCTTTCTAACCATAACTGTCTTCAGAAACTGAGCCCTAGTCTGGGCACAGATCATCAGCCTGCCTTCTTGAGAGTCAAATGCATTCTACCCACTGTGTGCTGAATAGTGACCTGTGGCTCCGGTCCAGAGACTGAGCCTCCAAAAGAGCTAGGGTTGCATTTTGGATAACACTTAGGGTGTTTAACAGTCAAACCCTCTCTTCCCAGACTCTTCTCTGGAAGCACAAACACACTTCTCCGGTGCTGTGGTTTGTAAGATAGGTGTTGCCCCCCACACCCCTTCCACCTCTCATGACCATGCCAGCATCACGTGGTTACTCCGGTTAAGCCAAGTGCCCTGTGTTCCTCTCTCAGGAAGTCACATCCCTTTCCTCAAGTCAGTCAGAAAGTTGAGAAATAGAAATTCATATGGAGCCAGAGGGATGGAGACGGCCCAGGGAGGGCAGGGAGGGCGTGGATAGATGGTGAGCGAGAATAGAGCTGTGGGTGGTGACCAGCACTTTCCCAGCTCCTCTCGGAGCACTGTGTATAGGCATGCATTATTCTTGCCAGCACCTCCCAGCGCACTGAGGTGGAGATCCAACACTCCTCCCAGCACCTCCCAGGATTAATTGGGGTGAAGATACTGTGTTCTCCCCAGAATCTCCCTGAGCACAGTGGGTAGGGACTCAGCCTTTTTCTTCGCACCTCCTAGAGCACACATTGGCTCGTGTTGGAAGGAAAGCATTTGTAAATTGGAGCATCTAGTTGGAGCACTAAACGATAAAGCCCTCCCCAGAGAGGTCATTGCCAGTTAAACTGGGCAGAGCTCTTCTGACCATGATTTTGCTTAAAGCCAGGAATGTATTCGATCATTTTCTTTCAAGCTCACAGTCAGAAGGGGTTCATTAAACTCCCTTCCCAATCTCTTCAAGTGCATTTGAAATCATGGCGATGAGGTCAGTGGGGAACGGTCTCCTGGTAGCAGCTCCATGCTCAGAAAATAGCAGACAGGAGAATCCTTCACCAAGCACATTCCTAGGTAATGCTTGTCAGAAGCCCTTTGGCCTCATCCCTAGTGAAACACTAGAGTGAAACACTCCCAACACCCCCCACGGGCAATTCTGCTTTTGCTGGGTCTTTTCTTAGGATATATGTGCTCCATTGTGTGAATAGCTTTATGTTTTATGCAGTGCTACCTCCTGGAAAGTGTCTATATATAGATATACATTGTGTTACACTGACAGAGACAGAGAAGGAAAGAGATGAGACAGAGAGACAGAGACAGATAGAGAGAGACAGAGAGATAATGAGAGAGCAAAGAAACTATCCCTTGGGGCTAGATATGGCTCAGTCAGTGGCTAAGAGCACTGACTGCTCTTCCAGAGGACCTGGGTTCAATTCCCAGTCCCCACATATCAGCTCACAATCATCTAAAGCTCCAGTTCCAGAGGATCTGGCACCCTTGAAGATGTGCAGGTAAACCACTTATGCACATAAAAAAAATAAACCTTAAAAATAAGAAAATAAAAGATAAGCGTGGGGACACAGGCAGTTATAACAAAAATCCCTTCCCAGAGCAGGTGATGGCTCAGGAAAGACACATCTCTGGAGTTCGCTGTGCAACTTGGAAGCAGCTACACCATGAAAGAGTCTTCTTTCCTCCCCAGTGGTGTGTGTGTGTGTGTGTGTGTGTGTGTGTGTGTCTGTGCACAGATGTGTGAAGGGACCGTGGAGGCCAGCAGAGGACACCAGATCCCATGAAACTGGAATTACAGATGTTTGTGAACTGCCCAGTATGGGTACTGGAAACAAACTCCCATCCTCTGCAAAATCAGCGACAGCTCTTAACTGCTGAGCCGTCTCTCCAGTTCCCACCAGCAACTGTTTATAATGGCTTCTATAACTTCAGGGAGAGACCTCACGAGGCTTGAGAGTTTCCTGAGTCTCTGTGCATCCTCTAGTTAGGAGTGTTTCAATCCCTCTTATAAAATGGCTACCTGATATAGATGCAAACATAGGTTTTCATTGGCTTTCATCCAGAATACGAGCTCCTCCCCTACCCTTCAGATCCTACCTCAGAAAGAATTTTGGACCTGGAGGCCAGCACACAAACATCATCTGAGTTTTCAAGGGCGACACCAAAAGATCCCTCTAGACTGGAATTGAGATTTTTTTTCTAAGTCCCTATCTCTGAAAAGATGTCAACAGTGAAAGCGAAGGTGTAGAAGGGGTCAAGAGAAGAAGCGAAGTGAGTTCAAGGGTGTCAGCAGCCTCTTGGGGGAACCCGTAGGCCAGCTCACTTGATAAGAAAGCCACTGTGTGAAGCCGGATAGAGCCAGAAATGAGAATGCAGACCAGAGGGACAAAGTTCATGGTGTGGTTTGAGATGGGGAGCCCAGATGTCTCTGCAGCCAACACTCTTGAACTTCCCAGTGAGGAGAGATAACTGAGCCCTGTTGGTTCAAGCCCATCTCAGCTCATTTTCTGAGTCTTCTAATTCTCATAGGCACCGAGCATGTTCTGACTCAGGAGTTAAATGAGCCCTGACCTAGCCAGGTATTGCCACCAAGACATACCTCGAACATATATGTCTTCTGTTAGTCGCGGCTCCCACATCTGTATATGAGGGGCCTGGGAAAGATACTGGCTTCCTATTCCAGATTCGTACAGTTGTCAGGCTCTAAGACAAGGAAGAGAACAGCGCCCCACTCACGAATCACCTGTGCCTGCCATAGAAAGGAGAATCAAAGAGAAGGATGTGTGTGTAGCATCCCACCTTCACCCCATCAAGCCATGTTTGCCACCTCTCCTGTCTTCTGCTACTCACTGCTCTGCCCAGTACCACTACTGGACTGTGATGGCTAATCATGGCTGTCAACTTGACCAGTTAACATGCAAGCTGCTGGCCTCTCCTGACAGGGGTCTTCTTTGTCTGAAGTGGGAAGCCACAGCCCACAAATGGGCGGCACCTTCCGGTGGCAGCCCAGATAAAAGGCCATGGAAGAAATGGCGTTTGCCTGCTTGCGGCTTTCATGCTTGCCAACAAGTCCATCTACTCATTACGTTGCTGCAGCATCGCTTCACTGTTATTAAAATCAATTTCTTCAGGATTCCAGTGTAGACTGAAGATCAACAGCTCCCCAGGGATCTCCTAGGCCTTCAGTACTAGCTTGGGACTGCAGGGACATCCGGCTTCAAGGATTGAGCAACTACTGGATTCTTGGCTCTCCAGTATGGGGGCCATTGTTGGCTGTAGTACCCAGACTACATTCTCTAAAGTAAGCCAGTCTAATACACACACACACACACACACACACACACACACACACACACACACCAGTCTTTCCTTTAGTGACCCCCCCTGACTAACAGATGAATCAACCATCTCTTACTTCCTTTCTGGGACCTGGTTTCCGGTCAAGCATTTGTTGGAAAACTCCAAGCATGAACCCAGTTCAGAAGGTGTTTTTGGTAGAACTGCTAAGCCAGTGGTAGCCAGGGTGTGGCCTTGGTCTTTGTTTGCCTGTGGTTCTCAAAGAATCCTCTAGAAATACAGTTAGAACAAACCAACTTCCTTTGCAGATCAACTGGACAGTGGGGAATTGCCCAGATTTCTACTGGATACCTGGACTTAGGAAGTACCAGACCCATCCCTGCCTGATGACTTCTTCCCATTCCCACTCTTGGCCTGCACCATCTCCTCATCCCACAGAGGTGGGGATGGCACAGTGTGGTGACTTACACCCAGACTGTGCACAACAAAGACCAGAGTTTGCTAAGGGACACAGACTCAACCGTTCCTCCCCTTTCCAATGATGGAGCCTTGACTTGATGCCTTGCTCCCCCTGTGTGAGGAGAGAAGGATGCCAAGCCCAAAATATTAAGAACCATTCTTCATCCACGATTATCCAATTGATGACCAGGCATCACAGAGTGTGATTTTATCATTGTTTTTCCCTTGGACAAGCTGCTCAGAGGCATCCCGCTTCCTGATCTTTCTTCACTCAAAACATGGAACTCTGTTCCCTGTGTTAGCCCCTAGCCCTTGGCCATACCTCTCTCCTAGATCTTCAACACAAGTGCTAGATCGCTGTCTGCTGCTGTGATAAACACCAATCCGGAGCGACTTGGGTGGGAAAGAGCTATTTCTGGCTACAATTCCTGGGGTCACGATCTACCACCGAGGAAAATCAGGGCAAGAACTCAAGGAGGAGTTGAAGCAGAGGCCAGAGAGGACCACAGCTTCCTAGTTGGCTCTCCTAGGCTCATGCTCAGCCTGCATCTTATACAATCCAAGACCACCTGCCCAAGTGCAGCCCTACCCACAGTAGGCGGGGCCCTCCCACATGAATCAACAATCAAGACAATTTGAATCTGATCCAGGCAATCGCTCAATGGAGACTCATTCCCAGTTCACTCTTGTCTGTGTCAAGGTAATTACAAAATCTAAGTGGGATGCCAGCTAAAACTGACAAATGATAGAAATTCAAAGTGAAGGGCAACAGGAAGAAATAAACACAAGCCGTGCAGTCTCCAGGTAAACGTCGTCTAGATAGCTGATGAGAACTAGAAGCGCAGTGTCTGGCGGGAGACCTGCAAGAGTGACCAGTGCCTGGAGGCAGCTCAGGGCACTGGCTTCAGACACATCCATAAGCATCACCACTCAGGAATCTCCGAGGTGGCTTTCGGCTGAAGCGGCCCTCGGAGTGGGGATGAGACCCTCATAGAAGGACAGGTCCCCACGTGCAAGCAGTCTCCCAGGCTGCTGCGCCAGCAGTCACGACAGTCACCCAGAACTCAGGCCTGCTCTTCACAACCCTTCCCAAGAGGCCCAGGGGAACTTCACAGGACAGCAGCCTACAAAGGAAGCCTGGATCCTGCTGACCCCGAGCTCAGAGCGGGAGGGGAGGCATGAGGTCTGACTGCTGCAGGGAGGAAATTGATGTGAAGTAGGGTGAGGGACCACAGTCATCTTTTCTCCCTGAGCTCATATAGACCTGGATGAGGGTGGGCAGTGTTTGTAATCCTGGCTCTCGGGAGGCAGATATGCAGGGCTCCCTGGCCAGATAGCCCAGCTTAACTGGGGAGTTTCCAATCCAAGAGAGTCCCTGTCTCACAAACAAGGTTGACAGCATCCTGAGGAAAGACACCTGAGGTTGTCCTCTGACCTCCACACGTATGTGTACACATGTGCATATGCGGGCACTTGTGCAGAATGATTCTTGTCTTTGCCTACCTCATCCAAGGGAGAACGGCAAGCCCGTGCAGTCTTGCATCTGCTGGAGAACTCGGGCTCTCCCCTTCGCCAGGGTGATCCACCAGACCATAAGCAGGGAGAATGGAGAACCAGGGAAGGAGATTTAGAATTCTTAGAAGTATGCGCTTTAACTCTTTTACAGGTTAACTGATGAAAGGGAAGGCTTACACACTTGAATTTTTCTCCAGAAATTGCACACAGCAGAGGGTTTGCACTTCTGTCTAATCGGCCTGGCATTGTTGGGTTATCTTTATATAATCATTTGCTTGTATCTGCATCTAAATGTAAACTTATGTTGAGATAGGTCTTTAATCCGGTTAAAATGGATCCTTAATGGGAGTCCTAAGGCGTTGCCATCAGGGTTCGTGTAAAAGGAAGAATCCATACACGCGCACACACACATGCACACACACTGAGCCGATGTGACTAGCATCCTTATACAGGAAGGAATTTGAAGACATTGACAAGCAGGCACACAGGCTGACTCCTCTCGTTGTGGGCATGTATCCGGGTGCACTTGGAAACAGGAAACAGAATAGGAAGTGAATTTCCAACTTCGAGCTAAGCACAGCTTCGCGGTTCATTAATGATGATTTTACCATCAACGTTATGGAAGCAATGTAGAGCTTGCCCTCCCGAGTCACCAAGGGGGACCAAGCACAGAGCTAGTACTAAGACAACGTTAGCATGACTTTAAATTGCCTTGATGGGAACCAACTTTGTCACAAAGGTGCCAATGAATTTGATGTTCAAATCCTCCACATGAAGTGGGGCTCAAAGTGAATGGCCTTTTTCTGTCATGGCTGGGGAGAGAAACACTCACTATTGGCTTTTCTAACCACTTGCTGTTCTTACTTAACCAAGGGACTTGCTTGCTTTCTGGAATGTTCTCTCTCAGTTCGAAGCCACTGGGATTGCTCCCACCCATGTTTGACAAACTACCCATGTTGGTTCTCCACACTGGCTTAATTCTAGGGCCAGGTTCAGGATCTCACTGCGGTTGGTTCTCAGCCGAGTCCTCCCTGGTCAGCTCGGCTCCTCGGTATCAAAACAGATGAGGGTCCCTCCCTAACAACCCCGTGAAATCCTGTTTCCCTCAAATTCCACTTTGTTCCCAATGGTCCTACTCTGGAGAATGAGTTTGTGGGGTTGTTAAGTTGCTGGGATGTGCTCCCAATAGCTAGTGTAGCCCCACTAATCTCTCTCATCCCCTATCTCCCTCTCTCCTTTTTCCTCCCTCCTTCTTCCTTTCCCTCCCTCTCTGTTGCCTTCCAGTTTAGGAAGAGTGTCTGTTCTGACATAAGCTCTTTGCCACTGCCACCTGACACACCCAGTAGGGACTCAATACAAGAGGCCACCTCGCTCCCAGAATGGTGAGCTAACTAATCCTGTCTCTTTGTAAGTTAATTGCTTTGGGTATTTAATTACAGGAGAATAACTTCTGTAATTCATCTGTGCTGGGAGTCAGCTCAGCTGCTAAAGTGTTTGCTTCGCAAACACGAGGGCCCAAGTTCAAAACCAGAATTCACATAAAAAGCCAGGAATAACGGTGCACACGTATAATCCAAGAGTTAGGGAGGCAGGGACAGGTGGATTCCTGAGGCTTGCAAGCCAATCAGCCTAGCCTAATGAGGGAGTTTGGGTGAGTGAGAGACCCGTCTGAAACAAGATGGACAGACAGAACGTGAAGAATGACAGCCAAGGCCATCTCTTGACTTGTGCGAGCACGTGAGTGTGCGCACGCGCATGCACACACAGGCATGGAGGGGAAGAAGGGGGAAAGGGAAGGGAGAGGGGGAGGAGATCCCGACACTTGGATCTCTAGGGATACGCTGCTGGGTTGACTGGCCACCATGGCACTTGTCATTGGACTCTAGATGAGAAGAGGAGTTAAGGATTGAGCAGATGTCACACAGAAAGCCTCCTGAGCATCAAGGTCAGAGGTCAGCACAGAAGTCAGACCCTGTTGCTCAGATCTGAAGATTCGAATTAAAACCACAGTACAGCTGCTTAAGTGAGCTCAGAGGCACTACCAGGGCGCGATGGCACACGGGCTGTTTTTACTAGAAGTTTCTCTACCTTGTGACATCAAAGGGACTTAGGAAAAGCTTCTACTTCTCTTCCCCAACACTCGGCTCGGGGGAGTGAGGGTTATCACAAAATTCTCAAGAGGCATTTTTTACCTTAATGAAGGTGGTGATGCTGAGGCTGAGGAGCTGGCTCTGTGAGTACGGGGCTCGCTTTCCAAGCCTGAAGACCTCAGTTCAACCCCAGAGCCCATGGAAAAATGTGGCTGTGGTGGCATAAGCTAGTAACCCCTCAGCGCTGGAGGAGTGGAGGCATGGAGGCAGGAGGATGCCTGGGGCTCCCTAGCCAGGCAGCCTGGCCTAATGGCCAGTTCCAGTCCCGATGAGAGATCTGGTCTCAGAAACAAAGGGTAAATAGTACCCGAGAAACACCAACTGAAGCTGCCCCCTGGCCTCCATGTGTGTGTTCACACACTGCACATGAGCACACAGGCACAAATTATGGATGCTATTGATTTAAGGGTGGAGAAGGAAGGGAAAAGGTGACCCAGAGAAGCTAGGGAAAAGCTTTATGATCCCTCTGGGTTTGGGTATCAGGTTCCTTCATGGTGTCTCATCTTATAAACTAAAGCTATTACCAGAGCCACGGTGACCTCAGGCATCAGAGTGCCTCTGGTCTCCACCACGTACTTTGAAGTTTGTCAAGAAACTCCACTACTGAGATCTGGGAAGATTCAAGAAAGGAAAAAAATTCAAAGTTCCACACTGCAGTTAACAAAGGTGTCACGGACTGGCAGCTCCCTTCTATGGTAGAACTTTCAATTTATCTGTGTGGGTCGAGCAAGATTTTGTGATCTCCTTAGGTGAGGGCCTCGGTTGAAGATGAAAACAGGAAATTCAAAGGCCACTGGAGACTGGGGCCCTGCATGCTAAGTGCAAAACAGGGGAGTCGTCCTGTTCTAAAAGGAGCCAGAAAAATGCACCCACGTGGGCAGTAGGAACCACAGAGTGTTATCAGGGTTGCAATGAAGGCAGAGAAACGGAGCTCACGTGGATAGAGGAGACATGCCATCTTAATTAAGCCCCCGCCTCTTGTGGGAGGCTTGGGAGGAATGAGTCACTAGGGGTTGGCTTATGGGATGGAGAAACAGGCGGTCCCCATTAATAGCATCTTACCTATCTTCTGTCCCAATCAACGTCACCATTTACCTCTAAAGGATGCTCCAGATTGTGGGTAGAAGGACCAGCAGTTTCCAACTCCCACTTTTCATATATATATTCTCTTTCCAAAGACCCCGGAGCTCTGGTCTCTAAGCGGCTTCTGTTTGCAGACGGGAAGGCTGCTCTGGACTGAGGTTATCCCAAGCTCCAAGCTCCTTCCTCCATCTCTCATGAGACTTGTGTCTCATTTTCCAAGAGAGTCCCCTGGCCCTCGGAGGTAGCCTGCTGGCTCGAACTTGATTAGGCGGTGTTTGAAGATGTGGTCTCCTCTCTGGCAGTCAGCCACCTTATCTCCTGGTACAGAAATCCCTTGGGGAAGCTGTTCCCACAGAGCAAGCCCACGACACCCCCCCTTGGGGAGGGGCTAGTGATTTACTCTTGATTTGCAATATGAAGCAAGGCAAAATAGAAGCTTCCTTTTTGTCTGTGACCTGGGAAACTCAGATCACCTTATGGGAGATCCAAAGCATGCCCAAGCTTCAAGGACTACAAAAGGTTATATACTTAGGTGGGAGAGAGGGGACCAGAGGGACACTTGGCTTACCCGGCAGTTTACTGTGTTCAAATGTGAGCCAACTAGCCAGGCCAAACAGGGCTTTGAGTCCTTAATGGGGAGATGGGCAGAAAGAAAGAGAAGGTATTTCAAGGGTGGGGGCCTTTGATAGATGTCATGTGTGTCCCAGGCAGTTGGTCCCAGCACCCCTCAATGGGTGCTACAGTTCACAGCTGCCACATGGTGGCAATCAACATACCTATTGTTTTGTTTGTAAGAAGGGCTTCCCCAGGACTGGGGACATGGCTCAGTAGATAAAACAAGTGTGTGGACCTGACTTCCATCCTTAGAAACTCCAGAAGAAGCCAGGTGTGGGAGTTCATGCTAAGAATCCCTGCAACGGTGAGACGAGAGGCAGAGACAGGAGGACTACCATAGCTCACTGGCTACTAGCCATCTGGGCTTGCCTATTTGGTGAACTTGTACACCAAAGATAGACTGTGTCTAAGACAAGAACTGAAAAGAGCCTGAAGGAAGGCACTTGAGGTTGTCTTCTGATATGCACATTCAACCGCACGCGCGCACGCACGCGCGCGCACACACACACACACACACACACACGCAAGCGCATCCCTTGCTCCGTGTTTAGTACTGAAACCCGAGAAGCCACGTTAGCAGGGGTCTGTACTGTGTCTTACCAAGGAAGTTTGGGCCCCCAGTGCAATGGTTTAGACAGGGTCCTCTTTTCTCTTATGTACGAAACAGAAGTCACACCCAAGTGAATTGAGCTCACCCCACAAATGTCCACCACGGGAGAGGAGAGCCTGTGGGTCCTCTAGTTCTTCTCTCCCTATTCTGTGTGGCTCGCTCTATTCAGCAACTCAACTACATGGTATGGAGGTCTCCATGGGAACTCCGTCTAGCTGGCTGAGGCAGTCAGCTGCAGCACCTTCCTGATCCTCTAGGAACCCAAGTGTGCTTTGAGATAATCCTAACCAACAGAGTCACCTCCAGGACATGGTGGCCTGTTTGCAGTCCCTACTTTGAAGACCGAGCAGTCCAGCTGGCTCTCTAGCCCCTGGAGGTCGCAGCATGAACAGTAATGGATGCAGAGGGCTCTCTAGCCCAATAGCACAGCGGGCATTTGTCAACAGGTCTGAGTGAGACGGTTAAAACCCAAGTATAATGATGCAGTAGCATTGGAAAGAACACCCTGAGTGTGTGATGTTTGTGTGTGCGCACACGATAATCATGTGTGCACACAAGTGTGCATGTGGATGCCAGAGGTTGGCATTGGGTGTCTTATTCTCTACCTCATTTTGTCTTTGAGGCAGAGTCTCTCACCAAGCCTGGAGCTCACTGACTGGTTGAGCTGCCTGGCCAGTGACTCCAGGGGCTCCCCCTGTCTTCAGCTCCACTATACGAGGAATACAGAGCACACTGCCACACTTGGCTTCTAATCCATGTGCTAGGGATCTGAACTCAGGCCCCCATGCTTCTGTGGTATTTTATCCACTGAGCCATCCATCCCCCAGTCTCCTGTCTCTTCTCTATATGGCCCTGTGTCCTTTACAAATGGCTCTCTCTGTCATTCTCTCTTGATCCTAACCACTGAATGAGGTGACCAGCGGCCAGGCACTGCCAGAGCTGCCAATGAATCAATTGCATAGAGATGCTCCATTATCTGGGGGACAAAACCCAGCCCAGCCGGCTTCAGGGCTCACCTGTCCATCAGCTGGGTTCTCTTTAACAGGGCACAACCTGTTGGACCTTACCTCACAACCCTGGGTATTAGCTTTGTTTATTTTAGGTGAAGAAAGCAAAGCTTGGGAGGTTAACTGACGGCTACTTGGCTACTCATCCAAAGCTTCCTATCACACGTCTTCTCCTTTCATGTAAACAGATTATTTATTTTATGCTAATGGAAGAGCCGCACTTAGGGGCTGAGAGATAGTGCAGTGGATGAGTGGTCGCTTCTTAAGCAGGAGGACTGAGTTTACATCCCCAGTACCCATTTAAAACCCCAATGGCTCCACACCAGTGCTGGAGGGGTGGAGCCAGGCGGATTGCTGGAGCTCAATGGACAGTCAGTCTAGCCAATGGGTGAGCATCAAGTTCAGTGAAGGGATCTTGTCTCAAAAACCAAGGTGGAAAGCTGGGAAGATGGCTCAGTATCTTAAAGCATTTCACCCCCCAGGCATGCGGGCCAGAGTTCATATCCCCAGAACCATGTAATGTCTGGTGGATATAGCACCCCATATTTACATCTAACACTCAGAAGGCAGTGACAGGGACTACCGGGCTAGATAACTAGCCATATTGGTGAGCTCAGGGACAATTGAGAGATCCTGCCTCAATGAATAAAGGGTGGGGGAGTGTTGGAGGAAGAGTTCTGACATCAGTCTCAGGTCCACAGGCACACAAACGTGTGCACATGCACCGGCACATGTGTGCCAATATACATGCATGCATGCACGCATGCCTACACTGCATACACAAGAATAAAATAAATAAAAATCTAAAAATGTAAAAGGCATAGCAAATAAGGTGAAGAGTGATAGAGGAAGTCCCTGGGTATTGTCCTCTGGCTGCTACATGTGTGCACACATGTTACATACATACCCATGCACACACACACACACACACACACACACACGCATAACTGCAGTCTGCAGGAACACATGATTCTCCTCTCATTCATGTCCTGTGATGAAAGGAGCCAGTGTGCACAGGTGACCCAGCTTGGGAGGGTCAGGGTTAGGACTCACTCTGTGGAATCCCATAACATGGACTCCTTTAGGAGTTTGGAGGTTTCAGGTGCCAACAATGAACTCGTGTTAAAATCTAAACCCACACGGGTGAGAACATCGTCAGTCCTGGCTTTCCAAACCATGCCCTTGGATGGAACATTGTTTTACTTGAGGGACAGTGGACTTCCCTAGAGGATTCATGCGAGTGCTGGTCCTGGAGCCTCACCCATGTTTCTATTTCCAGAGGTGCCTCAGACCTTACACATCTACACATCTAACAGATTCCAGGGGCCCCCGCTGCTTCTAGGAGTGTGGCAGGGGACTGGGGTCTGTGTCTGTGGTACTGGGGATCAAGCACGGGGCGCTGTGATTGCCAGGCAAGTGCTCTGTGACTGAGCTGAAATTCCAGTCTTAGTTTAATTTAAAAACAGGCTTATTAAAGTAGGCTCACGCCCTGTAATCCTGAGCACTTGGGAGGTAGAGGCCGGAGGATCAGGGGTTTAAGGTTATCCTCAGCTACAAAGCCGGGCTAGCCTAGGCTACCTGAGATCCTATCTTAAAATAAATGAGTAAATAAATGCCTGCAATGGTCAGTATTCTCATGGAAGTTAACTCACAAGCCAGACTTGGAAAGCTTACCACAAGCCGCAGAGGCTACCGGAGCTTTGTGAACTAAATTTACTAACCTCCCTCCAATCATTTCCACACACGCCACTTAACAACGGAGTACGTTCCAGAAAATTTAGATCCTCTAGGGACTTGAAGCCTGGTCCCTGATGTTCTGGAGTCCCCAGCCATCAGGAACACAGGGACACAATCAGACCAGAGCAGTCCCGTGGGTCTCACACATACTCCCCCAGAAAGAACCATCAACAGTTGTGTCTGGGGACCTGGAGTAGGGATGGACCCATGAGCAGCACAACCCAGTGGGTCACTTAGTTGCCTCAAGGGCAAAGGCTCCTATGTGACAGATGGGCATGTGTTCCCTTGGAATGCAGAGACTGTCCCAGTGTGTGGGGCTGGCTTCACGGATGAGCAGTCTATGTCCAGACCACAAACGCGTTAGAGCTTGTGTTTTTATTGTTTCAGTTTTGAAATTCATGGTGTGGGATTCTGTGGCCCAACATTTTGACTGTTCCCAGGCCCTGTGTGTTATAAGGCAACCTTCTAAGAAACATTGAATCGACCCTTAGAGGATCTTGCTTCCACAACCATAGGGGTCTTGCCAAGGGTCTGCTAACAGAAGGCAGCACACAGAGAGATCAATAACCCACTGTGGGGTAAGAGGGAATACGGGGGGCCCTCCCCCCACTGTATCTACATTTTCACCATCTACATCTGCATCTGTGTCTGTCTCCAAGGCCACAGAGCTGGAATCTTCAGCGTGTGTGGTAGTTAATACTAGTTGTCAGCTTGGCATGACCTAGAATCACCTTGGAGACCAACTTTTGGCGGCCTTCCTAGACTGGGAGGATGGAGGTGGGAAGACCCGCCCTAACTGTGGGCAGCATTATTCCCATCCTCTGAGGACCAGCCCAAACAAAGAGGAGGAAGCAAGCCGAGCCCCAGCATTCATCCCTCTGCTACCCACCTGTACCTCTCAGCACCTTCCTATGGCTGCAGTGTGTTCAGCTCACTGCCCCATGCTCCTGCTGCCATGACACCCCCACCATAATAGACTGTGCCCTCGAACTGGGAGCCAAAGCAAACCCCTCACCCAGTAAGTTGTTTCTCTTACAAGGAAAGTAACTATGGAGAGGAGGGACAGCGCCCCCTCATGGAGCAACATCACATGTCAAGGCACCAAACTTCCTGCCCCAGGGACTTTGTACTGGTTTCTCTTCTGTCTAGAATATTTTGCCCAGGCAGCACATGTCCTGCTCCTTCACCTACTCGAACGTCTTCCTGGTCACCCCACATCCCCCGTTCCCGATTATAGTTGTCTTTTCCGTGACATCTGTTTCCACGCAGCATTAAGCACATCCCGTGGATTCCTTTACTGACTGTCTCTCGTCACTAGAGAGAAGTTGTTCCATCCATCCAGGTTTGCTGAGGCTCGGGGAGCAGTGAGACCCATGGGGAGTCCCAGCGCCAACATCTGTGTTGAGCATCCCAGCCCACATCTGTCTGCAGCTCAAAGGCCCTTGAAAGCATCCAGCACAGAGAAGTGGGGTAACACCCTGCATACTCCGCGTCTCCCCCACGCAGGGAAACAAAGAGACGCTCATCAGTCTCATTAATCCTGATAGTTTCCCCGGAATGTAAAGGGAGAATCAAACAGGCAAAAGCGTCAACTTGTTCAGTAGAACCTCAGTCACGCTGCCTCCTTTTGGGGCACGCGAGGAAATGGGAACATGTCATTTCATCTCTGGAGCCGGTGGCAGCTCCTACCCACCCTCCTCCTTTTCTTTCTCACTGTCACTTCAAATGCTGCCCCCTTTGACTCTTCTTAAATAGCCGGGGTGGAAACATGCAGGGTGAAGGGGTCACACTTCTCTCTGAAACCTGGCTGGGCAAGCTGCCACCCACCCGCACTTCTCAGCGTGTGATAGCTCCTCCCAGCTTCTCATGTCCGACCTGCAGGGCCAGGCGCAGGGACTGACTGCAGAGCCTGCAGGGGACAGACTCGGAGGAGTGGAGGCAGGGAGGGAAGAAGGATGAGGCTGATAGGGCTCCCACCTTCTCTTTCTTTTAAGGAAATTACAGCAAATTGATCTTGTTGGGAAAAATTGCACAATTATCCCTACCGCACGCTGTCTCTGACTGCCAGGGTGAGGCTGGGAGAGCGAGGCAAAGATGCAGGCCTCGCTTCTAATTCTCCTGGTCGGCGCATAAAGCACCATTCTCTGTGATCCTTGAAAATTGCTCGTCAGCCCCCACGAGGACTTTAAAGGGAAGCCCGGGCTCCCCACGCGCACGGCTCTCTGGCTTTGTTCTGAAAATGAGCCTCATCAGCTTCACTATGCTCAAGTTTTTGAGTTAAGGGGCAGAGAGAGCCCCGCCGCGAGCCGGACTGCAGCGGTAGGCGGTACAGGTTGCAGACCGTGTGGGAGTTGGGACTGCACACTATGGGTGTGCTCTCTGCTCATCCATCACAGGGGTTCATCTGGAGCCTGAATTTCATGCAGGATCGCATCAGGGGAACGCGGGAGTCGGTAGAGCAGCCTCCCAGCGGAGCAGAGAGAGGCAAATGAGACGGACCTCTTATCTAGTTCCCCCAGGGGTCCAAGGTCTTCCTCTAAGATCCTGGGTGATGGAAGGTAGAGTGTGAGCAAAGACAGGACACAAAGATGACGATTAGACACTTGAACTATCATTCACTTGGGGGCCTAGGGGGACGACAGGGATTAGTGAGGTCGGGCATCCTGGTGGGAAGGCAGATTCTGGAATCAGACCTGAGTTTGATCCTGGTTCTTCAGTGACCAACTGTCCATCCTTGGCAAGTGATTAATTGGGCCTGGGTCTTCCTTCCTGTAAATTGGGTGTGTCGGAGTGCCCACCTCTCTGAGATGCTAAAGACTTCAGTAAGAAAACACACAGGAGGGCCACTTAGAGGCCACTACCAGTGTCACCGTCATCATCTGATCCCTACTGTATGACTTTCTACTTGGGTGACTCTGGATGACATACTCTCTCTTCCCCCCTCATCTCTCTCTCTGTCTCTCTCTCTTTCTCATGCGTGCGATTGCACCCATTAGGATTGACTTCCCACAGTCCTAGAGACTAGAAAACTGAGATGGGCTGAAGCAAAGGGAGGCTCTGGTGAGGACACTCCTCATCCTCTCACACAGGACCACCCTCTGTGCCCCGGATGATGCTGCATCCCGGGAGAGAGTGAGCAAGCTTCCTGGTATCTCATTCCACCATAACCCATAACCCAGCCAATTCAGGAAGGCTCTGGTGGAGACACAGTGGCCAACACTCCTTCCCCGGCCCTTGATCTGGTTCCCATCTCTCTCCTGAACCCTGTATGGTGCTTGTGCAGTGAGCCTGCCACACTTGGCCAGAGAGTTTCAGATTCTGTTCTGTGAAGGAGACATGAGTTTTTCATGGTGTGGTTTGGCAAAGCTTCCTTGACTTCAGGGAAAGGCGAAGGGGATTCATCTGTTGTGTTAGGACAGCTGATGTCACAGACACAAGACTTGGGGGAACTTGGGGAGCAGTGGTGAGCCCCTTTGGCCCTTATTTCCTTTGATGATGCAGCAAAAAGCTTTTAACATGATAGACCGGATGCTTGGGACAAAGTTGAAGAATCTGGAGAAGGGGCTAAAGGAACCAGCCCAGTTGATGGTTATTTGCATGCCAGATCCCTGCCTGGCACCTGTCCTCATGAGTTCTGCTGTGTGCCTGTGGCTCTCTGGATGATGGTGTACTGGCTGGGTTGTGGTGTGGGAGGTCCTTCTGTATGTGTTGCTTTTATTGGTTAATGAATAAAGAAGCTGCTTTGGGCCACTGGCTTAACAGAGTAAAGCCAGGTTGAAAGAGGTATTCAGAGTAGAGCTAGGTGGGGAAAACTAAACTGAATGCTGGGAGAAAGAAGGCAGAGTCAGGAGAAGCCATGCAGCCCCACCAGAGACAGACGCCACAGGATGGAACCTTGCCTGTAAGCCACAGACACATGGCGATACACAGATTAATAAAAATTGGTTAAATTAAGATGTAAGAGCTAGCCAATAAGGAGGTAGAGCTCATAGGCCAAGCAGTGATTTAATTAATACAGTTTCTGTATGGTTATTTCTGGGCTGAGCATCTGGGAACAAACAAGCAGCCTCCCACAACAGAGTTGTGCACTTGACAGCACTTGACAGCCCTTGACAGGGACATTTATGTCAGTATCCGTGTGAGTGAACAACTGCATGTGAGTCTCTTGAGTGTGGTGGCAAATTTGGCCTTACAGAAAAAGACACTCACTAGCTGGGGACAGAGTATTTGGTGCAGTCTACCTAGATGATAGCACCAGACCTTGTCCTGTTACTTACAGTGGACTTTAGACAAAGGGCCGAATTTCCCCCGTCACAGTTTTTCCACCGGCAATGAAGCCAAGTCTCCTATGCTCAGATAGCGAGGTGATCAAATACAGGAAGTGTGTGAAGTACAGCCGTGAAGAGCGTACTGCTTGATCCTCAGGTTTCCAGCCCCTTTCATCTTCCCACAGCCTGTGTAGTGTGTGCTCACTCTTACTCTCTGGAATAGGAAGGCAAAGCTGGCAGGGGCCAAACACCTCTCTCCACGTCTTTATGACAAGGAGAATCTTGATCATGCCAGAAACTCAGCTAGAACCATCTGAAGCATGTAAAACTGGTCACTTCAGGAGACTGGGTTATCCAGACCCGGTGTCAGGAACAGCTGTATCCAGTGACTCCAGTTTTGTGCCCGGGGCTCTGTCTTTCCCATCTACATGTGGCTGTAAGTTTTCCTGTATGGTTTAGTCTCAGTCCGTGTCTCACTGTGTCCGCCAGGCACATGTGGTCTTTAGCGCTCTCCCCTCAGAAGTATAGTGTGCCTATCCCCAGCTGTGATGTCCAAGCCTGAGTCACAGTCCACCCCTGGATTTGTGTTATTGAGGGAGTTCTGTCCAAACCACACTGATCCCAAATGAAGAAAGCTTGAGTCTATGTGGTTACAATGATGCAGCCTTGACACTGTCATGAGTGAACACACAAACTCATAGATAGTCTTGGAAGCAGATTTCAAGCAAACACGGAATACAAAGCTTACTCACCAGAGCCCAAACTGAATGTAAAACAATGGCAATATTTTTTTTGTTAGGTTTTTTTTTTTTTAATTTTTGAGACAAGGTTTCTCTGTAGGAGCCTGTCCGGGAACTAGCTCTTGTAGACCAGGCTGGCCTCGAACTCGCAGAGATCCACCTGCCTCTGCCTCTCCAGTGCTGGTGTGTGCCATCACCAGCAAATGGTGCTGACATAACTGGATATCAACATGAAGAAGAATGAAAATAGATCCATATCTATCACTAAGATCATCCTCAAGTCCAAATGGATCAAAGCCAGTCACACTGAACCTCATAGAAGAGAAAGTGGGAAGTCCACTTGAATGCATTGGCACAGGAGACCACTTCCTAAATATAAACCCAGCAGCACAGACACTGAGAGCAACAATTAATAAATGGGACCTCCTGAAACTGAAAACCTTCTGTAAAGCAAAGGAAATGGTCAATAAGATAAAAGGACAGCCTATAGAATGGGAAAAGATCTTCACTAACCCCACATAAGACAGAGGTCTGATCTCCAAAATATACCAAGAACTCAAGAAATTGGTCATCAAAAGAACAAATAACCCAATAAAAAATGGGGAACAAACCTAAATAGAGAACTCTCAACAGAAGATTCTAAAATGGCTGAAAGACATTTGAGGAAATGCTCAAAATCCTTAATCATCAGAGAAATGCAAATCAAAACAATTCTGAGATTCCATTTTACACCTGTAAGGATGCCCACAATCAAAAACACTGATGACAATTTATGCTGGAGAGGTTGTGGGGTAAAGGGAACACTTCCACATTGCTGGTGGGAGTGTAAGTGGTACAGCCCCTTTAGATATCAGTGTGGCGATTTCTCAGAAAATTAGGAAACAACCTTCCTCAAGACCCAGCAATATCACTTTTGGGTATATATCCAAAGGATGCTCAATTGTTCCACAAGGAGAAGTCTCAACTATGTTCATAGCATTCTTATTTGTTATAGCTAGAAGCTGGAAACAACCTAAATGTCCCTTGACCAAAGAATAGATAAGGAAAATGTGGTACATTTACACAATGGAGTACTATACAGCAGACAAAAATAATGACATCTTGAAATTTGCAGGCAAATGGATAGAGCTAGATAACAACATATTGAGTCAGGTAATCCAGACCCAGAAAGACAATTATCACATGTACTCACTCATAAGTGGTTTTTAAACATAAAGCAAAGAAAACCAGCCTACAAATTACAATCCCAGAGAATCTAGACAACAATGAGGACCCTAAGAGAGACATACATGGATCTAATCTACATGGGAAGTAGTAAAAGAAAGATCTCCTGAATAAATTGGGAGCCTAGGGACCAGAGAGGGGAGTAGAGAAAAATGTATAGCTCAATAAAAACAATAAAAAAAAAAAACCAATGGCAGAGGCTGATGGTGGATGGTTCCCTTGTCAAAATGTCTCAGAGACATTAGTAAATCCTCTGGACCTGGGGATGATCAAGGAAAGACCATCTAAAAGTCATTTTGCAAAGTACTGGTATGAGTTTCCATAGACCCTCCGACAGCTGGTGTACCAAGTGCACATCTGGCACTCTACCGAATACAGCATCCCATGGAGTAAGACATTGCCCACATGCTAAACGATGACCTGGCAAAGGCTGTGGGTCCCAAGCTCATTATCAGGTGGTTACTCACACATAAGGAAGTGTTGTAAGTCTTGATTGTGGGAGGTGGAGGCTGGAATGTCCATTTCAGCATTTTGAAAAGCGAACTTTGCCAAATCTGATCACGAACTTTGCCTGTTGATCAGGAGGAATTTGGCGAGTTTCATCCTGGAGACATGAGGAATGTTCTATGGAGTTCTGAGCACAGGCATTATTGTTCAACAATATTTAATCCAGAATTCTTCAAATTGATTGAGGCCATCTATTATGTCCCAAGGGCTTGGGGTTGGGAACCTTGCATTCCTCAACTGGTGGCACCTTGGAATCACAGTTTGACATGGTCCTGATCTGGTAACTACCCAAAGGACAGCCCACTGTGCTGAGGGCCATCCTGAGAAGACACATTCTGAGCCGCATCCAAGGAAGCATGATAGTCTTCTCCCACGGTGGCTCTCTTGTGTCCCACTAGGATTGAGACCTCACAGACAGTGTTGGCAGGGTGGATTGCAGCGTGCCACGCCCACCTCAGAAAAAGCCCATAGCAACATCTGACAGGCCATCAATAACCCTGTGTGGAGGGGGACAATAGGCATGTGATCTGACAGCATCCACAGAAGTACTCACAGAAGCTCTGGTCTAGGTGGCACAGGGCAACAGTGATTTATCACCCGTGGAAGCTGGTTCTATTTATGTCCTTTTAATTGATATAGTTACTCTGCGTACAGCCTAGGGCACATTGTCAAGGACCAAGGACTAGTCCTTTCCCAGAGAGTGCTTGCATTTATTCTGCTAAGAACAGGGAGGACTCAGGCACTCAGGGGGTTGGGGATGAACCCAAGCCTTAGGCTCAGATGACCTGGAGCATGGGGAGGATCTGAGAGGAAGTAGTATCACCAGCTGTGTGTGTGTGTGTGTGTGTGTGTGTGTGTGTGTGTGGTGGGTGGGTGGTCGCAGAGAATTGAGAGAACACAACTTTTGAGGGACAGACCTCAAAAGTTTTGACTTTGAGAAGTCATCTGGCCTCAGAACGACTGTACTTTAAATAGAAATTGGGGGCTAGGGATGTAACTTCGTTGGTAGAGTGCTTGCTTAGCATGTGGCAAGCCCTGGGTTCGAGTCCCAGCATCATATAAGCCAAGTGTGGTAGCGCATGCCAGTTATCCCATCATTCTGGAGGTGGGACTGATGGAGAAGCCCCAAATCTCTTCCCAGGGAATCACCCTGGAAAGTGCATGCAGAAGGGAACACAGCAGCACCAACTGTGTGCACTGAGCCCCCACTGACCACTTCAGCTTGCTAACATGTCTGTAGGATTGGTTTGAGTGTCATAGGGCGGAGAATGTGGCTCAGTTGAGAGCGCTTGCCTCCTGTGCAGAAGGCCAGCCATCGGATCTCCAGCACAGTATAAAAGCGGATGTGGTAGTGCACTTATTACAATCCCAGGAGTCAGGAGGTGGGGGCAGGGTGCAAGTTCAGAGTCTTCCTCTGCTACATTGGGAGTCCAAGGTCAGCCTGACTACGTGAGACTCTGTCAAAGAAACAAAAAGAGAAACCTGATGTCATTGGGAGACCACTCCTGGCGTGGGAGTGGTCACACACAGCCTTCATCTAGACAGCACTCTGCAGGTGCCCGCTCTTCCCTTGCAGTGACTGACTCGTGATAACCAAAACCCACAAGGCTCGGGGATGACCCCAGAGCAGACTGCATGCTTCCATTGGGAGAGAGGCCTGGCTTCAGAACCCGAGGAAGCATTTGACCTGTCTGACTTAGCATCTTGGGTGAGAAGCTCCTTGGGGAGCATCCAATTAGAAAACAGGAGCTGGATCTCACGACAAGATAACTCTCTCCCTCTGGCCGGGAAAGTCTGAGGACTTGATTACAGAGTGAGCTCTGAGCTCTGACATCTAGAGGCAAACTGTCTTCCACGTTTAATGCTCACACAGTCTAACAGGTTTCCTCATCTCCAAGAGCCTTTTTCTTGCACCCAGGGCAGGATTGCTTTCTGCCAGAAAAATGTGCCACAGGCAGAGGCAGGATGTGATGCTCTTGGTTGCCTCCTGATGTAATAGTGGATGCAGCCGCCATTGTCTCCCGAGTGCACCAGACATGGTGTGATGTACTTGACATACTCACTCCTTAACATGGAGCTGCATGGCTTTAGAGTTTGCCAGGGAGGAAATCAAGGCTTTAAGAAGACAAAGAGGTCCAGGATCTTATTAATTTGATACTCTAGAGTCTAAGTCTGAACTCAGATCTACCTGACTTTGAGCTCTGAACGTCTCTTTGATACTGGTTTCAGAAAGCTTTTCACAAGGACTCATTACACATTGACTCTTCTCCATAGGGCCCACAGTTTCCTTGGGTGGGTACTCCAGAGACAGAGAGCCTCATCCTAGTGGTTAAATACCAGTCATGTCCTGGGCTGGGTGGAGCCTAGCAAGTAAATCTTTCCACATTGATGCATTGTAACTTCCGTTTCAGACAGAGATTCCCAACGCCCTAGGAGACTGCGTCACTTTTCCTGTTGTTGTGATTGACAAGAATCCACTGAAGGGAGGAAGGGCTTTATTTATTACAGCTTGAGCCAGGAATGCTTGGCGGCAGGAGTATGAGGGATTTGGTCACGTGGCCCCCACAGTCAGAATGCCAAGAGAGAAGAACGCTGGCGCTCAGCTCGCTCTCTCCTGTTTTGTCGTCCAGGACCCCAGGCCATGGGATGATGGCTGTGCCTATGTTCAGGATGAGTCTCCTTTACCCCAGTAAGTACACTCTAGAGACTACCTCACCGATGTGCTCAGAGTTTTGTCTCCTGGGTGATGTTAGGTCTGGTCAGGTTGACAGACAGTATCAGCCATCACGAGGATTGGCCACTGGGATCTCTGTACCCTTTGCACCTGGAGTGTTCATCTGTCCCCTGGTTCTACACAGTCAGCTAGAAGGGTCATGACCTCAGCCTTTCATCCCTGGTGGTCATTTAAGCCAACACATTTTGCTTAGTGCTTAGCATGAGATGGATGTAGCTGATGGAAGAGCCATGGCTGGTGCAACGTCTTTATTCACCTTGGTGAGGAGGTAAAATCAAGCTGAGCCTTTCCCTCCCTAATCAACAGCCAGGGAAATACTGAGAACTACGATGCCTTTGCCTCTGATAACAGTGAGATTCGTGTGGTGGCCAAGCATGGTAGATTCGGGCTTTAACAATTGTAAATAGCCTATTTAACGCCGGGCATTGCCAACTCAATAGAGTGACCGTGCCTGAGCTGTCTAGAATTATTGGGATTTTGCATGTGAGTGTGTGTTTACATAAGACACAATTAAAATTTTAAGCAATCATTTTTTACATTCCTGCCAAGGCAAATGTGTTTTAATTCTCTACTAAAAATCTCACTTTGGGGAAAACCAGGCTGTTATTTCATGCTGTATCGAGAAATCATTCTCTAGTGACATTCAATAATATTTCATGTCACAGTAGAATCCATCTGTGCCAAGTCCCTCTCTGTGGACATGTCTGGAATACAAATACAGAGTGGTGACATTTCCTCCGGATCTGACCCAGGATGGCACAGGCTCAGGAGTGTGGGATGGTAACTCCTTATGACACACGGCTGCAGACACTAGCCAGGCCCTGGGCTTTGCCCCTTGGGATGCCGCCTACCTCCACGAAGCAGGCAGACACTAACCAGGCCCCGGGCTCTGCCCCTTGGGATGTCACATGCCTTCACAGAACAGGCAGACACTGTTTCCTCTATACATTCTTGTCCATTTCCTACTCTGTCCCTCAGCCCTGTTTTCTGTCACCTGCCTGCGACACTTCCCCTTTCACCTGCCCACAGCCCTTGGCACCTGGAGTTTCTCTTCACTGTTTTTCAGACTGTTAGGGCATCATGGAAATGCCTGTACTGCCGGCTCCCCCAGAAGCAGATCTCAGACAAGGGCACAATGGGAGAGATTTCCTAGACAAAGTAGGGGTAACACTGGGAAGGAAGTGGGGAGGGGTACAGGGGAGAGAGGCAAAGCCACGACTGCTCTTCTTCACCTGCTGCAGTGAGCACTGTGGGGAAACTGAGGACCCCACAAAGCCTTGGAGCTGGCCAGCAGAGAGGTAAGGAAGCTAGGATATTGCATGACAACTTCTGAATGCCAAGATGGCTCCAGCTCTAAGCACATCTGGTCTACCCTTCCCCACTGAGCCCCAGCCCCAGTCCAACAGCTGCAGTTTGAGCATTGTGACTGCGCTACCAAGGTCCTTCTTATTCTTGTGGGCTCTTTTCTCTCCCAAGAATAGGCAGAATGTTCTTTTCTGGTAACTACCTTTCTGGTTGCTAGCAGCACAAAACGCTCTAGGAATGTCCTCTGATACATTTGGAGGCCATAGAAATGGTAAGAACAAGAAGTGGCACCTGGGGCCTGGCAAGACAACAATAGGTAAAGGTGCTTGCTAGCAAGCCCAGAGGCCTGAGTTCAATCCCCGGGACCCACTTGGTGAAAGGAGTAAACAGACTCCCTCAAGGTGTTCCCTGACTTCCATGACAAGCAAACAAGCGAACAATTTTAAAAGAGAGCGCAGGCAACTCCTGGGTGTCACCAAATCTTTCCAACACCCCCTCTAATGCCAGCTCATGTGTTCTTCTACAGACAGGACAGAAGAAACTCCCAGTTCACAATATTCTTACCAGTCTTCCATGCTGTTATTATCAACGTTTGTCAGTCGAATTCAGCGTGTATCTTCACCCTTGGATATTTCTCTACTAGGCTGGCTTCCCATCCCCCGTCTAACATCTGAGCAGAAGGCCCTGGCCAGGGCCCAGGGGATGAAAAGAGCTCTCTGTCTTACCATGCACCTCCCTGATTACTAATGAGGCTAAACATTAAAAGTAGAATTGTTGGTGGCGAATTTTCTATTAACGCACTTTGCCTTGTCCTACACGGGTTGCTTGCTTTTTCTCTCTGGGTGGCTTTTTTCCCCCTAATATATTCTGGATGAAAAATTATCAGGGTTTGTTTTCGGTGTGTGTCTATGTATGTGTGTGCATGTGTATGAGCGTACATATTATTGTGTATTTATGTGTTAGTGTGAGGCATGTGTGTAAGAGGGGTGTGAGCGTGTTTGTTGGGGAGACTAGAGGACAACCTTGGGTATCATTCCTAATAATCCATCCATCTTTTTTTGAGATAGGGTCACCCACTGGCCCGAAGCTCATCAAGCAGGTTAGACCGGCTGCCCAGTGTGCCCCAGGGATTCACGCGTCTACCCCACCACAGCACTTCCATTAGAAGCATGTGCCACGGCTCCCAGCTTTTTCATGTGGGCTCTGTGGACCCAGCTCAGCCTTTTGCTCCCCCTTTCCTGACCCCGTGTAGTGATTTTACCCTTTTGCTTCTTTCCTGGTAACTTTTTTTTCTAGATGACTTAAATCATAATGTGGGCTTTCTCATGGATAGTTTAAAAGAAGTTCTCTGCCGAGAAGCTATGAAGGCATGCTCCTTTCTGTTGAATGGTGACCTCTTTATATTTTGTTGTTCCCTTAACTTGGAATGGATCTTGTGTTTTGAGGTGAGCAGGAAGTGCGTTGATTCTGTAGGGAAAAATATCAGCCTAGGGCTAATTGCGAATGTGTCGTATTTCTCCGCCCTTTAGAATATCACATCTACTATGAGTATATTATATTTACATGTTATATGTGTGTACGTGTATTAAAATATGAGTGCCCTGTCTCAATTGACTTATCTGCTTGTGTGTTTCTCACTCAGTGCCACAGTCCTTTGTTTCAGAGCCCAGATTGGTCTCACATGGGTATTAGAGAATGACTGTACACTCCTGACGCTCTTGCCTCCATCTCCTAACTGCGGGGACAATAGATGTGTGCCGCCATGTCTATCCACACTCTTAATCCTGACAGCTTTATGACATATTGCTATCTAGGAAAGAAACCCCCTTCCCAATTGCTTTTTCAGTGTTGTTTTGGCTTGGGTTCTTTGAGGTCTCACAGCATAGCCCCGGCTGGTCTTGGACTCACAGCAGCCCACCTACCGCTCTACTTTCTGAGCCCCGAGTTTGCAGGCATGCACCCCCACTCCAAGCCCACATTGGTCTTTTATTTTGCCTCCTTACTTTTACACCTAAGATTTCCATGAAAAATTTTGCTGTGATCCCGACTGGAACGAAGCGAAGCTTTCGGCCTGATTTGGTGGCATTTTCATTCTATAATATTGACTTTGCACTAATGACCAGAACTCATCACCTGCACGTTCCTTTTTCCAGATCTTTCTTCTTCTTTATGTCCCCCAATAAAGTTTCAGAAATCTCTCTATAAAAGTTTTATTCCCCGCTACCTTTCACTTTTTACTGCAAGTCTTTACAGGGTGTCTTTTCAAAACCGCGTTTTCTAATTGCGTTAGCTGATATGTCCAATTGATTTTTTTTTTTAGATTTGAGCTTATGCTCAGAAAAATGGCTAAATTCACAACTTAGTGTAATGATTTTGCTTGTAGATTCCTTGACTTTTGTAAATCGATGGTTACGTTTTGAAATAATGAAAGTTTTTTTTTAACCTTCCCAATATATCAATATTTGGGTGATTTTTCTTTTTGGTGAGTTCTCCTTGGGGGTTGGAAAGATAGCTCAGCAGTTAAGAGCACTTGCTGTTCTTGCAGAGGGCCCAGGTTCAATTCCCATCATCCAGATGGCAGCTTACAACCATCTGTAACTCCAGTTCCAGGGGATCTGACACCCTCTTCTGATCACACACATGGTACACAGACATACAGGCAGGCACAACAGTCATACAAAATATTTAATTAATGAATCCATCTCAAGGAATTTGGCCTTTTAAATGGTGAGATTGTTTTTAGACTTTTGTGATTTTTTTGTATACTAATTTTGATTTACAGACACATGGAGGTTTTGTTAATCTAGTTTTGGACTTGAAATTTGGTAGACAATTATGACTTACTCTTCTTTATTACACACCTGTTTAAATTTACTAAGTCAAATTGCTACATGCTTGGTAGGTTAAAACATCAGAAAGCTGGAGCAGAAGAGATGGCTCAGTCAATAAAGTATTTTCTTCTCAAGATTGAGGATCTGGGTTCAATCCCAGAACCCTTGTTAAATAAAAATTTAAAAAAAAAATCCAAGCATGGTAGTGCAGGTCTGCGATAGCAGTGGCAGGAAAACAGAGACCTGTGGATTCCTGAGGCTCACTGGCCTGTCAGCCTAGCCTATGTGGTGAGACCCTGTCTTCAAAAGAAAATAAAAGTCAACAGTGTCTAAGGAATGTTGCTGGGACTGGTGTGCACGTACACGTGCACACGTGAACACACTAGAAATATATTTTGCCTCCATTCCGAGGCAAAATTGGAAATCAGAACCCTTGGCCAAAGTGAAGTATCTGCAGGAGAGAGGCTCGTCCTTCTGGGTTTCTGGCTGCCAGCATCCCTTAGTTCGTGCGCATCACTCCACCCTCCAGGATCAGCCTCTTCCAGTCTCTCGGAGTTCAGTACTTACATCCTAGTCTCTGGGCATCTTTGTATGAAAGCGCAGTCTCCTTCCTTCCTCCCTCCCTCTGTCCCTCCCTCCCTCCCTGTGGGAGTGTCATATATCAATCTGTTGATTTCATTGGTTAAGCAATAAAGAAACTGCTTGGCCCTCATAGGTTAAAACATAGGTGGGAGGAGAGGAGTAAACAGAACAGAATGCTGGGAGAAAGAACCTGAGTCAGTGAGTCGCCATGATTCTTCCACTCCAGACAGATGCAGGTTAAGATCATTCCTGGTAAGCCAGCTCGTGGGCTACAGTAGATTATTAGAAATGGGCTAGTCCAGGTGCGAGAGCTAGCCTAAAAGAGGCTAGATAGAAATGGGCCAAGCAGTGTTTAAAAGAACACAGTTTCCGTGTAATTATTTCGGGTAAAGCTAGCCATGCGGGCGGCCGGGTGCCGGGGACGCAGCCCCGCCGCTCCTATTACTACACCTCCCTCCCGTAGGGACACCTGTGGTTGTATGTAGGGCCCAGCTGTATAAGTGGGCTTGTCCTTCCATCATATCTAGCCTCTTTAGATTCATCCCAACAGCAAAGATCATTCCCTTATCAGGTGACAATGAGTGGTTCCAGAAGCCAGACTTTGAGATCTCTGAGTGGGTGTTACTCGGCCTCCTGTAATACCTATCACCCCGAACTGATGGTGGGAAGCACACCGCCATCATAGTTCCCTCTGCTCGCTAGTGTATTCCTACTAAAAATAAATTAAGCCTTCCTATTTCATCTTCGAATGTTGTCTTATCTATCGTTCACACCTCTCACTTTTATATCTGATTTATCTGCTGTCCAAATTATCAAACTATCATCTGAAACGTGGATTAATTTTTGTTTTATAGGGAAATTCAGTTGCATTATTTTTAGAGTCTTCCTTGTTTTTCTTCATAAAATGTCTGCCATGATCTGTTTTGTAATGACCTGCTTTATGACTTTAATTATTTTAAATAAATCTTGCTGTCTTTTAGATAGTTCTTGGGGGAGGAAAGGCCAGGCTTTGGTTTTTATCATTCTTGACTCTTACACATGATCAATTCTTTGTGTGTCTCAGTTGGACAGCAGGGCAGGGCTCACTCCCGGTAGAGCACGGGAGTTCTGTGTGACACGCGCTGAGAGTGAACACCTCTGGCAATCTGGTGTTTCTTCTTGATCTTCCACAAATGTCATTGCTTAGTTTCCGTCTCGAGATCTGGATTCTAGAGTAATGTGGGTAGTATAGATTTGAACCTTGAACTGGTGTCAGAGTGAGTTCTTAGTGTTAGCTTTTCTAGATCATCTTTTTTATTTTTATTTTATGTGTGTATTTTATCTACATCTATGTATAGACCATGTGCATGCAGTACCAATGGAGGCCAGAAGAGGGCATCAGCTCTATTGACGCTGGAGTTACAGGTGGTTGTGACCTGACACGTCAAAGGGAACTGACAACAGAACCAAGATCCTCTTCGAGAATAGTATGTTCTCTTAACCACGGAGCCAGCTGTCCTGCTTCCTCATTTTCTTTTTGGGAGGACCTAGATCGAGCAGCTCAACATCTCATCTTCCTAAATGACCTAGTTTCATACTATGACAAAAAAAAGTGACTTAGGGGAACGTTGGTTTATCTGCCTTAGAATTCCAGGTTACAGTGTGTCATAGCAGGGAATTTCAGGAGCGTGAAGCCGCTGGTCACATCACACCAACAGTCAAGAGCAGATGAAAATGGAGGCATGCATGCTCACTTGCTTATGCTCATCTCAATTTCTCCACTCTAATTCAGTTCAGGACACCACCACCATTACCACCACAGTCACCACCACAGCCACCACCACAGCCACCACCACCGCCACCACCACCATCACCGCCACCACCGCCACCACCACAGCCACCACCACCACCACCACCACCATCACCACCACCACCGCCACCACCACCACAGCCACCGCCACAGCCACCACGCCACCACCACAGCCACCACCACCGCCACTACCACCACTACCACAGCCGCCACCACCACCACCACCATCACAGCCACCACCACCACCGCCACCATAGCCACCACCACCACAGCCACCACCATCACCACCACCACCACCACCACTACCACAGCCACCACCACCATGGGAGTTGTGCTGCCCACAGTGAGCTATGTCCTCCTATAACAATTAAGTTAATTTAAAAAAATTCCTTACAGGCATACCCATAAGCCAACTGAATCTAGACAATGCCTCACTGACTCTCTCTTTATAGGTGATTCTAGATACTGTGTGACAGTTGGAGCTCACACTGAGTGCTTAAGTCATTTCTCCGCCATCTTTTATGGGGTGGGTAGTGTTAGCATCTCCAGCATGCTGACATCACGTGGAGCTTTTATTTTCATCACTCTTTCTCTCAAACCCAAGACCTCAATTACTGTATCCTTTCATGCAATAAAATCCCTAGCTCCTGGGTCACTAAGGTAACGTCTCACCTCTTCTTTGATACCTGACTCTTAGAATCACTTTCATCTTCTCAGACATCAGCGTAAGAACTAAAAACCATGCTCACTAAGTTCTGCCAAACACTTATTCTCACTGTTTGAGAATTTCATTCGTGAATATGTGTTTTGATCACCTCCCCATTCCTTCCCATTTCTCCACCATTCTTCCCTTCTAACTAATTTCATGTGCCCTTTAAATTCAAACGCACTGGGTCCAAGTCCGCTGGTACTGTCTGCATGAGCCTGTGTGTGGGACCATCTATAGGAGCATGAGTAGCCTCTCAGAGGCGGTGTCTCTGAAGAAAACCGACTCTTCTCCAGTAGCCATGGGTGGACAACACTTCCTCACCTAGGAGTGAGATTTCAAGGGAATGGTGATAGAACTCAGGTGGTATGAAGGGGGGATGGGGAATCGCTGTGGGATAATGCTTTTGTACTCGGTAAAGATTTGTCCCTTGTATTGGTTTAATAAAATGCTGATAGGCCGGAAGTCAGACAGGAAGTATAGATGGAGTAACTAGACAAGGAGAATTCTGGGAAGAGGAAAAGCTCAGTCTGCAGTCACCAGCCAGAAGCAAAGGAAGCAAGATGAGAAGACCTTTGACTTAAGAACCAACGGTATGAGATGCTGGTAAGGAATCCGCCTGCCTTGGGGATCTACAAAAACCCAAATGTTGGCCCTTCTACAAGTAAAGGATAATTCCTCTGTCTAATGACCTCCAGACTTAAAACCACAGTCTTCCTTGGGGTTTTCTTGAGCTGGCCACCTTGGACTAGAATTCCCCCATCTGCCATCTTGGATCTCTAGCCTGTCACTACCCCAGAAGATCATAAGGTGTGCAAACGTCCCAGTATTATGTGCCAACTCTCTATAAAGAATCGTCTGAAGCCAAGGAGGTGGAGAAGTGGGTTCCCAGGATTCACTGACTAATCAGTATCCCATAACTGGAAAGCTTCTGGCCAATGAGAAAAACAGTCTCATAAAACAATAATGGTAGCATTCTGAGAAATGGCAATAGAGATTGAGCGTGGCCCATGTATGTTTGTCTACACACCTCCAACCTCTCTCCTTAGGACTTGGGAGTCCAAGGCAAGAAGATCGATGTTATTTCCAGGCTAGTCTACAGTGAGATTCTAAGGCCTTGTTTCAAAAAACAAACCAACAAGCCAACCAATCAACAGAAAGATGGACAAATAATGTTTTTGATTTGCCCCCCCCCACACACACCTGTATACATACACATACTTAGGTACTTCCTTTCTTGACATGCACACACCTCATTGGTTCTACACTTGCCCAAACCATGTAAGCCTAGGGAGTAGCGAAGCTAGCCGCTGAACTCGTGCGCCTGCGCCGCCTGCACTGCCGTTAGCCTGCTGCTTCCCCAGTACAGCAGGAAGGTACTATTCCATGACTGCTAGATGCAGAGGGGATTTTTAAGTGTGAAAACTTTATAACAGGATGGACAAGCATCCCTAAAATCTTACAGGACTCTCAGCTTGGACTTCATACATCATACATTCTCTTTCCTGCTAGGCACACAACTGATGTCTCAGATCACATCTGAGCTTTAACAGGCTCATCCCCGACACAAAGCACCCTGCAGTCCTCCAGGGTTCCAATCAGGAGGAAGGAAGAATCTACATTTCACATCACCATTTGTTGTTATGACAACACTCGGCCTGGAGCTGCGCTGAGATGTCTGTGCAGAGTTCTGAGCTGAACACGTTTTGTCTTCTCTGTATTCAGGAGGCGGGTTTATGCACATAACTGCCAGCCACTGCATCTACCACGCACACGGTGTTTCTTAGCTCCCTTAATGCAACAGAAAAATACAAGGTACACAGCGGAGCGTTTGGCACTTGGTGAGGGTTTGTTGTATTTGTTTCATGCTCATCTCAGCTGTGGGACGAATGAGCTCAGGTAGCTATGACTTTTGGGGGGGTGTACGGAGTGTTCTTCACTTCAGCTTTCTTTATTACTCTATCAGCAAACATGCCAAGGGCAGTGCGTTTTTTTTCCACCCATGTTTCATTCTGTGATTGTCTAGGTTGCTGTCACTCAGTGTCATGCTTTGGAGAATTTTCAGTAGCTTTTCTCCTTAATGAAATAATGTAGCTTAGACATAGGGGTATTTCACAGACATTGAAACTGTGTTCCTTCCCAGGTTAAAGGACAGAGCCGGGAATATCTCTCCATGAAGCACATCTCCTTATGAGCATGGGGGAGATGTCTGGAGTTCAGGACCCTCAGGGGAACTGCTGGCTCTCAGCACACATGCCCACTCTTTGGGTTTATGCAGAGTTTGACATTCGAGAATGGAGGGGAAAAAAATCAAAGCCCTTCCACTAAAATCAGGAACAAGGCAAGAATTCCCACTCTCTCCTGTTCAATATACTGCTTGAAGTCTTAGCTGTCACAGTGAGACAAGAGAAGATGAAGAAATAGAAGCAGAGGAGGGAGAAACCTAAGTCCCTTTGTTTCCAGATGATATGGTTCTGTACATAAATACCCCAAAGACTCCAGCGGAGAACCCCCACAACTGGCACATGCGACAAAGTGGCCGCAGAGGGAAGGCACACACACCAATAGCAGCTTTCTTATTTGGTTTTCTATTTCCTAATATATTTTCCTGCCTATGGAAAAAGGCTATAGATCTTTTTTTAAAACTGTGGACCTTGTGCCCATATACTTTTTTGAGTTCTCTTTTAAGTGCTAAGTTTTTATGTACAGTTCTCCTTGGGTTTTAATACAGATGGTCCTAATTTTCACAGATATTAAGGGTGTTGTTTCCTTCTCCTTCTTATTTTTCATAAATTCATGTCCCAAAAATTGGGGGTCAAAATGAAGCACAACTAATAAAATCTCAGGAAGAGAAATTGGGGTTCAACCTGAAGACCCAAAAAGCAAAGCAGCCAGCCACTGACTTTTACCTCAAGCTCAATTCAAAATGGCGATCCTGCCTCCAGGCATCTCAGAATGAGACTGTGTCTGAGAGCTGTCTCCTCCTGTTTTATAATCCTCTCTAGGGCTGGGATTAAAGGTGTGCACCACTGGGATTAAAGGCATGCACTGACCAGTTTCTATGGCAACTAATGTGTCTATGGGGATTAAAGGTGTATGTCACCACTACCTGGTCTGTAAGGCTGACCAGTGTGACTGTTTCACTCTCAGAGCTTCAGGAAAGTTTTAGTTATTAAAATACAAATGAAATGCCACTACATTCTTAAGAGCACAAAGACTGCAAACATCATGCTAAATAATAGATGGAATGGCAGGTGCATGTTTTTGAAAGTCTTTGGAATACCACCATATTTACCATGGAGCATCGCTCCTTTTCTTAGTTCTGGTCTCCACTTAATAAGAACTTTCTTTCTTTCTTTCTTTCTTTCTTTCTTTCTTTCTTTCTTCCTTCTGTCTTCCTTTCTTTTTCCTTAAGTTTAGAATGAATACTAATACTGGTTTATTGACCAGTCTCTCAAGAGCTACAGAACACATCACGTGGCCATTTCCCTTTGATCAGTTGGCATGCTGAGTGACACCATCCTAGCCTTTGCAGGATGAAACTCATTTGATGTGGGAGTGTCATATATCAATCTGTTGATTTCATTGGTTAAGTAATAAACAAACTGCTTGGGCTCATAGCTTAGAACATAGGTGGGTGGAGTAAACAGAACAGAATTCTGGGAAGAAGAGGAAGTGAGGTAACACGCCTCAGACAGAGACGCCATGCTCAGCTCTCCCGGGCAGATGCGATTCAGCTCCGACCCAGGATGGACGTAAGCTAGAATCTTCCCGGTAAGCGCACCTTGGGGTGCAACACAGATGATTAGAAATGGGCTAAATTAATATGTGAGAATTAGCCTAGAAGAGGCTAGATAGAAATGGGCCAAGCAGTGTTTAAATGAATACAGTTTGTGTGTTGTTATTTTGGGCATAAGCTAGCAGGTGGCCGGGGGGTGGGGGGCTGGGGATGCAGCACCGCCGCTCTTATCACTATACTCATTAGTCACAGAGCATTGGCTTCATCAAGCTCTTGGATTCATCTTATCAAACCACTTTATTTAAGAGCTCACCATGTCCCAGAAGTGAGAACGAAGCGAGAATGGCCTCTAACGATAAAGTCCCGCCAGGACCCTTCTAAAATTGATTCCCATTTTGATTTTCTTTTGAAAATTTTGCATAAGGAAAGTAAAGGATCTGCCTATTGGAAGTTTTGATAAAAGCCACTTTGGGGGGCCAGGAAGAGGGCTAAGTGGATAAACATGCCTAGCACCAAGACTGATGACCTGAGTTGGATCCCCGAGACTCACTTGGTGAAAGGAGAGAATAAACACCCACAAGCTGTCCTCTGACCTCCACTAAAGCTCCTTGCACACACACACACACACACACACACACACACACACACACACACACACACGAGAAATATGCAAACAAAGGGGGAAAGCACCTTTGACGTAATTCAGGCTTATACCATTTTCTCTACCTGGAATCTTCTCTCCATTCTTACTTTAAAAATTTCTCAGGAACTCAAGTCTCATTCAAAATCTGTAGCCTCCTTGACCTTACCTGACCCCCTTTCCTGTACCCCTCACCATCCTGAGGCCTTTATCTCACTCACTCTCCCAGGCAGCCTTGAACCAGTGCACTTGGACGTATCTGCAGCATCTGTATCTCACTGCTCAGGGTGCAAACTGACCCCTCTGGGTTTGCACACTAGGTCTGCCTTTCTCTTATGGATTTGTCACGTGACTGCCTCAACGGCAGGAACGCTGCACTCATCACATCCCAACCACACACACCCGAGGCAGACAGAAATAGCGTGAACGGGAGGGGGAAAGGACTTTTATTTTTAACTGATTTCTGATGTTAATTCTTGGGAGATAACCACATCTGGAAGGAGCTGCAAGAGATGCTGTTGCATGTGCTACAACTGGGATGGGGAGAGGGGAGTTGTGCAGCAGAGGCGGGGTCTGGGAGACAGCCGCTAGGCAACATTTATGGAGGTAAATGGACCAAATAAATTCCTTCCAGGCTTACAGCAGAGGTTCTTTGTTTTGAGCACAAACAATTAGCATACAGGTTACAGTCAAGGGTGCAGCTTATCCAGTAACCTATGCCACCTCAGCCCAGTGGAGAGTGGTAGGGAAGGGCTACCTCGAGGCTGAGCGAGGTGCTGGGCCCAGCCTGGCGCCTGCCTCAGGCTGCTTACAATTGTAGAATGCAGATACCTGGACACAAAACTTCCTTGAATGGAGAGACTGGAAAGGGGATTATCAAAGGATGGTTCTAGTCCCATACCTGTATTGCAAGAAATTCACAGATGCTTGGGAAGAAAACTTATTTACTAAGGAATGAAATAAGGATCACACACACTCCCAGATACAGTGGGAAGTGACGCTGTTGCCTCTTTGTCCACCATGAAAGGATGGAGAAATCTCCAGAACAGGTCACCGAATGGTACATCAGAAGCCTTCTACATCCCAGAGGGGGGGAAGGGGGAGGGGGAGAGGGCGACCCTCCCCCGAATGGCCTCAGGTCTTACCCAGCATGCATCAGAGAAAAATCAGACTCATGGCAGGTCATCTCCAAATGCCATTGGTTAAACTGATAGAGTTCCCACAACACACCTCTGTGATCTGTGGGACGTTTTAAGCACAAGCAGGACCACCACATAAGGCCCAGCTTGGCAAGCTTAACCTTCACCCATGGTGGGATTTCCCGACTAATTCACTTCATGTTACTCTTCGACAAGACAGTTTCCTTCTCCCTGGTTCTCCTATGGCCAGGACCACTCCAGTGGGAGTTAACTAGAGATGTGTGAGTGAAGGGTGGCTCGTGAATACCTGTCCCTGTCCTAGGCCCAGGTAGTCTAAGAGCACCAGAGTTTACCAAAGGCCCAATATGGGAAATATGTTACAATATTGTGTGTGTGTGTGTGTGGGGGGGGGGGGGGGGGTGATGGAAGTATCATTTGTAGAGTGAACGGTATTCCTTCAAAATCTCTGTTTCTAGCTAGGGTTGGTGATACGTACCTGCAATCCTGTAGGCAAGCCTGTAGAGTACTTTCCTAATTAGTGATTGATAAGGGGAGGGTCAGGCCCATTGAGGATGGGGCCACCCCAGGGATGGTGGTCCTGAGTTCTATAAGGAAGCAGGCAGAGCAAGCCATGGGGAGCAAGCTAGAAAACGGTCCCCCTCCAGGGCCTCTCCATCAGTTCCTGCCTCCAGGTGCCTGCCCTATTTGACCCCCTTTGATGAAGAACGGTGATGTGGAAGCGTAAGTCAAACAACCCCTCTCCTCACCATGTTGCTTTTCACAGTGGTGTCTTTTCACAGTGGTGGTAACCGTGACTAACTAGGCTAGTAGCCATGCACAAGGCAGGCTGAGGGTCCTTCCTAGAAACCCTGTCATGTCTGCACAATGATCTCAGACTCCCTGCTTCCAGAACGGTGAGACAGAATGTCTGTTGGGGCTGGTGAGATGGCTCAGTGGATAAAGTCCTTACTGCCAGGCCTCATAACTCAAGTTAGGTCTCCAGAACTTGCGTGGTAGAATCAGAGAAAAGGACTCCATGTGTTATCTTCTGCCCTCCACATGCCCACCCAAAACAATAAAGTTAGATTAAGAAAGAACACAATGTTTGGTGTTGAGGTTTCCCAGTGTGCAGTGTTTGTTACAGGCGCTGGGTTGACTAGGATGCCCGAGGGGAGGGAAATACCTTCACCTTCACAGAAGTAACATTGTCCAAAGGTAAGGGGAGCTGACTCAGGGAAGAGTGATGGGAATCATGACAGCTGTCAATCTGCTTTGATATCAATGCCTGCGTTGACTGCAGTTGTGAGCCAAAGAAGCAGACTTCCGCAGCTCCTTATCCCGGAAGTCACTGGCAGAGCAGAGATGGAGAGAGGACTGTCCACAGACTCCACTTTACCCTGTGGATGCCCATCTGTTTCCGAGTCAGAAGGGATCCACAGAGCTGAGAAGATGCCATCTGGCTACAATGATGGCTGTGAAAAGTCTCAGGGAGGGGTTCAAGACGGGTGCTGAGTTGGACCGTTGGGGGTAAGGAGTCCATCAATAGAGCCAGTAACATGACAGGCTGACAGACAGACAGACAGACAACAGCTTAGTGGAGAGATCGGGCTCCAGTGCCAGATAGCATGGCAGGGACTCTGAGGAGAGAGATTCCGGCCCATATGGCAGAAGTGGGGTTTGTTTGTGTACCTTTCTGAGCCTAGGGAAGGCTTCACAAGTCTGTACCCAGACTCCCTGATTCCCAGGTCAGAAGCAGGGGAAGAGAGGGGTGTGTGGCCACTGATATCTCCTTTGATGTAAATTTATTTCCCAGGAGAGAAATCCTGGTGCTGTCTGGAAGCCAGGGATTCACAGTGTCTGCGCTGTGGCTGTCTGTGAAAGGAGGCTGCAGGTGTTGTCGCCTGAGCAGCAGCTGGATTCTCACATCACGTTCTTACAGGCGTACGCTGAGGCTTATAAGCAAGGACAATTTTTCAATCTTGCTGCCTTGAGCAGATTCAGGCTGCCTAGTCTTAATGGAGGGGCATATTTCCCCTGCCTTTATCATGGAGGTTTATGACCAGAGTTTTCTTCCATGCTTGTAAGGACGTGTTGGAGGGGTAAGATGAGGATAATGCTGGCCTGTTTCTTGGTTTTAGATCGTCTCTCAGAAACCCAAGTATACAGCCACAGAAATCATCCTCAGTAATTTCAAGTTGGCAGAGCCAAGCTAATTATCTGCAATTTCATCTGTCAAAATAGTTTGGAAATCTCTCACATGCTAAGGGGATGAGCCTGCTGGGAGGACCTTGCCAACACCCTGGGATTTTCACAGAGTGAAAGGGGTGTTAGATGTTGGCCTTGGGGAAAGGGCATCTCACCAGCTTTTGGGGATGCTCATATGTCTAAGCCATAAGGGCATGGCAGGGACTGGGGCTTTGCCTTATCTGAGCTCCAGCTGGTTAGAAACCATTAGGATGAATTCTCTGGAAGCGTCATGGTATCTTTACCGAGGACTCACGTTTGGTGTACACTGGCCTAACACTTTTGTCCTATAGAGAGATCTTAACAGTGGAGTGCTTGTGCCTGGTATTTCTCTGATTGGTCAGTGCTCACTTCCAACTGCTTTTTCATCTGGTTAAATATCCTAAGTCTCTCTCTTCTAACCATGAGATACTTTGAGTGGACCCTTTAGCTCCACTACAGTTTCCTTTAGAGGTTGATATTTTTGAGTCAAGGCTATTCTATTCCTGAGGCTTGTTGTTGGATCTATGATTACATGGGCATTGGGGATTAGTGGGGAACTGAAAAACCAGAGGAGAGGAGCTGGGGTAAGTTGATTCTTTTTCTGTGTGACAATTGAAGAGCAGTTATAGGCACACAGCTATCAGCCCCTTCTCTGAATCCAGGGGACATTCCCACCCCTCCTGCACCCCTAGAGGCTATGAGAGTCTATGCAAGGCACTGGATACACAGCAACCCTTCAAGGCACTGGATACTCAAGGTGCTGGATATAGAGCAACTCTTTAAAGTGATGGATACACAGTAACACTCCAAGAAACTGGATACATAGTAACTCAAGGCGTTGGATACATAGCAACTCTTTAAAGTGATGGATACATAGTAACTCTTCAAGGTGCTGGATACACAGTAACTCTTCGAGGCACTGGATACATAGTAACTCTTCAAGACGCTGGATACATAGTAACTCCAGCTCCTTTGAAGTCTGAAGTTTTAGGTAAACGCAACTCAGTGACCTGATTGGACCACACCACCTACCGCTTGTCAGGATGTCTCCCAATTTTCAAAGCAGAGTTAGAATCTGTGGTGTCACTTACTCATTCACTCATGTAGCAACTGGGAGAAGCCATGGCCACCTTTCTGTTTCATTGGAGGACTTGATAAAAAATACCAGACAGAAGCCGGGCGGTGGTGGCACACGCCTTTAATCCCAGTACTCGGGGGACAGAGGCAGGTGGATCTCTGTGAGTTCAAGGCCAGCCTAGTCTACAAGAGCTAGTTCCAGGACAGGAACCAAAAGCTACGGAGAAACCCTGTCTCGAAAATCCAATATACACATATATATATCTCAAACAGAGACTGGCTCCTGACTCTTCTTCTTCCTCCTATCCTCTCATCTCCTCTCCTCTCCTCTTGTCTCCTCTCCTTTCCTCCCTTCCCCTCCCCTTCTCTACCCTCCCCTCCCTTCCCCTCTTCTTTTCTTTTCTTCCTCTCTGCATCTCTCTCTGTGTCCCTTCTTTAGGTCTCTATCTCTTTCCTTTCTTGCTCTCCCCTTCCCTCCTCCATCTCTTTTTTTCATTCCCCAGTCCTTACCAGCCCTTCCTGCAACAGTCCCAGCATTTAGAGCTGAGATGACAAAGGAGAGCAAAGTTGACTTTTTCCTCCAACGGCTTCGGGCCCAGGGTGGAGCCCATCACCAAAGGGCAAAGTAGACCACACTGAGAGCGGCTGCCGAGTCCACAGACCTGGGCCACATTCTTATTCTCTCCCTCGCCAGTGGGTTACTTTGGACATAGCAATGAAACCAATTTGCTGCTGCCCCCACATTTATAAAGCAGAAGTGTCTCAGAGCATTCTTGAATATCCCACATGATAAGGAATGCAGGTGCCAGCTGAGCCAGAGTCAGCTCAGATAACCAGGAGTCCCCACCTTTCATTGATAAGACAGAGAAACCCCCAGGAAGGCCATTCAGTGGTGAACAGTACCAGGGTCCTAGGCAAGCTACTTAACTTTGCTGTTTAAATAGTGCTGTTTTTTTTTTTTTTTTTTTTTTTTTTTTTTTTTTTTTTTTTTGGTTTTTCGAGACAGGGTTTCTCTGTGGTTTTGGAGCTTGTCCTGGAACTAGCTCTTGTAGATCAGCTGGCCACCAGCTGTTAACAAGTATCACCTCCTACCCTTTTCCAGGAGGACTGTGAGGGTCCTTTGAAATAATGCTGGTGAGCCTCCGGATTATAAAAATAATAAGAGTACCAATCAAAGAGCAGTACTCATCATCATACAATTCACACTTGAATTTCGACACACTCTTTTATTCCTCTCCAGAGTCGGGCAGGTGACTGCTCCTGCCTGATCCCAGGTTCCTCTGTTGTTTATTGGAAACTTGAAATAGTCATAGCCAGACGAATACCGACAAGAAAATTGCCTTCCAAATTCGCAGCTATAAAAGAGGGTTCCCCGGATATAAGAGCATGCTCCATTTGGTGTGTGTGTGTGTGTGTGCGCGCGTGTGTGTGTGATGTGTGTGCATACACATGTGCACATGTTCATATGGGTGTGTGCATGAGTGTGTGAAAGCCAGATGACTTCCTTGACCATTCTCTACCTTCTCTTTGGAGACAGGGTCTCTTCACTGAACCTGGAGTTCATCACTTTGGCTTTAAGGGCTGGTCAACGAGCTCCAGGGATCCTCCTGCCTCCATGTCCCCAGTGCTGGAGTTACAGGATCTTTTTACATGGTACTAAGAATAGCAACTCAGGCCCTCACAATTGCTCCACAAGCACATTGCAGACAGAGCCTTCTTTCCAGCCCAGAGCACCTGGTAAACAGGAAGTCAGCAAGTATTCTTGCACTGCTGTACTCTCTGAGCCCACCTCTGTCTTGAGCCCCTGCATAGGGAGGTCCTCACCATAAGAAACCTGCATCTCTTATACCCTTCCATCTGATGAGGTGGGGGGAGGGGGACACCAAAAAGCTGAAGCACTGCTCAGTAAAAGACAAATGCCAGTTAGGGCTGCCTGCCTTTGATCACGAGCCCCTTACAGCAGACCACTAATTCTCCTTGTGCAATTTGTATTCACTTAAAGGGCTTACCAACTACCTCGATTTTTTAAAATCTTCCCTTTATCTGGGGGACTTTACAGGTATAATTTCCGTGACTTTTATAAGCAGTGGTTTGCCCTGATTCAGACACTGACTGGTAGCGATGGGATCTTGGGAGACTTTGGAAAAACATCTGTCCATCAATGCTAAAATGCAGAGACTCTGGAGGGTGCCACATGTCACTCCTGCAGCGGTTGCCCTGTGTCACCTACAACTGGCAATATCACCACATCTTTTGGAAATTGAGTTTTTCTGTAATTCAGCTGGGTTAAAGGAGTAATTCTCAATGGGCCAACCTTGAACCCCAGAAGCCATTTGGCAATATCTACAGACATTATTTAAGGGAAGGCTGCAGAGACAATATTATCAAGCCTTTCGTGATTCTAACAGAAGCTGTCTAGTCCACACACACCCCTGTAACAGATGACCGTGGAGTAGCTGGATTATAAGGGAGAGAAATGTACTGCTTACAAGTCTCAGGGGTAGAAGGTCCAAGGTTGAGGTGCTGGCAAGTTCTTTTGTCTAGTGAGGGTCCAGATTGTGCTTCCAGTGTGGAACATAGAACCCCAAATCTCCAGAGGGGAGGGATCATGTCTTCATGTCATGGAATGACACAATTGCCAGAGCCTTCAGGAGGTGGCCTTTTCTAGGGGCCTGACTCCCAGGCACCAAGGGAGAGCCCACATCCCCTCTCAAAGACCAGTCATTTGAAGAGCATCTGAAGGTTGGATGGGACACATGCAGATGGGTAGAACTGTGGCTGCTGGGACGTGGACTCCGCAGTGTGCTGGAGCAATGGAGTAGTGCATGGTCGTGCCATCCTCCAGACCTGTTCTTGTGAGGCAGGGGGATGGTGCCGCAAATTCCAGGGGAGCTGGGTCCTTCCTCTATCCTCTGCTGCTTCTTAGTCTCTCTCTCTCTCTCTCTCTCTCTCTCTGTCTCTGTCTCCCTCTCCCTCCTTCTCTCTCTCCCTCTCCCCCCTCTTCCTCTCTCTCTCTTCTCTCCTCTCTCTCTCTCTCTCTCTCTCTCTCTCTCTCTCTCTCTCTGTATGTGTGTGTGCTCACATAGGAATATACAAGTGGTAGGGAAAGGAGTAAGAATTTTACTGAATACCCCCAGCCCTAGCGAGAGGAAAAGAGCAAGTGTACCAATCTGAGGACACCGTGAGGGTCTGGCTGTGCTTTCTGAGCACATTTCCATCAATGACTTGCAGGATGGAATCCTGGGGCTTTCTCCTTCTTTATAACTGATTTTCTGTGATGGCAAGGCCATTAGAGTCACTGACTTATCATAGGCGAGGAGGAGAGGAGGGACAGGTTGCCAACAGAGACTGTTGACTGAGGGAGCAGGCTGGGGACACTTCTATGATTTGATGTAAGCTGTCTCAGAGGCAAGGTTCAGCAGGTAGTTATTAGAGTCCAGGGGATTCTGGCTGAAGATACAAAGATGAAGTGAGTTTGCTAAGAAGTGGGTATTTTAAGCAGAAAGATGATTAGGAGAATGCAAATGTTTGGAGTTGGATTCTGAGGAGGATGTCGCAAACGTCGCTGAGAGGCTGGGGAGATGGCTCACTTGTTAATGTGTTTGCAGTACAAGCAGGAGGGTCTGAGTTCAGATCCCTGAGACTCATGCAAGGTTTTAGCGCTTGGGCTGGGTGGTTGTGATGCATGCCTTTAAATCCAGTACTTGGGAGGCAGGGACAAATGGATCTCTGTGGGTTCAAGGTCAGCCTGGTCTTCAGAGCTAGTTCCAGGACAGGCTCCAAAGCTACATAGAAACCCTGTCTCAAAAATAAGAAAAAAAAAAGAAAAAAGAACGAAAGGAAGGAAGGAAGGAAGGAAGAAAGAAAGAAAGAAAGAAAGATTTTCGTGGTGCTAGTGAGAAACCCTGTCTTAAGAAATAAGGACGGCTCCTGGAAAACAACGCCTGATGCTGTCCTCCAGTCTCCAGGGGTGTGCATATGTATACACATGCATACACACACACACACACACACGTACACACGTGCGCGCGCACACACACACACAGAGAGTGACTAAATAGCAGAAGAGGTTAAAGGAAAGGCCAGGGCTCCCCTGGATTCCAGGGCCCTAGTTCCCTACCTCACATAGGTGCTGACTGCAGACCTGCAGTTAGACTCCGTCCCTCGACATAGGACTGCCAAGGGTACCCATCTCAGCATCAAGTCCAGCGTCTCCACAGCAACCTATCTCATCACTACCTGTCCTGCTTTAATCTGTCTTCTCCCAGAGCCATGCTAACACTGAGTATCTATTGCGGTGGAAGAAGAAGGAGGGACCTATGAGAGCCAGCAAAGCCAGAGGGCTTCATGAGTGAGATTAATCCTGTTATAGAAAGAGCAAGTTCAGCCCCTGTGGGCCCCTTTGCCCTTCTGCCTTCCCTCATGGGATGATGAAGGTCCTTCCTGGATGGCAGTGCTTGGATCCTGGCTTCCCAGTCTTCAGAACTACAAGCCAATAAATTCCAGTGCATTCTAAGTTGCCCCATGTCCAGGCTCTGTCAGAACCACACGCATGAAAAAAGACATCGCTCACTCGACTTGGCCTCTGACTCCACTGCTTGGTGTGGACTGCACCCATGACCCTCCCCCTGGGTTTGGAGGCATTGTCCCCTCTGCAGAGAATACTCTCTCTGCAGCCCCTGACAGGAATCATTCCATCATCTCCTGGACGGCTTCACGCAAATGCCACCACAGACTTTTAGAATCCTGACTTCCTAAAGATGTCTGCTTTCATCTTAGAAGGCGACACTGCAGACCACACGACTTATTTATCTCCTTTTCTGCTTCATTTCTTTTTCCATACAGGAACTCATTCATGTAGCGCAGGCTGCTCTCAAGCTTACCATGAAGCTGATGCTAGGTCAATACTCCTGATCCTCCTGCCTGTGTTTCCTGAGTGCTGGTGGGACAGACATGTGTCACCACACCTGGCTATGTGGTGCTGGGGATCGAACCCAGTGCTTCTATCATGCAGGGTGAGCACCCTACCTACTGACCCACATCAGCAGCCCCTTGTTTTGTCTTTCCTCTAGACTCATATGATCTTGTCTGTTTTACTTCATGCTTCATTTCCATAGCTAGATCAATGCCTAGCCCATAGTGGCTGCTTCATCTGTGTCTTAGGGTTTCTATTGCTGTGAAGAGACACCATGACCACAGCAACCCTTACAAGGAAATATTGAATGGGGGCTGGCTTACAGTCCAGAGGTTTAGTCCATTACTATTACGGTGGGTAGCCTGACAGCATGCAGGCAGACAAGGTGCTGGAGAGGTTGCTGAGAGTTCTATACCCAGATCAGCAGACAGCAGGAAGAAAGGGAGACACTGGGCCTGGCTTGAGCATCTGAGACCTCAAAGCCCACCCCCAGTGACACACTTCCTGCAAGAAAGCCACACCTACTCCATCAAAGCCACACCACCTGATACTCCCACTCCCTGTGGACCTATGTGGCCATTTTCAGCCAAACCACCACAGTCTGTGACCGACCTAAATTAGAATTTTTCACCGATTACTTATACATAGTAGATGCTATTCTGGCAGCTGGGAAAAGTAAGTTTAGATTTATTTGCCACATTTTAGAACATGTCTATCTTCCTTTGATTACAGGTGGATTCAAATTAACGTCGATAGTGAAGATTAAGTAATTGAAGTTTATCTGTATTCCTGATAATCCCGTACGTGAAACACATCAGTCCTTGATGAGAGAAATTCTATAATTGTCTTCTTTGTTGGTTTATTTATTTATTACCTCAGCACTCATCTGAGGCCCTAAGAACCCCCAAACAGGGTGTGTTAGCTAATTTTCTGCAGCTGCGAGAAAATGTCCTGATAAGAGCGATTCAAGGGAGAAAGGTTTTCTCTGGGCTCACAATTCTCGGGCACAGTCCATCATAGTGGGGAAGGCATGGTGGCAGGAACGTGAGGCAGCTGGTCACATGGTCACATGGTCACTTGGCACCCCCAGCTTGGAAGCAGAGGGAGGTGAATGCTTTCTCCCTTGAATGTGGTCTGGGACCTCCGTACCTCAATTAGCCGAATCTAGATAATCATTCAAAGGCATGCCCTGAAGCTTGTCTCCCAGGGGAGCCATCACTCAGGGTCCCAGTCCACTGTGTCCAGCACATGCAGAGACTTGCTGAATGTTCATTAACTGAATGACTCCATGAGACAATGACAGGGGACATTTGATAGTGTCAAGACACTCTTAGTCTTCCCCTTTGGGGGAGGGGAAGCTGCTGGCACCAGGTGGTAGAGGCTGGGGATGCCACTGAAGAGCCTGCACCACAGAGGTCAATCCAGCACCAAAAGTGAGGAGCGTTCAAGGAAGGGGTCTGCAGGGATTGGTCTCCAGCATGGAGGAATGACTGCTCAACCTGAGAGAGTGACTCGTGCCATGGAGAGCATTTCTCTTGACCTAGAGGGGAAAAAAGTTGTTTGTTCCCATCATGCATGGGCTTTTGAGGTGGCCCCTGTGCCTGGCCCCCTCTGATTGCTGAAAGGCAACTCCCTCCCCCCCACACACATTGTTACTTCTTGAGCAGACAGTGCTTAAGGCATAATCAAATGAAGCCATGGCAGCTTCCAAAGCCTTAGAGAGTATGCTGCTTCCTGCCTGTGCTATTTCGTCAGTCCACACGGCTTCCAAAAAATCTCAGAAAGTGCTCTATTTAAACTCCTCAACAAAATGTTCCGGCTTCTTTCCCTCAGACGCCACTCGAGAGCAGGAGTTGCTACTTTGCTTTGGTGGTTATGCAAGAAGCGATTCTGTTCTAGCATAAGAGATGACATGAACGTCTGGTTCCCAGGAAAGCCCCTGGTACCAGATGATTCCGGTTTGGTGCCATGCCCCAGCAAACTAATTCTGTAGCCTGGAGAATCTGCTCTACGTATGAACCAGGTGAGGCAAAAGCCATTTCATCCCATGGGAGGATCATGGGTCGCTTTGCTATGGTGACTGTGCACCCAGAATTCAATGTTCCATGTGCCGTCCTCCATGTGTTTTTCTAGCGCTTTCTAGACATTGCGTCTGGGTTCTGTCTTTGAACCGGAGCATGTGGTGCTGAATGATTGTGGAATTCACCCAAGATTATGTGGATGCATGCCCGACTGATATCACTTTAGCTTTTTTTTCAGAGAATCTAGTTCTTTCTAGCTATAGTGGGTACACAGCGCCTTGAACATTCAAATGCTAACTACACAAGGTTTTCTTTTTTTTATTGTATTTCATTTTGTTTTGTTGAGAAAGGGTCTCATGAAGTCTAGGCTGGCCCCAAACTTGCTCTGTAGCCAAGGATGACCTTGAACTCCAAAATCATCCTGCCTCCACCTCCCCCAAACTGAAACTACAAATGTGTGTCACCATGCCTAGTCTATGTGGTGCTGCGGATTGAACCCAGGGATCTGTGTATGGTAGACAAGGGCTCTACTAACTGGACCACGTCTCTAGCCCTAGCTTTATTGTATTAAAAAACCATAGTGTTTGTGCACACGTGGACAGGCAGGTGGAGCCCAGAGGTCATCTGATCATCCTTTAGAAGCTAGCCGTCTTATTTTTAAGATACAGGCTCTCAATGAACTTCAGGCTCATCCGTTAAGCCATGCTGGCTGGATGGTGAGTCCCAGCACTCCGCCTCTCCAGTGCTGGGGATTATAGCATGTGCCACCACACCTGGCTTTTCTTTTACTTGGGTTTTGGGGATCAGATTCATATCCTTGTGCTCGAAAAGGGAATACTTTGCCAATGAAGCTACCTCCCCTGCCCTAATTGCACACTTTAGATGATGGTCAAAGCAGGCAAACTCCCATGGGACCCAAGAGCCCCTGTGTGCTCATTCAGAGGTTTCAGGTCGCTGCCCTGCTCTCTACTCTGTCTCCTGTTTACATCAAACGTCTCTGCATGAACTCACGCCACAGAGCTGCACACAACCAAGGTTTCATACAGCATTTCCAGGGGGTTCTTGCTTTTGCGTGCATACCAGGGGCTGTGTGTAGAATCGTCACATCCACAGTTACCTACACATGTTGCTCCCGGGGTCAAGTGGAGATCAGCCCATGACCAGTTCTGAATTATTCCCCAATGCAGAGAACAGACGCTCTCAGCCCAGCCCGTGCTCTGAGTGAACCCACTCTGTGAAATAATAGTTTCCTCCATTTCAAGGCAAAACGGAGCTACGTCTTGTCTGTACAAAAATAAACAATGGCCATCTGTTTAACACAAACCAGGAGGCACAGACTGATAAGAAAGAAAGACAGGAAGGAAGGAAGGAAGGAAGGAAGGAAGGAAGGAAGGAAGGAAAAACAACAACAAAAACCAGGCTTGCTTATGCAAATAAAACACTACCATGTATGATCTGTCAGATTAAACCAGGAACACCTGGACAACAGGTGAATGTATCAATCTAACACAAACAGCAGGACCACAGATTTACCTAACACACAGGAACAGCAAAGTATTCAGCGCCTCTCTCTCTCTCTCTCTCTCTCTCTCTCTCTCTCTGTCTCTCTCTCTCTCTGTCTCTCTCTCACACACACACAGACTGTTAAAGGAGACTCTTTCTCTAACAGGTGTGGCAGACAGGACTCACACACACTAAGCTCTTCACCCAGCTGCTTATCATGAACTTGTCCAGGAAGTTATCCACAGCCAAGGACTTTTAGCTTTATCCCCAGGGTCCAGGTCATGTGCAGATTCCTTTCCCTGTGATGCCACTTCACACTGAGCCCTGAAACCGCTGGCCATCTGGACCTGTGTTTGATGACTCTGGCCTGTGGTTTATGTCATCTGGTCCCTGAAAGACCTTTCATTGCCTCTGTATCAGCTCTCTATCTCCATTGCTGGGAAAGCACCTCAGAACTCAGCAGATTATTTGATGCTTTTATGACCATTCTTCAATACACACACACACACACACACACACACACACACACACACACACAGAGAGAGAGAGAGAGAGAGAGAGAGAGAGAGAGAGAGAGAGAGAAAGAGAAAGAGTCATTGATGGAAATGGGACTTGTTATTTATCACAATGGATTTAAGACCCGGGTTCTCACCAAGGGAATGGTGAGTCAAGACAAAACAGGTTGGCTAAGAAATCTAAGCCCCATTTCTCTAATAGCGATGGTGTTTGAGACTTGAACCCCATATCTTGTATAAATGCTCTGTTTCTAGCCAACACTACATTCAGCCAATGGTTTGAAGTGGCTGGCTGGCTGCTGCTCAGGGTGAGAAGAACCCATTCTCTTCCGAAAGTCCTCATGTTTGTGTGGGGTGAGCATTAATAAAAGGGTTGGCCAGGGCATCTAAAGGGCAGGCAACTGGATTTTTGTGGTGCTTAGCGCAAGTTGTGCAGTTCAGTGTTTGCAGGCTTCTCAAGATTTAAATTAAGATATGCTTATCTTCTTACATGGCCAGTCAGAGTAGCTAATTCTAGACCACCCCCCCTCCAGCTATTGACAACCACAATAGCTATCAAAAAGAATAGGCATGCATGTCAAATTGGCTCATGCCAGTTTGCAGTCCCACCTGGATGGTTTTGCAAAGTTGGTATTATAGATTCTACTTCTATGTGAGATTCATTTAAGAAACAGCCTGGACAAGCGAAGGTCAAGCAGGCTTGTGTTTCTTCATGAAGTCATCACATTCCCTAGGAAATCTGCCATTATTTTGTCACTATGCACATCACGTTGGGATGGAGAAGGAACCCTTTATACCATGTCTATCTCCTAGGGCTTCAGACTCACATGGCTTCTGCTTGGGTTACTAGACGACCCTTGTTAATTTTACCCATCAACTTTCCAGAGCAGGGGGATGCCCAGACGTCTATCTGGCTAGACATGATTTCCAAGTATGTCTGGGATAACATTTCAGTTGGGGGTAGCATTTGAGTCAGAGTAATGAGTAAAGCATCTGGCTGCCCCAAGGGGGCTAGGTCTCATGCAATGCATTGAGGGCTTGCATTGGATAAAAGGGAAGAAGGGACCCTGAGGAGATGTCGCAGTGGGTGGAGTGCGTGGCACACAAGTGTGAGAACCTGAGTGTGCATCCCTAGTATTCACACTAAGGGTGAATCACACTAGTAAAGCTGGGTGCCATGCCCTGCATCTGCAGTCCCAGCATGAGGAGATGCAGATGTGTTTTGTACTTTATCCTTCGTACTCTTGTGTGTCCCTATGAGCCCTCGTCTTCCTAGGGGAAATGTAGTTGGTTTCTTTTAACTCCATGGCTCTTCTGACTCTACTCATTTGCTCTTTTTTTTGGGGGGGGGGCTTTGCCACCCAGCTCCCAAATAAATACCACAGAGAATTTTTCTTAGTTATGAATGCCTGACCTTAGTTTGGCTTGTTTCTAGCCAGCTTTTCTTAACTTAAATTATTCCATGTGCTTTTTGCCTCTGGGCCTTTTTCTCTTCTTCTGTATATCTTACTTTCATCCTTGCTGCATAGATGGCTATGTGACAGGCCCCTAGTGTCCTCCTCTCCTTGTTCTCTTGCTCCTTCCTTCTCTCAGAGTTCTCCTCCCATTTATTCTCTCTGCCTGCCAGCCCCACCTATCCATCTCCTGCCAATCTATTGGCTGCTCATCTCTTTGTTAGACCAATCATGTATTTTAGGCAGGCAAAGTAACACAGCTTCACAGAGTTAAACAAATGTAACATAAAAGAATGCAACACATCTTTGCACCATTAAAGCAAATTTTTCGACAGCATAAATAAATGCAACACATCTTAAACTAATATTCCACAACAGGGGAGGGTCCTCACTGTTCTTGCTCACCCCTCAGTACCTGGCCAAGAAGACATGTTCAGTGCATATTTTGTGAATGACTAAATAAATGAATAACCCATTAATATCCCTGCTACTTGTGGCACAATAAACCAGGGTGAGATTCTACTCAAGTAGTCCACCTCATTTTGTGAGAACAACACAGAATTGTCTGAGAAAAACAAGTGTTAACTGTGTGAAAGTATCTTTAGTTTCAGAGTACCAGTCCCTGACTGGCGACTAGTTTGTTACAAATGGGGACATTTCTAGTTGTTACAATTGGACAGGTATCACTGGCATCTGATGAGCTGAGTCATGATGCTGCTAAATAGCCCACGATGTTCAGGATAGTCCACATATCCAAGAACACCCAGGGAAGATGAGGAAGATGAGAAGCCTGGCCTGAAAGTCCCCCACATTTACTGTATTCGGATGAATAATTTTCAAAGATGCAAAGTTCAAAACAATGTGGCTAACACAATTCACCCATTCACAGACAATGTAGCCAACTCAATTCAACCATTCACAATGTTGCAATTATAGAAACATTTATATACAGTCTCTGTGTATGTATACTTATATGTGTGGGTGTGCATGCATGTGGAAGCCAGATGGCCAGCCTTGCCTGTCACTCCTTCATTCTTGCATACTGTTTACCTTGTTTTTTGTTTGTGTTTTTGTTTTGAGGCAGCATCTCTCATTTTTGCTTCGAATTTTCCAATTCTTTTCACCTGTGCCGGCTGGCCAGTGAACCATAGGGATCTGCCTGCTTTTGCCTCCCCAACACCAAGGTTATAAGCATTAAAATCACACACACACTTGCACTGTCTGGGGATCACACTAGGATCTTTGTGCTTGTAAGCTAAGCACTTTACAGACTATGCCATCTCCTATATTTAATAGTCTTTCATTGACTTTTTGTTAGAGGGAGGCCCACTTGTTGGTTCCCTGCCACTCAGCCACAAAAGAAACACACAGAAACTATATTATTTAAAACACTGCTTGGCCTATTAGCTCTAACTTCTTATTGGCTAGCTCTTACATTTTAATTTAATCCATTTCTAGTAATCTGTGTATCACTACAAGGATGTGACTTACCAGATAAAGTTCCAGTGCCCATCTCTGGTGGAGCTACATGGGTTCTCTCTGACTCCACCTCCTTTCTCTCAGCATTTAGTTTAGTTTTCCCTGCCTACCTAAGTTCTGCCCTATCAACAGGCCAAGACAGTTTCTTTATTCATTAAAATGGTAATCACAGCATGTAGAAGGAAATCCCACATCACCTCTCCTTTTCTGTTTAAATAAAAAAGGACAACTGCTCCTGACAGCACCAATTAACTTTGGGTGACTGTCTTGGCAGTGAGATGTCTCTGTCATTTCCAGAGTTTTTTGGAAGTTTTTTACAATGTACTTCCTGTTTACATGATAATATTATATCCTTCTGGAGTCTTTGATGGAGTTGAAGAATTTATAGTTATAGTTTTCCTTAGTTGTGATAAAAGATAGATATAAATATTGTAACTATAATTCTTGCTTGATACCTGTTTTGTTATATGTAATTTTACTATGTTAAAGTTAAAACTTTTTTATTTAATAGGAAGTGTTTTCCTATTTATTTAATAGTAGGCAAGGAAAACTAAACTGAATGCTGGGAGAAAGGAGACAGAGTCAGGGAGAAGTCATATAGCCCCACTTGAGACAAATGCCGAAACTTTAGCTGGTAAGCCACAGCCACATGACCATACAAAGATTAATAGAGATGGGTTACATTAATATGAAAGAGTTAGCCATTAAGAGCTAGAGCTAATGAGCCAAGTAGTGCTTTAATTGATATAGTTTCTGTGTTATTATTTTGGTTCTGGGTGGCCGGGATGAACAAGCAGCTCCTTTCAACAACTTTTGACTGACAGGGCTTCCATCATTATTCAATTGTATTAGAACTTATGAGGAATTCGAGGGACAGCCTTGATGGCCCCAATAAAACACACACAGATACTTAACAATCTCAAAGACAAAATTGTCATTTGCTTTTTCCCGAAGTAAGAATGTAGAAAAGTCCTGTCATGCATTTTCAGATACCCCAAATCTACCAAAATGAAAAATCGATGCTAATAAGGTTGATAAATGAGATGGTGGTTATTCTCATTGCTAAGCGATTATTTTATTTATTTATTTATTTATTTATTTATTTACTTTTGGTAGAGGGAGAGCAACTCTCTGCCAGGTTTCTTTAAACAGTTGGCTCCTCTCATGCATTTAAAATTTAACTTCGTTTACGAAAGCATTCATTTCTGTGTATTTCAGGCCCACTGCCTTCGAAAAACACCAATTGCATCTTTCATGAGGCACATGCCTTCCTGGCCTCCCAGAGAAATCCTCCTGCTCTTTGGTGTTGTTTTTAGAATGTGGCCTTTTTGGATGGCAAGATCCCTGTCTCCTGGATGGCTGAGACTTCCCAGCCCTGGAATGCATTTTAGGACATCAATTCATATTTATTGATGCTGATGAGACCAACAGAAGCAGAGTGGGGCTTCTTCACTTCCTCCTGGGCTCCGTGAACTGCAAATTGGTACCAGAAACTATTTCCTCCAGGGATGTGGATTTCTTGGGCACTGAGATGATTTGACGGGTAGTGACAAGACCTCCAAACTCTCCAATTTATTGCTTATTAATCTCTTGCCAAATATTCCCCAAGCATAAGCCCTCACCCACATTTAATTTCAAATTTATCTCATCTGTTGCAGGGTAGGCTGATCTATGGCTTCTAAGAGCAAGCTTTCTGTCAAGCAAGATGCTTTCACATGATGGGATTAAGATGTACTTGGCGTTTGGAGATCCAGTGAGACCAGAGGCCTGGAGGGTGTTGATTTGCCTTTCATGAAAGAAAGGGCTCCCAAAGTGGCCCTCTGTGGGTTGAGAGAGAGCTACAGCACCTGGAAACTTGGTAGGGATGCATGCACCCCACACCTCTTGAGCTGGAGCCAGAGGTGGTCCAGCAGGTTTATATTTTCACAAGGCTCCAGGTGATCCCAAGGCCCTGGAAACTCAGAAACACTGTTCAGAGAGGCTCAAGCTTTACCCAGAGTGCCAAGTTTCATCGCCCCCTGCCCTGGCCAGTGGTGGTTTGTGAGGTCCCACAAAAAATATGGGTTTCTTTTCTGATTTCCAGAGAGAGGGAACTTCAGAGACTCAGGATATGTGGAAGCCCCAGAATTTTTGTCCAATAGAGAGAGAAGAACACACAAGTAAAAGAAAGGAGTCCCAGACTCAGAACAAACAGTGAGCTTGTCCTTACTGACCTTGATTAACAGCCAGGCTTTCCCAGCATGCCTCACCCAAGTCATCTAACCCCACCTCCAAACTCCTCATACCACACTATAGTCAGGCTCTTGGATGTTCCCCAAATGCCTGTATTAGAGACTTGGTCCCCAGGGTGGCACGATTGGGAAGTTGTGGGAAGTTTGGAGGTCCTTAGGTCCTTGGTGTGGCATCCTTGGAAGATACAGTGAGAGGTCCAGCCCTTCCTCTTCCTCTTCCTCTTTTTATCATTGGCCATGAGGTGGCCAGTTTTTCTCTGTCGTGTGTGGCTACCCTGGGATGCTACCTGACTATAGATACAAAAGCAAATGGGCCAACTCACCAGACATGGTAACTTCTCTTGCTTTGTAAGCTAAGTGTCTCGGGTATATTGTTACATTGGTAAAAAGCTGCCCATCACACCCACTCCTCCTGGGCCGGCTCTCGGTCTTCTATGGTGAAAAGGTCACGAGGGAAGGTTACAGGGGACACAAACCTGGGCTAAGAGCTCTGCATGTTCAGAGCTGAGCCACAGGACGTGGTGATGTCACAGCATCAGGGCTTTCTTTCTGAGGGAAGATCTTCCGCATTCCTTCCCACAACTCTGCCAGGAGTCAAACTTCCGTTCCTGTCTCCTCCTTCGCTCAACTGGCTCGTCCCTCCACCTCCTTGACTCTGCTGTCTCCCAGCCCTTCATCTAGCTTGTGGAAGTGAGAAAGAGAACTTTCCAGTCACGGTTTGGTTGCCCGTTTTTGCCCTTCAGTCCTGCTGTTCATTTTGTGACTGACTCCTGCACACCAGACAGTGAGTGCCGGGGGCGGGAGGGCCAGGAATGATAGGAGCCATGGTTTCGCTGAAACCTCACCACAGAGTGCCAGAACCAGCCATTTCAGGATTAACACTGATGCTGACTGGTCAGGCATTATTGTGAAAATGCAAAATCATGACAAGGGGTTATTTTTTTGAGATACCATTGTTTTTAGCTGAATTCCTGCGCAGAGAAAAGGCCCTGGATTCTCTTCCAGAGGCATGAAGACACGAGACTTACTCCATGCAGCAAACACAGGGGCTCTGCTAGGACCTCTTCCCCTTGGTCCTGGCTCAGCTTTCTTTCCTGGACCAGACACCTTCCCTGAGATAAACGCTGAGTCCTCTGTAAATGCTGCAGCCCTCACAGACCATTCATAACTTAGAACTCCACTTGACCTTGCAACAAAGTCAACCCATTTTTTCCCTCATTTTTTCCATGTGAATTTCTTTTTATTTACCAGCATATTTGTTTTCATTTTTTGTTTATGAGTATTTGCCTGTACGTATGTATGTGTACCGCATTCATGCCCGGTGCCTGTGGAGGGCAGTGTTAGGTCCTCTGGAACTGGAGTTACAGATGGTTGTGAGCTTCCACATGATCCTGGGAGCAGAGCCTAAGTCCTCTGTAAGCACACTTAACACTTGAGTCATCTCTCCAGTCCCCTTCTTTTAGTTTTTATTTATTATTTTTTATAATGTGTGATATACACTTGTGTGTATTACTGTAGGTCAAACAAAGATTGACATGGGTTGTCTTTTTCTGCGGATCTCCACTTTATATTTTGAGACAGGGTCTCTCGCTGACCAGAGTTTGATGTGTTTCAGCTAGACTAACTGTTCAGAGAGTCCAAGAGCTCTACCATCTCTTCCTTCATCCTTGTACTGGGGGCATGCCACCATGCCTAATTTTCAGGTGAATTCTGAGGATCTAAAGTCAGGTCCTCATACTTGTCTATTAACCACTTGATCTACTGAGCTCCATTTCAAATCCTTGTCAGCTTCTGTCCTGGTCAGAGTTGCTACCACTGTAATGAAACAACATGACCAGAAGCAAGTGGAGTGTGTGGGGGGGAAGGGGTCATTTGGCGTACACTTCCATATCACTGTTCCTCATTGAAGGAAGTCAGGACAAGAACTCAAATAGAGCAGACACCTGATGCAGGAGCTGATGCAGAAGCCATGGGGTTTTGCTTAATGGCTTGCTCCTCAGGGCCTGTTCAGCCTGTTTTCTTATAGCACCCAGGATCACCAGCCCAGGGATGGCACCACCCACAATGGGTTGGACCCTCCCATATCAATCACTAATTAAGAAAATGCCTTGCAGCAGGATGCTATGGAGCTATGGAGGCTTTTCTCAATAGTTTCTCTCCTTTTGTAACTCTAGCTTGTGTCAAGTTGACATAAAACTAGCCAGCACGCCTCTAAATTCTCCCCTTCCTTCATCATCCTCCATGGGGAGAAGCCACTCACGGATCCGGAAAGAGGGGTTACAAGGACTCTTCCACGCACGTTTCTCCCACTGGGAGGCTGCCTTTTCACCAGCAAGCCACGCACTCCCTTTAAGATAAACACCATCCCGTGAGCGCTGAGGTAATGACTCGGTGCTGAGGAGGAAATTAAAGAAGCCACCGTCTGTTTTCCGCAGTTCTGCCACCTGGACCGCAGGGGTAGATCTGCCAGCCCCAGCCAGTGCACGTGAAGAGCCTTTTCTCATAGCAGTGGCCAGCCTAAGGATGTCGCACTTGGGTTTAGAGATGGATGCCTCTGACTTCTGTTGGGTCTGTGCTGCACGGGCATCTCTGGGAGTGAGATGCATTCCACCTCCAGCCCATGGTGGGAAGCAAATGAAAGTCAGACTGTATTCCATTTCCCTGGAAGCCCCTGATCCCTCAGAACCACTGAAATAACAACCAACACGGGTGACTCAGGTGAGACGGGGACCAGAATTACGTTGTACATCACGGGCTCCACTCACGTGATCAAAGAGAAAGCCAAACCCAAACCTAAAGTGGGTACTTCTCCAATAAACCCTTTCTTAGAACACACACACACACACACACACACACACACACACACACACTCTGCAGAGGCCAGGGGTGGAGGATACCCTGGGGCTAGGGTGATGGACGGTTGTGAGCCTCCTGATGTGGGTATTGGAAACTGAACTTGGGTGGGCATGTGTGTTAACGGGCAAGTTTCTTCCTAAGAGATTGACACTCCACTCCTACAACACACCAGCATCATGCTACACAATCAGACATCTGAGGCTTCACATGAAGTCCCTGCAGGGCCCAACTCTGGTTGGTTTGCTTGGACACCAAGGACAGGTGATGGTATTGTTTATGATTCAACCCAGAATTTCTTTTCTTTTAACTTTATTTTTGTGTGTAGTACTGTGTGTGTGTGTGTGTGTGTGTGTGTGTGTGTGTGTGTGTACATGTATGTACGTGCCCCATGGAAGTCAGAGGTCAACACTGGGTGTTTTTCTCAATCACTCTCCACCTTCCTTTGAAAGATTTGTTTTGTTTTATGAGCCTTTTGCCTGTATAAATGTATGTGCACCATACACATGTAAGACCCACAGTGGCAGAAGAGGGCACTGGATGCCCTGGAACTAAAGTTACAGGTGGTTGTGAGCGACCATGGAAACCAAAATCACCGGTCTTTAGAGCAGCCAAAACTTTTAACCACTGAACCATCTTCCTGCACCTCCAATTATTTATCTATTGAGACAAGATCCTTCACTGAAGCTGGGGCTCACTCATTCAGCTAGGCTGACTGGCCAGCGAACCCCTGGGATCCTCTTGCCTCTGCATCTCTAGTGTTAGGACAATGAGCATGTACCACTGTACATAGCTTTCACGTGTGTACAGGAGATCTGGACTCACTCTCCCACTGAACCACCTCCCTGACTCCAGCCCAGGTCTCCTCGCTGTAATACCCAGAGAGAAACGACAAAGGGGCTAGCAGGCTGAGTGCTTCGAATCCAGCAATCGTGTGTGCCTTGGCAATTATCCACAATTTCCTGCATTCAGAGAAAGGAGTGAGCATCTAATGTCCAGGGATCCCTGCACGGCCCCAGCACCATTTGAATTGCCAACACTACATGGACAGCCACCTCAAGGGAATTGGGCAATGGCTTATTTTCCATCTGCACGTTCAGGGGCAGTGCGAGAATCACATACAAAATAAACCACACTTAATTGCCAAACCACTTCCAGACTTCACGAATATGTTCTTCCCCAACTTTCCACTGTAAAGGATTATGTTTAGATCTTTCGTTTTTAAACGGGAACAGCTGTGCTGGACTGGCAGGCGGCTCCACTGAACAGATGTGTATTTCTGGAGGAATCGATTTGCCTTTTTATTATTATGTCATTGCATTTGGTTTATTGCTGAGCAATTTACATTTTAAGCCACGACTCGCTTATGAACTAACAATAATAACCATGGCCTCCAGGTAGGGCTATTTATCTCAGGAGAAAGATCTGCTAGACGATGCAAAAACCTGAGCCATTATTATTAGCAATATGCCATAAGAGGAATATCCTCATTTTAGGGCTTAACTGCTGCTCTAGCTAATTCTGCAGCTTGTTGGAGGCAATCTTTGCTTCAGATTACTCAGGAAAGCATATTTTGTGTAGGTGTGCACACGCATGGCAAGTCCTCACATGTGCAGGCATGCATGAGCATGCATGAGGGGATGAGAGGCCAACCCTTGGAGGTGTTGCTCAGACGTTATCCCTTGGTTTGCTTAGTTGGTGTTGTCTTTTTGTTTGAGATGGGGTCTCACATGTAGACCAGGCTGGCCTTGAACTTGCAGAGATCTGCCTGCCTCTGCCTTCCATGCCTCCCATTAAAGGTGAGCGCTACCACATCCAGCTCACCTTGCCTTTTTGAAACAGCTTCTCTTACTGGCCTGGAGCCCCCCAACTCAGCAAAACTGGCTGACCAGTGAGCCCAAATATCATTTTACGGCTGCTTTTCCAGTTCTGAGGATTGCACGCGTGTGCCATCACACCCAGCTTTTTCTTGGGGTGATGGGATCAAACCAGATCCCAACTTACCCAGCAAGTATTTACCGCAGAGCCCTCTCCCCACTCCTGTAGGATATATATTTTTAAATCCAGTGTTTCTCAATTAGGCTGCACTAGGCCCAGTCTCAAAACCACAAAAGTCAGAAGAAATGCCTGCCGTGTGGTAAAAGACACAGAAATATACACTTGGCATCAAATGAGCCTGGTATGAATCTAGACCTGCTGTTTGCTAGCTGTGGGAAGCTGAACCATTGGTCTCTTTTCTCAGTTGTTTCTTCCACAAAATGGAGGAATGATTTTCACGTTATTCAAAATTAGAGCTAAAAAGAATGGCTACATAGAAAGAGGAGAATGGAGGTTCCCAAACCCTGTGGATGAAGCAGGGAAATAGAACCAGGGGAGACAATGGGAAGGGGTGGCTATTGTGTGTCTTTTCTTCAGGACACATGAACAAGCACCCCTTTGCTCCAGACGGGGCACTGATGACACCAAAGAAATGACTCCCTCAAGTCTAACTTGGTGAACCTGTGAGTTTGTTGAGGTGACTTACAGGATCATGGGTGGGGGGTTTACTCACATGGGTGACTCAAAGCCCCCAGTCACTGAAAATCCCACCCCAGCATGGGCAAGAACTCACAAATGCTACATAAGCTACATTCCTGGAACAAGATACCCAACTGGCAGGGAATTCAGCCAAAGAATCTTCTCCACAGTAAGTGATGGCTTATTGTTTCTAAACCTTGGGGGAACATTCTTGGTAATCTGTAACTTTCTTAGGCTCTCGAGCCTCATGGGTGCCCCTGTCCTTCCAGGCGCAACTGTTTCAATTTGGAGCAAATGGCAACACAACAGAGCCCCCCTCCCCCTTCGCCCCCTGCCCCTGGGGTGGTGGTAGTGGTGGTGTTGGTGGTACAGTTAAAAGCAGCAGGCAGCATACACCATTGTTGGGATGCATAGTAGGGTTATCACAGTTAGCAATGATGAAGCACTTTTCAAAACGGAAACCAGAGCCACCCAAAGCCATGATGACCAGATTTGAAGGATATACTAGGTACTTTCTTAGATGCTACTGGGACGGCTGAGATATTTGCATCAAATAACCACACTGTATCTTGTGCCACATTTATCAGTGTTACTAATTATTATTTGCTAATTAAAGAGCTCCAGTGTTTAAGCGTGGGCAGGGGATGAAGCTGTACCAGGTGGGTACACAGTGCTGCGGTGTAGTGGGTGTGACTTGTACATCCTGCTGTCTGGGCTGTGGCAGACGTTCAGGTCACCCAGTGACTCTGACCTGCCACACTAGTGTGTGGACTAGAGCTGCTGTTTCTTTCTAATGTTTATATTGTATAACCATTGCAGATTTATCTTGCAATAAGTAGATACAAGCTGGCAGGAATAAGGGTCCTGAACAGCCAGGTGCCAAGTGGGAAGAACAGGAATTGAGAAATAAAGAAGGCAAAGCAATAGCTGAGACCAGGAGGGCTTGCGTAAGCTGATGACATGCCAGTCAAGTTCATCTTACCTGCTATTTTCAGGGGGAGATAGTCAAAGTCAGCAGAAAGCTAAGTCAGACAATGCTGGCAGAGAGAACACCAGATACTCAGTCTCAGCCCCCTTGAGGAGAGTCCAGGGGGGAGGTCAGATCCCCCAAAACAACATCTTTGTCTCCTTCAAGGCACCAGAACCAGACTCAGACTGGGCCTTGCCAAGTCTGCTCCTGGACTAATGTTCCTTTTGTCCTTTCATCATGGTCTCTGGGAAAGCCTGGGGTTGCTCTGTCTTCCGACAATAAATCCCTATGAAGGGAAGCGCTTGGAGAGAAGCTGTACCTCCCAGAAGGCTGAGCAACTGTTGGAACCCCAGAGACTGTAGAGGTTAGAATGTTGCAGGTCCAGAGACTAATTACAGTTTAGCTCAGGCCATCTCAGGCCCCTTCACAGCCTCTCTTGCCCACTTCCCAGGCTGACCTAACGTCCTTATGATTGCCAAAACAAACAAACAAAACAAAACAAAACAAAACAAAAAAACCTTTGGTATATTTTAACTCAGACACCCCCTCGCTTCCACCAACCACAAAGCCAACAACGTCATCAGCCAGCATCTGAGGTCTATAGCTGAGCTTCCCTGATTTGCTGTAACTGCCTACCTGGTGTTCCCACCAATCTCTGTTTTTCAAATATCTTAATGTATGACTTGCTTTGTTCTGTTACTAAAGAAGCTTCACGAAACTGCTGTCTTGTTGCAAAGTGGGATTTTGGGTGACCTAACCTTACTGTGTTCCCAGACCAATGGCCACTCATATTTAGCTCCAGAATAAATCCTTTACTCTCTTTGGAAGCTTTGCTCCTTTCAAGGACTCCCGTTTTGCTGGGTTTTAGAAACACAACTGTTATATTGTGGTTGGCTTGTGCAGAAGCCCGCATGATGGGCTCTGGGGCTAGCCTGCACTCATCAGCTAGCAACCAAGTCCCTGAGGTCAGGAACACCCAAGAACTGACCAAAGCCAATCACATGGCCCTGGGAGCTGGTCTGAAACCTGAAACACCAACCCTACACATGGCCGCACCCCCGAGGGCACACTGGCATTGGCGCAGGCTCTGAATGGGACCTTGAACTCTCTGTCTAGAGAGCCTTTTTTTTTTCTGCCAACTCTTGGCTTTGCTGAGTCCCCCATCCCTCCCCCGGCCGCCAGCTTTGAAGGCTTCCTGCTGACAGCCTGGACTCTTTCTCCTGGGGCCTGTGCATTCTGAGTTTTGTCATCCAAATAGGCTTCCAAATTTCAGACTATTGGCAAGGTGCCCACCTTTCAGGCATAAACTGCCTTCAGTGCAGTCCATAGGTCTTAAGCATGGTTTGATCAGCTTTGACCAGGAACCAGTTTTGATAAATGCGTACACATATTGCCATTGTTTTGAGCCTCAGTACTTTAGATGACCTGTGTCAGTTGGGAAACTTCCTAAGAGTGGCATGGGACAGTCTGTGTCAACTGTCATTTTTCTGCATACCCTTGTTCCATGTATTAGCAACTATTTGCTTTCTTTCTCCTTTTTAGTTCTCCATAATATTCCAGTGTATGGTTATCCCATAATTCATTCACCTGTTCTCTCATTGGGGAACATCTGGGCTATTATATGTTTGGGGATATTGACAAATTAAGTTGCTATTGGCATTTTTGTATGGTAACTTTTCCTATACACACATTTTACTTGTTTTTGGAAGTTATACCTGCGGATGGTAGGATTGCCAGGCATTTACCATTTTAAGGATGTTCCAGTGCTAAACCCCCATGCTATCATTTTATATTTGGGCATGCAACCTGTGAGAATCCGAGCTGTTGGATTGCATACCTTTCTTATTGCCCATCTTTATTTTTAAAACAAGACCCTACACACTTGTGGGGGTCAGAGAACAGCTTGTAGGAGTCAGTTCTTTTCCTCCACCATTTGAGTTCCAGGGAGCAAACTCAGAATTCAGGTTGTCAGGCTTGGCTGCAAGCCCCTTTCCCCTCTGAGCCAGCTTGCTGGCCCCATTGTCAGTTCTTAGCTCTGGATATCTGAATAGGTGTGGATAGTCTATAAGCTGAACACATGGCCATGGGTTTTCATTTGTCTTTGATGGTGCTGGAGATGAACCCAGGGCTTTGGACATGCTTGGCAGGTGTTGTGTTCTCAAGCCTTATTCCCAGCCACGACCGTGTTCTTATTGGTTATCCACATATCTCCTATTGATATTATTTATAGATCTTCTCTTGTGAGCTAATTATTGTCAGTCAAGCAATTTGGGCTTTCTTTTTCTTGAGTTGTTTTCTATTGTTGAGTTATAGAAGGTCTTTACATGTTCTAGATAGGGGTCTTTTGTTGGCTGTACATATTGTGTAGATTTTTCCTTAGTTTGTGGCTTACCACATCTATGGATATGTATATGTATACATATATACATATGTATATGTATACATATATACATATGTATATGTATACATATATACACATATGTATATGTATACATATATACACATATGTATATGTATACATATATACACATATGTATATGTATACATATATATATACATATGTATATGATTTGAAACAGGGTCGTACATAGCTCAAGCTGGCTTCAAACTTGCTATGTAGCTGAGGATGACTTTGAACTTTTGATCCTCCTTCCTCATTTCCCCAGATCTGGGATTTCAAGTATGTCCCAGCCACACTTTGTTTATGCTGTTCTGGAGGTGTAACCCAGGGTCAATGCTAGACAAGCCCGCTACCAGATGACTTATATGCTAGGCCCTCTTTCATTTTTCTTAAGGGTGAGCAAAAGATTTTGAATGTGTAGGCCAATCTAGCAATTATTCCATCTAATTTTTCTTGGTTCTTGTTATCTAAGAAGTCTTTGCCTAACCTGAGGACAGGCAGATGTATCTCTGTATTTTCTTCTAAGACTTCTGTGTCCTATGGCTTTTACATCTGCTGTTTAGTCCATCCAAAATGAGCATTTATATCCTGGGTGAGGTAGGGACAAAGGTCTGATTATCCTTCCAGTATCCACAGATTCTACTACTTGTCAAAAACTCTTCCCATTCGTCCTTGGGCTGCCTGCTTCTCCTGTCAGCCGCACGTCTGTGAGCCTACATCTAGACCTGCCTGTCCCTCCAGGACAACACACCCATAGTTATTAGACCCTCACAGCAAAATTTAAAGTCAGAAAAAGCAACTGTTCCAATCTTGTCCTATTAAATGTTATTTTTGCAGCCTGTGTCATTTGCATTTTCCAGGACATTTTGGGATCAGCTGATTTAGATCCTGGAAAAAGAGATGACTAGGATTTTTGATTAGAGTAAAAGCTATGGATCAGCTTGTGAAGAGATGCGAGCCCAGAATAACCCCGTGCGTTCTAATCCAGATCCCGAGACGTCGCTCTACTCTAATTTCATTCTCTAATTTTTGTCATCATTTTTTCCCAGCTTTTCAACAAAAGATCTTGACATCTATTTAACACCCCCCGCCCCCTGCCGCCGACAAGTACTGTGTAGTTTGGGATGCTGCCTTAAGTGGTATTCTTTGTGAGATTTCCAATGGCTCACATGCAGAAACGGAATTGCTACACTGACTCTGGAGTTGTGCAGCTGGTAACTCACCGTCTGCTCAAACACAGGTTTCAGCAGAGCCTTTTCAGTGGTTCTCAACCTGTGGGTCACGACCCACTGGGGGTCCAATGACCTTTTCACAGGGGACATATAAGACCACCAGAAAACACAGATGTTTGCATTATGCCTCAAAATGTAGCTAAATTGGGGGGGGGGGGTTATGGCATTAGGAAGGTTGAGAACTACTGCCCTAGAATTCTATGCGTATATAATTATTTTCATTGGCATGTCAACCTTACTTCTCTCTTAGTTGTTACATCTTTATTTTATTACCGCACTCCCGGGGAGGGGGGTGTGTGTGCACATGCGTGTGTCTGCCCACGCAGAGGCCACCAGAGAAGGATATCCGGCCACTTTCCATCTTATTTCCTTGAGACAGGGTCTCTCACTGAACCTTGACCTAGACTGGGGGCCAGTAAGCCCAGCTCCCCAGCTTTTTACTTAGGTGCCGAGGATTTGATTTCAGGTCCTGGTGCTTGCACGGCCAGCGCTCTGCCCACTGGGCCATCGTCCTAGCCCCGCTCCTGTCTTCCTGCACTGGCCAGGTGTTCTGGGTGATAACACAGCAGGCTCACCCACAGCACCACAGAAAGTGCGCAGTGTGTCAGCAGCCACTGAATTTTCACACGCTGACAACTTGAGAGAAAGGCTTTCTATTATCTTTATTCTTTTTTTTAAAAAAAAATATGAATTAGTACTTTTGACAAATGCTTTTCTCCATCTGGCTAAATCACCATGTCATATTTCCCTCTGGTCCATCAGCATGGTGAATTTTACTAAAAGATTTTTACTGTGTTAAATACACTAGCATGTCTGGGACAAATTCCATGAAGTCATGGTGGACTGTCATCTCATTTTTGATTTTTATTTATGTATGATTTAAAACACAGTATCATATAGCCCAGGTTGATCTCAAACTCTCTATAGCTAAGGCTGGCCTTGAACTTACTATGTTGCCAAGGCTGGCCTTGAACTCCTGATCTTTCAGCTGCTATCGTTCAGGTGCAGGAATTATAGGGATGAACTGGCATGTCTACTACTGTTTTTAATGTACAGTAATTGAACCTTTTCTGGCCATGCACACCTCTCCATCCCTGTTTGCCTGTGAGGTTTGCATGCATTTCTTGCCTTCTGAAGACAATGGCACAATGTGTCACAGGGCTAGAAGTGGCTTCTTTTAGCTTACTTTTGTTTCTCTCATATGACCAAGAATGTAGTACCAGTTACAATTAGGAGAATAAAGCATTTCTGGTTACAATGTGTGAGAAGTACTGTCTAAGCAGGGGGGAATAAGCAACTGGAGTGTGAGTTTATTAGTCACGGATGAAGAGAACAACACCAGAGCTTTCTGTGGAGCTCAGAGAGTGAGGACAGAGTCCAGTTCTGTGTGTCATAAACTCCAAACCAGGAGGCCTTATGTAATTGGACTTGGGAGGGTCTTTATTACAATCTACCCTGGAGCCCTTTTGATATTTCTTCAGTCCTCTGGAGCCAGAGAAAGTTCAGGATTTTAATATTATTTTCATTATGTTCAACACCTTCCCCTCCCAAAGTAGAAAAAAATGCTGCTGATTCTATGCCTCACTACACATTATCTTGGGCATCTCCAGACTCCAGACGACCATGTGCTGTGGGCATCAGTGGACCACAGGCATCCATAGACCATAGGCATCCATAGGCCACAGACATCTTCAGGTCACAGACATCCACAGATCATGGGCATCCATGGTCCATAGACGTCTGTGGACCATGGGCATCTACAGGTCACAGACATCCATGGACCATGAGCATGTACAGACTGCAGACATCCACAGACCTGTGGGATGGGGTCAATGTTTGCTTTGGGGCTTATCCCGGGTACTGAAGGTTATTTAGCAGAGTTGCTGGGCTCTGCTCACTAAATACCCATAGCCCCTGTACTACGCTGTTCCACCTCTCAGTATGACAACCAAAACTAGATCCAGGTATCACCAAATGTCCCAGAGAACAGACATAGAGGGGTCTACAGAAAGCATTAATTACATTGGCTTGATTCTAGTCATTGTGGCCAACATACCTGACAAAACAAAAGGAACAAGAAAGAATGGCTCATTTTGGCAAACTGTTTCTAAAAGTTCAGTCCATCATTGATGGGGGATTTCCCTCTGTATGCTGTGATTACCATTGGTTAATAAAAGAACTGTTTTCACTGATAGCAGAGCTATAGGGGAACAGAGCGAGGCAGGGAAAACTAAACTGAATCCTGGGGGGAAAAGGGCAGAGTCAGAGAGATGCCATGTAGCCCCACTGGAGACAGATGCCAGAACTTTAGCCAGTAAGCCACAGCCACATGGTGATACACAGCTTACTAGAAATGGGTTAAATTCATATGTAAGAGTTAGCCAATAAGAAACTAGAGCTAATAGGCCAAGCAGTGATTTAATTAATATAGTTTCTATGTGATTATTTCGGGGCTAAGCAGCCTGGAACCAACAAGCAGCCCTCCTCCTCCTACACATGATAGTGAGCAGTAACATTCCCTGCTGTGGGAACATGTAGCAGAGATGGTTCAAATCACAGAAGACCAGGGGGCAGAGAGAGTGGCAGGAGGCAGGAGCCAGGCTGTAACCCCAAAGGTCCACTGCTACCCTCATCGGGACACTTCAGTCAGCTAGATACCATTCCCTGAAAGTTATCCCCCTCCCAGACTTTCAAAATAGTGCCACCCACTGGAGAAAACAGGTTCCAGACATGGGCCTATGGGGCAATGTCTCAGATTCAGATTTTAACCTTGATCCAGAGCATTCAAGACAATCAGCAATGAAGGCAGCAGCAGAGAGATAAAAAATAAAAAGCCACGCTTGGGGCCAGGTACTCACTACACTCTAGTCTAGGCCTCTTAGTAATATTATTAAACATAATTGTTTTATAGGGCTTCAGTGTTGGATGGAGGGGGCTGCTTGTTCTTCCTGGCTGCCTGGCTAGCTTATACCTGAAATAACCACATAGAAACTGTATTAATCAAATCACTGCTTGGCCCATTAGCTCTAACTTCTTATTGGCTAACTCTTACATATTAATTTAACCCCTCTCCATTAATCTGTGTATCGCTATGAGGTTGTGGCCTATCATCAAATTTCAGCACATCTATCTCTGGCGGTGGATCCATGGCATCTCTGACTCCTCCCTTCTTCCTCCCAGCATATAGCCTAGCTTTCCCTGCCTAGTTCTGTTCTTCCCTGGCATAAGCTCAAAGCAGTTCTTTATTCATTAACAAATAAAAGCAACACACAGACAGAAGGACCTCCCACACCGCTTCAGAAGTACTCACTCAGAGAATGTAATTGCCTTACTCAAAATCATGGCTAATCAGTAGCTATAGCCAACTCCACCTGGAGTCGCAGAGCAGAGCGAAACCTTGGCCTTGACTGGAGCTGTCATCTACCACAGGCATATGGGTTCCAAATATCCACTGCCACATCTGGATTGCTGTGGGTGTGGGGTCCTCACCCTTGTGCAGTAAGCACTTTACCTGCCGAGCCATCTCCCCAGCCCTACAGTCATTCAAAATACTATGTAAGTTTTCAATTCTTATTACATTTGTATGTGTGTGTGCATGCGTGTGTGTGTGTGTGTGTGTGTGTGTGTGTGTGTGTAGCATCCACAGAAGGACAAAAGTTCTGGCAGAGTGCCAGGGAGATAGCTCAGCATGTAGAGTGTCTTTCATACAGGCATAAGGACCTGATTCCAAACCCTAGCACTCATGTAAAAAGCCGGGCATGATGGTGTGAACTTAAGATCCCATCCCTGGGGACATGCAAGCAGGAGGGTCCTTGGAACTTGGTGCCAGACATCCTAGTTGAATCAGTGAGTCTCAGGTACAGGGAAAGAACTTGTCTCAAAAAGTAAGGTGGGGAGTTATTGCTAGCCTCTGTGCACACATGTGTACATGCAGAACACACATATACACACAAACACACACATGCACCACACACACACAATTCTGGTAAATAGATCCAGAGACAGAGACTCTGCTTCTGGCTCTGTCTCCTCCCATGGAAAAGAAGAAATGTCTAGAGTCCTGCAGCCATTGTGGTTTCGCTTCTCGACTTTTACAGAACAAAATGGCGGCTCCATTTCGCTCATGAAAACACTGTAATGTGTTTTTAATTGAGTAAGTTTGCTGAAGGAGATGGGAACAAAGAGGCTGCATGCCACTGTTAAATGCCACAAAATGGGTCTCAAAATCAATTAAAACTGAAACTAATTAGCAGAGGAATTAATTGAAAAGGAGATTTTTTTTTTAAAAGAAAAATTGCATTTGTTTCCAAACTATGTTAGAACAAGACTCTGTATGTGGTTCTAATCATTCAATGAAAACGGAATACATTTCTCAAAAGTGTGGCTGTCAAGGCCTAAATCATAGTCCATGTGAAGGACAGCACATTAGCCAGCCTGTGGTTTTAAAAATATCACCCAGAGAAACATTCGTGTAGCCCTGGCGGGGCAGAAGCCTGGGGGCATCAATAACTGTGCAGAGGCTGTGCAGAGAGCCCACTCTGCTGTCCTCAGTGGGTAACCTGTCTACAGGAGCTTAGAGCCAAGGGAGAATTTTCATTTGCTCGTGTAATCCATTTTAACCAACCCTTATCTTCATTTTTAAATGTCAATTTTCCATAAATTGCCCCCAAATGACTGAAGAATTTATGAAGAGGACTGAATGTTTTTGGTTTTTTTTTTTCCACTTCCCCTGGTTTCCATGTTCTGGGAACCTGCCACCCAAAGACAGCCTTGGGGAGGCAGACTGTGCTTGCTGACCCCGAATGAAAAGTTCACCTGGCAAAGACAGCTCTCTGCACCTCCCCCTGCTGGTCTGAGGGACCCCCGACCCACCGCTCTCGGTGTTCCCAGGGAGTCTGCTTCCTTTCCCAGTTTGCTTTCTCCTGTACCCTCCTATCTTCTTTGTGTGTATGTGTTCCTGTGTGTTGGTTTGTACATGTGTGCAGGTGCACAGATATGTGTGCATGCTCATGGAGACAAGAGGGCAACCTCACGGAGCTGTGCACCTTGTTTTCATACTCGCCCCCTCACTGGGACCTCGTGCTCACTGATTAGCCTAGTCTGGTTGGCCGTAAGCCCCAGGGATGTTCCTGTCTCTGCTCCTCTAGTATGGAATTACAAGTGCGTGCCGACATACTTGGCTTTTCACGTTGGTATTGGGGATTGAACCACAGTCCTCAGGCTCGCATGGCAAGAACTTCACAGACTCCTCCCCACCTCATCTCACTTTCTCTTTTGTTGCTGAGGTTATAAGTGGCTTGGCGGGGTGGGGGTGGGGGGCTTTCTCCATGCCAAGCTTAGGTTAAGGGTATTATATAAATCATGTTCTCACTCACCTGCTAAGGGTCTATTTTGTGCAGGAGATTGTGGGCTTGGGGATCTGCTTGGGGAACAGAACAAAAACATCTACACCCTCCTGGTTCTCCCTGCCAAGAAGGAAACAATGGCAGGTGTTAGAAGTGAACCCCGTATGTGGATGACAGGAAGTCGGGGATGCTAAGGCATGCAAGGCGGGGCTGGGGATAGGAGTGACAGCTAGGGAGGTGGCTTGATTAAATCTCCACCTGATCATCTGGAGTAGGGGCTCCTGGAGAAGGGACATTAAAGGAAGAGCTACCTGCAGCTGAGAGATCAACTATGTGGATGATGTATTTAAGAAGGAGTCAGGGTCCAGACAGGGGCATTCCTGTGTGGTTTCAGAGCAGCAGAGAGGTGTGTGCAACCGTGGAGGAAGAAGGAAGGAAGTGGAGACATGAAGGCAGAAAGGCTACATGGCCTCAGGTGGACATTAAGGCATCAAGGCCATGTGGCCATAGACGAACATGGTCTTAGGAGTACGTGGTTTTAGGAGTACGTGGTTTTAGGAGTACGTGGTCTTAGGAGTACGTGGTCTTAGGAGTACGTGGTCTTAGGAGTACGTGGTCTTAGGAGTACGTGGTCTTAGGAGTACATGGTCTTAGGAGTACGTGGTCTTAGGAGTACGTGGTCTTAGGAGTACGTGGTCTTAGGAGTACGTGGTCTTAGGAGTACGTGGTCTTAGGAGTACGTGGTCTTAGGAGTACATAGAAACTCTGGGTTGAGAGCCACTGTGAGGCTCAGAACAAAGGACAGCATGACACCATTTAAGATGCAAGAGAGCCATTCTGCCAGTGATCTAACAGGGTCACATGCAGGTCGAGGTCATGTCTGATGGTCTAAATCCTCCCATGAGACGCCCACCATTAGTCTCAACCGTAAAGAGGAATGCATGAAGGGCAGTCTTTAAGAAGGAAAGGAAAGCCAGGCTATGGCGGCCACACGCCTTTAATCTCAGCACTCAGGAGGAGAGATAGGCAGAACTCTGAAGTTCAAGGCCAGCCTGGTCTACAGAGTGAGTTCCAGGGCAGTCTCCAAAGCTGCAAAGAGAAATCCTGTCTTAAAAAACCAGAGAGAAAGAGAGAGAGAGAGAGAGAGAGAGAGAGAGAGAGAGAGAACATGGTGTTGTAAGGGAGAAGGGCCCATTTGTTCGTCCAGGCCACCCGGCTAGCTTTGCCACGAAATAACCACACAGAAACTGTATTCATTAAATCACTGTTTGGCCCATTAGTTCTAGCCTCTTATTGGCTAATTCTCACATCTTGATTTAACCCATTTCAATTAATCTGTATATCACCACGTGGCAGTGGTTTACTGGGAAAGATTCTAACCAGCGTCCGTCTCAGGCAGAGGATCCATGACATCTCTCTCACTCTGCTTCCTTCCCCCCAGCATTCAGTTCTGTCTTCTCCGCCTATCTAAGTTCTGCCCTATTGGGGCCCAAAGCAGTTTCTTTATTAAACAATGAAAACAACACAAAGACAGAAGGACCTCCTACACTAACATGGCTTTAATTCAGCCACAAAATTAGCATTTGATAGTTTACCTGCTGTGTGTGAGTGTGTGTGTGCATGTTTGTACAGGTGCACATGTGTGTGTAAGTGTACATGCATGGGTGTGCATGTGGAGACTAGACGTCAACCTTGGGTGTCATTTCTCAGGCACTGTTCACCCTGTATTTGAGGGAGGGTCTCTCTGGGACCTGGGGTTCACAGATTAGGTCAGCCTGTCTCCGCCTTCCTAGCACTGAAGTTATGGGCACATGCCTTGATACCTGGCTATTATATGGCTTCTGGCATGAAACTCCATCCTCAAGTGTGGGTGCAAGCAATGACCTGCTGAGCTTCTCTCAGCCTCTTCCAGCCCCAGACATTTTACTTTTATTTGGAATGAGGGAAACAAGTAAAAGTTATCAAGTGCTCAAAGGGAAAACGGAAACATTCCCTCTCACAAACGAGCAATGTCAGAACAAGCTGCAAAACCGGCTTCTCCCACCGTGACTCAGGGAGTCCCCTGAGCCTCCCCAGGATGTAGCGAAACTTCCATGTCTAGAGGGAAGAAGCAGGGTGCCTTGTACTCTGTCACCCACAACTTACATAAAACCAGATCAAACCACCCACAGCAGTGTCTTTACGCAAAGGCAGACTTGGCACTGAGATGCACACATTTTTCTTTGGGGGACATAAAGACTCCGAGTCCCAGAAAAGCTTGGGAAAACAGCCTGAGATCACTCCATGACTGCTACTGTCAGAGCCAGACCCTGGATCAGTGGATGATCATCGCCATCCCTAGTTGGTACCCTCAGCCTCTCACCTCCATCAGCCGACAGCCCTGACTTAGGAGGAGGAGAAGCTTACTTAACATTTCCCATGATCGGGAGATTAACCACGCTTTGTTATATAACCTTCCAGAAAGAAATATAAAGCTCTGTGTCTTAGCTCACAAATGTCTCCTGAATGTCTGCTAGATACAGAGCGTGGCTAGAGGGCACAAGGAACCCACAGGTAAACGGGAGACAGCTGCCAGCGAGGCCGCAACTTGATGCCCAGAACACGCGTCTAGTGTCAGCCACAGCAAAGGAGCCCTGCAGGAAGGAAGGACAGCTGTGCATGCTGGCAGCACGAGCAGGGCAGTGTCTTGGGAGTGCTTCTATCTCATACCAGGCAGAACTTTGTTAATTATGACGAGCAGCTAAGAGTCAGAGGGAAACTCGCAGGAGACAGCAGAACTCACACTTTCAGACAAAAGTTATGTTTTTATGTTGGTTCATTCTATGGACAGACTTGACTGGACCAGGGGATGTCCAGATATTTAGTTTAACATTATTTCATGGGTATCTATGAGGGTTAGGTTAGTCCCTTTCTCCTTGGTGTGATATAGATCAGAGAGAAACTTCTTAAGGATTGTGGTGGTTTGAAGTGGAAAAAAAAAAAGTCCCCCATGGGCTTTGGTATTCACACACCTGGTCCCCAGTTGGTGGCACTGTTTAGGAAGACGTAGGAGGTATGATCTTGTTGGCAGAAGTATGTCGCTGGGCATGAGAAAGGCACTGTGGCTCTTTCCCTCAGCAAACATCTCAACTTTATAGGTAATCCCACGTTCATACAGAACTCTTCATCCAACGCCTTTAATTGTAGCAAAATGAAATTATGAGAAAGGATGCCTTTGGCTGTCGTTTCATTTCTGTCTCTATAATAAAATACTTTGGCAGACGTAGCTTTGGGAAGAAAGGGTTTCTTTGGTTTATAGTTCCAGATTACAGACCACTGTTTTGGGGGGAAGTCAAGCGGCTAGTCACATCACACCCACAATAAAGAGCAAAGACAGAATAAACCACTCCTTGTTCTCAGCTCTCTTTCTCCTCTCTTAGACTGTGCAGTGCTCCCCGCCATGGGCTGCGTCTTCCTTCATTAATTAGCAATCAAGGTAGCTCCACAACCAATCAATAGCCACAACCAATCAATAACTCACAACCAATCAATAGAACTCCTCACTGAGATTCTCATCCCAGGTGGTTCTACATTGTGTCAAGTTAACCACAGTTTCTAAGGAAAATCTCCACCTATTCCAGGAAGGGGATCCCCAAGGCCCATCTTGGGAATGAACCGACGGAAGAGAACTGATGGCCCTAGATTTATAATTCTAAACACCAGAGGGAGGAGGGCTGCGGCGCTTGGCGAGGTCCTCACTAGTCCTCAGATATGTTTGGCTGTTGTTTTCTCGCCTGATAAAATCAACCTTCAGTTGTTTACTCTACAGTGCCCTTGTGTGAGTTCTCTCTTCAGAGCACAGAAGCCAAGATTGCTATTGGGATACAGGGAGATTTGAGAAGAGGGATCTTCTCATAGAAATACCATGGTAACCAGGAAGCAGAGAGATATAGGAAAGGATTGAAGCAAGATGGAACCTCAAAGACACATCTGGAGTCATCAGCTCTTTCTAGCTAGGTCTTGCTTTTGAAGTTTTTGATACCTCCCAAAATAGAGCCATCATTTAGGATCTCGGCATTGACACATAAGCCCTTTGGGACAATTCATACTCAAGCCAGGGTATTTGGGGATGGAATTAACATTTTGAGTCTTAAATTAAATGAAGCAACTTGACCTATATCATGTAGGATGGGTGGGGCCTCATTCTACCCAGAAAAAGCAATCCTAGGACAAAAACAACAACAACAACAAAACTCTTATTGCCTGACAGGTTCTAAGTAGGGACAGCTATTTTGTCTTCACTGTGGACTTAAATTGAAACACGGCTGTATGACTTATAACTTGTAATCTCGATATTTGTTGGCTTATATAAGTACATGAGCTTCTGTGTGAGTGTGTATGAGTGTGTGTGTGTGTGTGTGTGTGTGTGTGTTCTCCTGTCTTCACCTACATAGTGTGTTAATCTCACTGGTCAAGAATAAGACCACCACCACCACAACTATTTTAAGCCAAATTTGAAGTGAACTTTAATGAAAAACTGGCCAGGTAGATGGGTTCTGACCGTGTTCAACTCTGGTTTTCAGAAAATGGCCACAAGTCATGCCTTGCAGCAGCTTAAAAAGGCAACCCCCAAGGTTACCATATTTTCCATCAGGTTCAGTCAGGGGCAAGCATGTATCCTGACATATTTCCTGTGTATGATACTCCCCTCCTTTCCCCACCAACATCCAATCAGGGGCAAGTGCACATCCTGACGTATTTCCTCACCACATATGATTAAGCACATCCAGTGAAGATGAGCCCCAAAACAAAGGACAAACGGGAACTTACTCTTAACCACAAAAGGAACCCTTAGCTGCAACTGTGTTTCCCGTTTCGGTCTCACAAGTGCTGGGGTTATCAGCATGTGCGCAGCGTACCTGGCATTTTACAGATGCTTTGCTTCAATCTCAGGTGTTTATGCTTGCATAGCCAGATCTCTTGCCCCTGAGCCACCTCTCTAGCTAAGTCAGCTCATTGTAGCAATGCATCTCCTTTCACCTATACATCTGAGGATCTCCAAGACGTAACTTAGAATTCTTTGGATAAATGCCCAGGAAGAATATGACTGGATCATATGGTAGATTCTCTCTCTCTCGCTCTCTCGCTCTCTCGCTCTCGCTCTCGCCATACCTAACCCCCCACCAGCAGTGCAGAATGTTTTCCTGTTTCCCCACATAGACCAGCATCCAGCATTGTTGCTCTCATAATGACTGACTGGCATAAGACAGAATCTCAATGCAGTTTTGATTTGCATTTCTCTGATGTCTTGGGGTGTTGGACATTTTTTTTTGTATCTTTTGGCCATTTGTAATTCCTCTTTTGGGAACTGTCTCCTTTTTATTTCCAGGGACCCTGTTCTAGAAGCTGCCCATTTGGTTTTCTTTCTCCTGTCATCAACCAAAGAGGTCAATGTCTGTCCTCAGATAAGCTCCATATTGCCCTAGGAACTTGGATAAAATCCCTTCTACAAGCAAATAAGAGGGGGAAATGGGCTCTGGGCACACAGTCAAGAGTGACAGCCATAAACTGTCATTAGCACAAACGTCTCAGCTGGAAGGGCAAAACAGCCATACACGAGAACTTTAGGAATTCCACTGGCTGTATTTTTGTAGCTAGACTCAACTTCAAATCTTGACAATGCTTAATACATTGCATGGTTTTGTATATAAAATACCCAATGGGGGGGGGGATGCCTCAGTGGGTATCAGGGCTTCCTTTGAAAGCTAAAGGACCTGAATTCAAATTCCAGTACCCACATACAAATGCTGGAGGTGGTTGCATGTATGTAAGCTCTGGCATTGGAGGGCAGAGACAGGCAGGTGCCTGGAGCTTGCTGGCCAGCGAGGCGAGCTGAAATGCAAGCTTCTGGCTAGGTGAGAAACTCTGTCTTTAAAAATGAGGTCAATAACAATAAAGGAAGATGCCTGGCATCCTCCTCTGACCTCCACGTGTTTGTCCCAGGGTGCCGGCCCATACCCACTCTCTCCTGTGCACACATGAGTGCCCACACATCCTCTGGGCTCGGCCATCGGAATGCACTCACCGGCCATTTCTTCCTCTGTGCGGCTACTCCTCCAAAGAGAGATGCGCCAGCATCCTTCATCTGGTTTCTGCAGGGACCCTCTCAAATTCATGACCTGTTCATTAATTATTGTAACAGACATACATGCACATGCGTGCATGCACACACAAATAAATAAACGCAATAAAAATTAGAGAATATTTCATGAGGCTGTACAATGTAAGCTGAGTGTTAGCACAAAAGACTCAAAAGTTTTAGAAGACAGAAAGGGTAGATGGATCCGTGGGTGAAATAGCTTGTGGCACAAGCTTGGCCCCCTGAGTTTGATCCCTGGAGCCACGTGAAGATGGATGGAGAGAAATGACTCATAGGTTGTCCCCTGACCTCCACATGTACACTATGGCATGTGCAACACATGCACCCACGCACCCACGCACACACACGCACCCACGCACACCCACGCACACACACACGCACACACGCACCCACACATGCACCCACGCACACACACACGCACCCACGCACCCACACATGCACCCACGCACCCACGCAAACACACGCACCCACGCACACACACGCACCCACGCACACACACGCACCCACGCACACACACGCACCCACGCACACCCACGCACCCACGCACACATGCACCCATGCACACCCACGCACCCACGCACACACGTACCCACGCGCACCCACGCACACACACGCACCCACGCACACACACGCACACACACACCCACACATGCACCCACACACACACACACGCACCCACGCACCCACACATGCACCCACGCACACACGCACACACACGCACACCCACGCACACCCACGCACACATACGCACCCACGCACACACACGCACCCACGCACACACGCACACACACGCACACACACGCACACATACGCACCCACGCACACACACGCACCCACGCACCCACACATGCACCCACGCACCCACGCACACACGCACCCATGCACACACGCGCGCGCACGTACACAATATGCATTTACAATAACTGGAAAGTAGCAGAGTGAATGTTAAAATAAACTAAGATTAATATATTCTGAAGTGTTAGAACACAGCCTAGGAGTGGAGCTGTGTGAGGAGACTGCCGAGAGCTTGTGAAAACACTAGAAAATAAGACAAGAGTCTTGTGACCTCAGTTCCTTCAAAGCACAGAACTGTCCTTGGAATGTGTTCTCACGTTCCTCCTGGGTGTAGCAGGTAAGAGTGAGCTTACTTCAGATGAACCATTATCAATTAGGTGTTTGACTATCCAAATCAGGCCACTATGAAAGAAATGAATTTTCCCCCACATGTGGCTGGTGCTTGTGACTGTATACGGCCTGCACCCATGAGGACCTCCCTCATATGAACTTTGGTAACCATCAGAGTATAAACTCTGAAGAAAGCTTCAGTCTACCTCATTTGTCAACTCCATCCTCCCAGCTCCCATCACCTCTAAAGCAGTAGCATTGAAGAAGATGATTTGCTTTGTTTAGTTTTTGGTTTTAATGAACTTGACTGTAGCCTAGGATTCAAGGGCATGTGCGGTCCATAGAATCACACAGCCATGTCACAGGCCTCCATGTTCACTCAGCACCTGCTCACTGACACCCAGAGTACTCTCTAGCCTTGGGAGTTTCAAATGTATGAGAATCCATGTAAAGGGAAGACCTTTTATTTTTATACCATGGTTTTGGTCTTCTGTTGTGCATAGCCACCATTGTATTCCTGTTGCCTGCAGGGTTCAATATGCTGCTATGTGGCACTGGTAGGTAGCCTGAAGGAACAGCCTTCCCATAGAGCCAAGGGGAGTAGCTGGCTCTCCATCAACTAGACTGGTACACTCTGATGTTCCCACAATGCACTTCTCAGAGGTATTTCAGTCTTGCTATGTTTTGAAATACATGGACCTGATGAAATTTGCAAACAGCTTCTTCAGTGATGTGAAACATAGGGAGACACACCGAAAATTGCTTTGGGGTGTGCATTCCTGGCAAAAAGAGAGAGAGAGAGAGAGAGAGAGAGAGAGAGAGAGAGAGAGAGAGATCATGTGACTCTGAGCATATATATGGGTGTAACTTTGGGTTCAGGTAGAAGACAGAGGGTAATGGATGTTGTTGTTTGAAAGAAAATGCTCCCCCTATGAGAGTGGTATTAGAAGTAGCCTTGTTGCCTTGTGGCCTTGCTGGAGGAAGTGTGTCACCGTGGAGGTGGACTTTGAGGTTTCATATATACCCAAGCCATGCCCAGAGAAATAGACTACTTCCTGTTGCCTGCAAGATGTAAGATTCTCAGCTATGTCTCCAGTACCATTCTGCCTGCACACAGCCATGTCCCCCCAGGATGATAATGGACCGAACCTCTGAACTGCAAGCAAGTCACCCCAATTAAATGTTTTCCTTTATAAGAGTTGCTATGTTCATGGTGTCTCTTCACCTAGAAACCCTACAAGAGAGGTTGGCACCGGGAATGCGTTAGTGATGTGAAAGACCTAACAAGGTGTTTGTTTCGAGGAATTTGGACCCTGGGAGTTTAGGGAAACAATGGAATGCTTTAGGCACTGCTTAATGGGTTGTCTTAGCAGGAACACGGAAAATAGTGGTACTGAGTGTGAGTTGAATTGCTGGAAGGTCTGGCTCAAGAAATTTCAGAGGAGAAGAACATCAATATGTTGCCTAGAGGTTGTTCTTGTGATATTTTGGTGAAGATGTGAAGTTGAAAGGTAGATTTCTTTAGAGGCCCCAAGATGTTGAAGATGCCAGAAGCACGAGATACCTGCTGACGGAGTGGAACCAGCTGAAGAGAAAGAAGTCCTGCCGTCAACAACGCTGAAAGGATTTAGAGATCTGAAGAGTGTTTCCACATCAGACATGAAGACGCAGAGTTTAGAGTTTGCCCAGATGGTTTTTGGTCTTGCTTTGATCCAGTATTTCCTCTTTATGCTCCTTTCCCTACATTTTAGAATGGTTATGTAAAGCCTCTGCCATTATATGTTGCAAGTATATGATCTGTTTTTTGATTTTGATTTTTATAAGGGATTACAGTTAAAAGATTATGTGAATATCAGAAGAGATTTTGAACTTTGCACTTTAAAACATTGTTGAGACTGTGATAGATGATGGGGACTTTGGAAGTTGGACTGAATGCACTTTGCATTATGATATGGCTACAAGCCTATGGGGACCAGAGAGTGGAATGGAGAGGTTTGAAAGAAAATGGCTCCCAAAGAGAGTGGCACTATTAGGAAATATGGCCTTTTGGAATGGGTGTGGTCTTGTTAGAGGACTAGGTGACACATTGTTTTTGTTCAGCCCCCTCTGCCCTCTCCTGCTCCTCCGCTCCCTCTTGCTGGTATTCCCTAACATCTACTCTCACATCACGCATTTATCATGACTCGATTTGGTCCTTCCATTGAGGGCTCTACTTCCCTTCTCATGGCTCCTTTCTAGTATCATGGCCTATACGAAGATGGTTTCAAAGCCAGGAGACAGTTTCTTCTACCTACAGAGGAGGCACAAATTGTCCTCTCATCACTTCCTGGGACCACAGCAATAAAAGCAAAGAGACTATCAAACAAGGTGGAAAAAGAGTGGCTGATGTGTTCAGAGACTTAAGCGAATATAGCCTAAGCCATATTGATGTGGGGTTCCCCTCTGTATGCTGTGAATATGTTTTATTGGTTAATAAAGAAGCTGCTTTGGCTTATGCCAGGGCAGAACATCACTGGCTTTGTGTATAGCCTAAGCCATATTGATGTGGGGTTCCCCTCTGTATGCTGTGAATATGTTTTATTGGTTAATAAAGAAGCTGCTTTGGCTTATGGCAGGGCAGAACATCATTGGGTGGGAAAACTAAACTGAATTCAGGAAGAAAGAAAGTGGAGTTAGGCAGATGCCAGCAGCCACCAAGAAAGTAAGATGTGAGGTAACAAACCATAAGCCTCGTGATAAATTATAAAATAATAGACATGAGTTAATTTAAGATGGAAGAGTTAGTTAACATGAAGCCTAGCTAATAGGCCAAAGAATATGTAATTAATATTAAACCTCAGAGTAGTTATTTCATAAGTGCTGTCAGGAACAGGCAGATGGAGAAGCACTGGTCCAGGGGAACCAGCAGGACAGAGAATACTTCTAGCCATACCACATGCTGAATATTTTGTGAACATTCTAGCAAAGGATCGAGTCAATTGTTGCTCGAAGGCTAGGGAAGATGAATGTGGTATTTGAGTAACTGATCTGTGGTATTTACTGAGAAATACTCCATTGGGATTTGAAGAACACAGAGCGGGTTGGACTTTCAGAGGAGTTCTAAAATGAACTTGGAATTGTAGGGGACACCTATTTTGTGTGCATGTAGCAGCATTTTGGGAGCATATTGAACACAGAAGATTTTCAATGTCCACAGGTCTGCTCTAGTGGAGTTTGCCTGGCATCCATGTTCACAGTGATGGTGCTTTGTTCTCAATCCCCATGGAAAACTGGGGGGAGGGGAGAGGGAGGGATGGAGCAAGAGAGGAAGGAGGGAGAGGGTGAGAAAGAAGGAAAGGGAGAGGAGCTGGAGGAAAAAGAGAGAGGGAAAAGGGGAGATGGAAGGAGAGAGGGAAAGGGAGGTGAGAGAGGGGAAGAGGGAGAGAAGGGAGGGAGAGAGAGGCATGGAAGGGGTGTGGAGAGAACAAGACTGTACAAGAAGATGCCCACATACCCTGGTCAAGCTACCAGAATCCTAGACTTGGATCAGGGAAAGCTATAAAGTAGAAGAATTTGTCTCCAAGCTATCTTTTTTTCCTCCATCCAATTATTTTTCTTCTTTCTAGAGAATTCTCTGCATCGACATTACTTGATAATAACAGCCACCTTTCAGTGGCATTTGCAATTTTAGGGTCACCAAAGTAATTATGCGGACTCCTGAGCAACATTCATAACTTTTTATGTGGCCTGAAGAAAATTACACATTTTCAATAAGGCGATATAGAAAGCCTCAGTGTCCAGATCACACATTTTGAATAGGGGTACACAGAAAGCTTCAGTGTCCAGTATCAAGTCACAACAGAATAAATGGGATTTGGATGGTAAAAAGTCCTTTGAAATGTGGAGCCCTTGAGAGGTTAGGGAATAATAAGCATGAGATGATTGAGGTCGATGTTTCTAGTACTTTCCTACCAAGGGGAAATTTAGCAAAAAAAAAAAAAAAAACTTGGTAGAATGGTACTCCACACACTCTTGAAGCCATGTGTGATGGTTAACTATCAATTTCCCACAGCTAAGAATCACCTGAGAAGGGTATCAGTGAGACTCTCTACATTGGGTTGGTCTGTGGGCATATCTGTGAGGGACTGTCTTAAGTTAATTGATGTGGGAAGATCTGCCCACTTTGGGCAACACCATCCCCTAGGAAGGGGAACCTAAACTGTATGAGAGTAGAGAAACTGAGCTAAGTACTGAGTTGGTAAGGAAGCATGCATTTTCTGTTCTCTGCTCTTGACTGAGGATGCACACACACACACACATACATACACACACATACATACATGGAAAGGAAGGAAGGAAGGAAGGAAGGAAGGAAGGAAGGAAGGAAGGAAAGGGAGAAAGGAAAACAGGCTGGAGGGCTGGAACAGTGGGTTATGAGTGTTTGAACTCTGAAAGAATTAGAGTTTGAATCCCAGCCTGTATGTGAAGACTCACAATCACTTGTAATTCTAGCTCCAGGGGATCCAACACTCTCTTCTGGCCACAGTAGGCACTCACATTACTGTGCACAAAGCCCCCACATACACACACATGCTTGCATAACATATAAATAAAAATACAATTCTGCTACTAACAAAGAAGGGAGGGAGAAAGGAAGGGGGAGAAGGGAAGGAAGGTTGCGCAGAAGAAGGCTAAATAACAGGAATTTGAAGGTACCCTAATTCAGGTCTCCAGGATGGGGGAGACTATGTCTAAGACATTATTTTCTGTGGATAAATGGAATTGTTTAGGGAAGGTCACACCCTTATGACGTGTTTGATTTTTAAAGATTTACTTTTACTTTCTGCATGAGTGTTTGCTGCATGTATGTGTGTGTACCACATGCACAGTGTCCTCAGAGACCAGAAAAGGGCGTCGGATCCCCTGGAACTGGAGTTACAGGCAGTTACAAGCCACCACATGAGTGCTGGAAATAAACTCAGGTCCTCCGGAAGAACAGTAAATGGTTCTTAAATGCCAGGTCATTTCCCAGCACCCCCATGTTTGGCTTTAAGAGCACATTTCTTCCAACAACCTCCAGCAAGTGCGCTAGCCATAAGCCGGCAGTCAGCAAGCAGAGCTTCAGAAATTGCAAGAAGCCTCACAATTGCTTTGCTTGTAAGTCTTTAGAGAGAACAATGCAGGAACTGTATCAGAAGGAAGAGTTGTCTCTGCGTGTGTAAAAGGAGCACAGGCTGGGGGTCTCCAGGGTGACCTTTGGCTAAGAGCGCCTCATTCACCTTCATTGTAGGTCTGCAACGTGTGTGTGTGTGTGTGTGTGTGTGTGTGTGTGTGTGTGTGTGTGTGTAGGACACAGGTACACTTTGAGTGTCAATCTTCACAGTCTCTTATTGGTCTGGAGCTCATTTCTTAGGCTAGCCTGGCTGCCTGGCTGCCTGGCTGTCTGGTGAGCTCCTGGGATACGCTAGTCTTCACCTCCCCAGCATCAGTTTGGCAAGAACACACCGCTCTGCCTGCACACAGTCATCTTGCCTGGCTTTTATATTTAGCTTCTGGGTATCTGAACCCATGTCCTCAAGATTGCAAGGTAAGCACTTTGTGGGCTGAGCTAGCTCCCTGGCCTTTGGGTCTGCAACTTCTGTGGGCTGAGTCCTGGCACTAAACCTTCATTAACAAGGAAATCTGCTCTTTAATGGGATGTAATCGCGGAATCTGGAATAGATGATTAATCTTAGAAAAGTATAGCCTCGCCACCTGCCGTTTGAAATTCCTGGCAAGTTCTGAGTGTAATGCTCTGGGAATTAATGGTAATAGGAAATGAATGATGTCTTTATGGTACACAATGATCAATTTCCTGACCAAATACATGCAAATAAAGTTGGCTATGCAGCTGGCTGGGACTGAAACCATGGACCACATGTTCTGTGACTGTCCTCCGAGTGCTGAGCAGTCAGATCCAGGGTTTAGCTTCCAAATGCTACAGAGCCCTCTGTCCTTACACATCTTTTGGATGAGCCCCGAAGCAAGGGAGGCTCAACAGGGAGGTGTTCTGAAGATTCCTGTTTGCCGGGCTATAGTAGTGCATGCATTTAATCCCAGCACTCAGGAGGCAGAGGCAGGTGGATCTCTGTGAGTTTGAGGCCAGCCTGGTCTACAAGAGCTAGTTCCAGGACAGGCACCAAAGCTACAGAGAAACCTTGTCTCAAAAAACCAAAAAAAAAAAAAAAAGATTCCTGTTTGAATGATAAGGGGTCAGGTGACAAACTCAAAGACAAGTTGTCCTCTGGCTATTTATTTAATCATCTTTTTTCCTAAATATAATATAATATATATACAGTTTATGTTCTAGACTGATTTTTGACTTTGAGATGTGTGTGTGTGTGTGTGTGTGTGTGTGTGTGTGTGGTATGTGAGCACACACATACGGACATGGTTCACATGTATCAACATGCACAGGTTTGTGCAGGTCGGAGGACAACTTTGGGTTTCATCTTTCACCTTCCATCTTGTTTTGAGACATGGTTTCTCTTGTTCATTGATGTCTCCATCAGACTAAGTTTCTGGCGATCCTCCTGTTGCTACCTCCCACCTTCCAATAGGAATCTACAAAATTATGAATCGATCACACTATAGGATCATACTAAGAGTACAGATGACCACACTATTGCATCTAGCTTTTTTTTTTAAATGCAATTGTTATTCTTTTGTGGATATGATGCCATGGAATGCATGTAGACATTGGAGGACAGCTGTGTGGGGCCTGCTCTCTCCTTCCACCTTTACATGGGTTTCTTGGCAAGCACTTGACCCACTGAGACATCTCCCCAGCCCTGAGGTGGATGTTTTGCAATGGCAAATTCGTCATTTCCTCTGATGGTAGGATTGTACCTCCATCAGTAAGGTCTTCTTCAAACCCAAAGTTTAAGACAAAGAGCCCAGGCAAGCATCTCAGAAGTTGCAACCCACTGTTTGTCACTGTCAGACAAGGTTACTGTTCACTTGTGAAGATTCCATGTTGTTTTCACAGTGTATAATGTCAAAAACTAAGCCTCTTCAAATAAGTTCAGTGGTAAATAAAAAAAAAATACAGCCAGTGCTTCTGCTAATTAAAAAAACACACAAATTTTAAATAATAAAGCAATAGAAAAGATGTCAGATATATCTCATTGTTAATTTGAAAGCTTTGGAAACTGAGGTCTCTAGAACACAGAGAGAGGCTCAGCCCAAGTTTAAAGCATTCTGTTTTGATAGAAGCAGACTTTGTACTTCAAAGCTTTGTGATTCAAAGCAGGTTGTATAGGAGGCGAATGCAAAGCCGGCTGGCTGTTGGGTTTATTAGTATTTTTCTCCCAACAAAAAAGTCACCGCATTTGAATGCAAATGACAGAAGTCAGGTGCAGGTGACTATAGGAACCAGGGCTGTTTTTGTGTGTGTGTCCTCCCCACCCCTTACAGCAAGGTTTGAGGGGCTGGTGCTGCCTTTTAGCTTTTGAGATCAGATAGCAGCTGAAGGAACCGTGAAGCAAATGGTGGGGGCTACAGGTGCATTGGGTCCCAGGAAACAATTCCCTGGACTAAACAGTTAGAGGTAAGATTAACATCAAGGTTAGGGAAGCGAAGAAACCCCCAATGTTGCCACAGTGGTGATTCTCAGCTTTGTGTCTATAAGAACCCCTCGAGAGCCTAAATAAAATAGACACAGTGAACTGAAGTTCCTGGAGAGGGGGGAAAAGTAAACACTCCACAAGGCTGGCTGACTAGAGGGAGGGAATGTTCCGGGCTGGGAGCCAAGCCCGGCTATAATTGGTCCCCTAAATAGCCACTTTTTGCTCACCTCTGTGTGTGACCTGAGACCCTTGTGGCTCAGGCAAATCCTTTCAGAATGTATAAACAAGCCCCTGCACTCTATGGACCCAAAGGCTAAGGATGTCATCAGATAGCATCCGAGGCCCATAGCCGAGACTTCTCTGCATTGCAGCAGCCCACCTACTGCTAGAAGTTGTTGAAGGTTCCTAGGTTCATTGTTCCCTTCAGAAGAATGCTATTGGGAGGGTCACGGGTTTGTGGCCTTAGCCAGCCACATGTAGCCTTGATATTGGAGAGATTATTGTAAACTATTAAATTATAAACATCAGAAACAATGATTCATGATCTAATGAGATTAAACCTGAAAGACCGTATCTCCTTCACCTGCCTCAGTTTGGAAACAGGAGCAGTAGAGCGTCTGTCTGTGCTAATTGCATCTATTCACCCGCTTTCCTACTTTTACCAAACACTCAGACCCAGCGGTGTGAGTGAGGCCTTGAGCATGGGTGCAGTTCCATCCTTGTCATTCTGTATCCTCCTATTCCACGGCTTTTTAGATAGAGCCTAGTGGGGCAGGTGACGCCTCAGCAGTTAAGAGAACACGTACTGCTCTTGCAGAGAACCTAACTTCCATTTCCAGTACCTCTGTCAGGTACTTCCCAACGCATATAGCTCTAGAGCCAGTGAATCTGATGCCCTCTTCTGGCTTCCATGGCCACTGCACTCACGTGCGCATATACACAGATACAGACAGACACACAGATACATAGACACACACATACGATTTATAAAGGTAAGGTTTTATAAAAGTCTTGTCATAAAATATTTTGTACTAGAGCCAATAAATAATAAATATTTGAAAATTGAGCATTACTATTCGTTTATGACTTTAATAACAACAGCAACAATAATAAGTTGTCAAATCTCGATACCTGAGTATGGTTGACATACATTATTCATGGTTAGGATTAGTGATAAAACAATCAAATTGAACTCTATTGAAAATGTGTTCTGTAAAGAACTTCTATTCACTGTCCAAAGGGGAAAGCAGGGAGCCAATTCACTTCCCAGCCTTCAAAAGCTAGAGACATGGACAGAGGCGCAGCGGAGGCGGCGCCAGACGCACAGAGGCGCAGCGGCGGCGGCGCCACACGCGGCTGAGCGGAGGCCAGACCCAAGCAGCTGGGACAGGCGTGCAATAAGGAGAGCAGATCTCCCTACTACAATTGAATCAAAGAGGTAGGCCTTTGGTTGGCCAGGTCACTGGCACAAGGGGAGCCTGGTCCTGTCCTGAAGATCCTTCTGAGGGGTGAGAGGGTTCTTGGCCTGCAGCAGGAACCACAAAAGAGAGTGAGGGCATTTTGTAAGCGGAGCCCTTGGCCAGCAGGGAAACCTGATCCGGTTTCTAAAGGATCCATTGGATAGGATCAATAGGAGGAGATGGGCAGGCGCCAAGGCAAGAACTCACCCAATAATCCGAAAAACAACATGAAAACATCAGAACCCAATGATCTTACAACAGAAGTATTTGAACAACCTAACACAGAAGAAATGGAAAAAATCGACTTTATGAAGATAATAGAGTCCCTTAAACAACATGTAAAAAATGCCCTTATAGAAATGGATGAGAAGTATAACAAAAAGTTTGAAGAAATGAGTAAATACGTACATGATACCCTGGGAAACCAAGAAAAAACCATCAAACAGGTAATGGAAACAGTTCAAGAATTGAAAACTGAAATGAAGGAAAAGAAGAAAATACAAACTGAGGACCAACTGGATATGGAAAATCTAGGCCAACGAGCAGAGTCTACAGAAACAAGCATAATCAATAGAATACAAGAGCTAGAAGAAAGACTCTCAGATGCTGAGGACACCATAGAGAAAATAAATGCTCTGATCAAAGAAAACAGCAAAGCCAACAAATTCTCAACACAAAACATTCAGGAACTATGGGACACAATAAAAAAACCAAACCTAAGAATAATAGGAATAGAAGAAGGAGAAGAGTCACAGCTCAAAGGCTCAGAAAATATTTTCAACAAAATTATGGAAGAAAACTTTCCCAACTTAAAGAAAGATATTCATTTAAATATTCAAGAAGCATACAGAACACCAAACAGACTGGATCAAAGAAAAACATCTCCTCGCCATATAATAATCAAAACACAAAATATACAGGTTAAAGAAAGAATATTAAGAGCTGCAAAAGAAAAAGGGCAAGTAACTTATAAAGGTAAACCGATCAGACTTACACCTGACTTCTCGATGGAAACTATGAAAGCCAGAAGGTCCTGGATAGAGGTTCTGCAGAAGCTAAGAGACCATGGATGCAAACCCAAACTACTATACCCAGCCAAGCTATCATTCACTATCAACGGAGAAAACAAGACATTCCAGGATAAGAACAAATTTAAACAATACGTAGCCACAAATCCAGCCCTACAGAAAGTAATAGAAGGAAAATCGCAACCCAAGGAATCCAACACTGCCAACACTGCCTACAATAACCCAGGCATCTAATGACCCTTCACGAGCACATCTCAAAGAAAGGAGACACACAATCTCTACTACCAAAAGCAATAAGAATAACCGGAGTAAACAACCACTGGTCATTAATATCACTTAATATTAATGGGCTCAATTCACCTATAAAAAGGCGCAGGCTAAAAGATTGGATACGAAAACAGGATCCAACATTCTGCTGTTTGCAAGAAACACATCTCAACCACAAAGACAGGCACCTACTCAGAGTAAAGGGTTGGGAAAAGGTGTTTCAAGCAAATGGTCCTAAGAAAAAAGCAGGTGTGGCCATACTAATTTCTAGCAAAACTGACTTCAAACTAAAATCAATCAGAAGAGACCGAGACGGTCACTTTATACTCATAACAGGAACAATTCATCAGGAGGACGTCTCAATCCTGAATATAGACGCCCCCAATATAAAAGCACCTACTTATGTAAAAGAAATATTACTAGAACTCAAGGCAGACATCAAACCACACACACTAGTAGTAGGAGACTTCAACACACCTCTCTCTCCAAGGGACAGGTCAATCAGACAGAAACCTAATAGAGAATTAAGAGAATTATTGGAGGTAATGAAGCAAATGGACTTAACAGACATCTATAGAACATTCCACCCAAATAGGAAAGAATATACCTTCTTCTCTGCAGCTCATGGAACCTTCTCAAAAATTGACCACATACTCAGAAACAAAGGAAACCTCCACAGATACAAAAAAACATCAGTGTCCACCTGTGTCTTATCAGAGCATCACGGATTAAAGTTAGAAGGCAACAACCACGCTGCCCCCAAAAAACCGACAAACTCATGGAAACTGAACAGTCAACTACTGAACCACACCTGGGTCAAGGAAGAAATCAAGAAAGAAATTAAAGTCTTCCTTGAATTTAATGAAAATAAAGGGACAACATACTCAAACCTATGGGACACAATGAAAGCAGTGCTAAGAGGAAAGTTCATAGCACTAAGTGCCCACTTAAAGAAAACGGAGAATGCATACATTGGGGACTTAAAAACACACCTGAAAGCTCTAGAAAAAAAAGAAGCAGACGCGCCCAGGAGAAGTAGAAGACTGGAAATAATAAAACTGAGGGCTGAAATCAACAAAATAGAAACACAGAAAACAGTCCAAAGAATCAATGAAACAAAAAGCTGGTTCTTGGAGAAAATCAACAAGATCGACAAACCCCTATCCAAACTAATTAAACGACAGAGAGAGAACACGCAAATAAATAAGATCAGAAATGAAAAGGGGGACATAACCACAGACACAGAGGAAATTCAGAGAATCATTAGATCTTACTACAAAAGCCTGTATGCCACAAAACTGGAAAATACAAAAGAAATGGACATTTTTTTAAATAAGTATCATATACCAAAGCTAAACCAAGACCAGGTGAATGATCTAAATAGACCGGTTTCTCGCGAAGAATTAGAAATGGTTATCAAAAATCTCCCTTCGAAAAAAAGCCCAGGACCAGATGGTTTCAATGCAGAATTCTACCAGAACTTCCAAGAAGAATTAATACCTATACTCCTTAAGGTATTTCACAATATAGAATCAGAAGAGTCATTGCCAAATTCCTTTTATGAAGCTACAGTTACCCTGATACCAAAACCACAAAAAGACCCAACCAAGAAAGAGAATTACAGACCGATCTCACTCATGAACATCGACGCAAAAATCTTCAATAAAATACTGGCAAACCGAATCCAAGAACACATAAGAAAAATTATCCATTATGATCAAGTAGGCTTCATCCCAGAGATGCAGGGCTGGTTCAACATACGCAAATCTATCAATGTAATCCACCATATAAATAAACTGAAAGAAAAAAACCATATGATCATTTCACTAGATGCAGAAAAAGCATTCGACAAAATTCAACACCCCTTTATGATAAAGGTCTTGGAGAGAATAGGGATACAAGGGTCCTACCTAAATATAATAAAAGCTATTTACAGCAAGCCAACAGCTAACATTAAATTAAACGGAGAAAAACTCAAAGCCATCCCACTAAAATCAGGAACACGACAAGGATGTCCACTCTCGCCATACCTCTTCAATATAGTGCTTGAAATTCTAGCAATAGCTATAAGGCAACATAAGGAGATCAAGGGGATTCGTATTGGAAAGGAAGAAGTTAAACTTTCATTATTTGCAGATGATATGATAGTGTACATAAGCGACCCCAAAAATTCTACCAAAGAACTCCTACAGCTGATAAACAGCTTTAGTAACGTGGCAGGATACAAGATCAACTCCAAAAAATCAGTTGCCTTCCTATACACCAAGGATAAGGAAGCAGAGAGGGAAATCAGAGAAGCATCACCTTTCACGATAGCCACAAATAGCATAAAATACCTTGGGGTAACCCTGACCAGGGAAGTGAAAGATCTACTTGACAAGAACTATAAGTCTTTGAAGAAAGAAATTGAAGAAGACACCAGAAAATGGAAAGACCTCCCTTGCTCTTGGATTGGGAGGACCAACATAGTAAAAATGGCAATTCTACCAAAAGCAATCTATAGATTCAATGCAATCCCCATCAAAATCCCATCAAAATTCTTCACAGATCTGGAGAAGACAATAATCAACTTTATATGGAAAAACAAAAAACCCAGGATAGCCAAAACAATCTTATACAATAAAGGTTTGTCTGGAGGCATTACCATCCCTGACTTCAAACTCTATTACAGAGCTACAGTATTGAAAACAGCTTGGTATTGGCATAAAAACAGAGAAGTCGACCAATGGAATCGAATAGAAGACCCTGACATTAACCCACAAACCTATGAACACCTGATCTTCGATAAAGGAGCTAAAAGTATACAATGGAAAAAAGAGAGCATCTTCAACAAATGGTGCTGGCAAAACTGGATGTCAATCTGTAGAAGAATGAAAATAGATCCATATCTATCACCATGCACAAAACTCAAATCCAAATGGATTAAAGACCTCAATATCAGTCCGAACACACTGAACCTGATAGAAGAGAAAGTGGGAAGTACTCTACAGCACATGGGCACAGGAGACCACTTCCTATGTATAACCCCAGCAGCACAGACACTAAGGGCATCATTGAATAAATGGGACTTCCTGAGGCTGAGAAGCTTCTGTAAAGCAAAGGACACTGTCACTAAGACAAAAAGACAACCCACTGACTGGGAGAAGATCTTCACCAACCCTGCAACTGACAAAGGTTTGATCTCCAAAATATATAAAGAACTCAAGAAACTAGACCGTAAAAGGCTAATCAACCCAATTATAAAATGGGGCACTGATCTGAACAGAGAATTCTCAACAGAAGAACTTCAAATGGCCAATAGACACTTAAGGTCATGCTCAACTTCCTTAGCGATCAGGGAAATGCAAATCAAGACAACTTTAAGATACCACCTTACACCTGTCAGAATGGCTAAAATAAAAAACACCAATGATAGCCTTTGCTGGAGAGGTTGTGGAGAAAGGGGTACACTCACCCATTGCTGGTGGGAATGCAAACTTGTGCAACCACTCTGGAACGCAGTGTTTCGGTTTCTCAGGAAATTCGGGATCAACCTACCCCTGGATCCAGCAATACCACTCTTGGGAATATACCCAAGAGAGGCCCTATCATACAACAAAAGTATATGCTCAACTATGTTCCTGGCAGCATTGTTTGTAATAGCCAGAACCTGGAAACAACCTAGATGCCCTTCAACGGAAGAATGGATGAAGAAAGTATGGAATATATACATATTAGAGTATTACTCAGCAGTAAAAAACAAGGACTTCTTGAATTTTGCATACAAATGGATGGAAATAGAAAACACTATCCTGAGTGAGGTAAGCCAGACCCAAAAAGAGGAACATGGGATGTACTCACTCATATTTGGTTTCTAGCCATAAATAAAGGACATTGAGCCTATAATTCATGTTCCTAGAGAAGCTAAATAAGGTGAATCCAAAGACAAACACATAGGCATCCTCAGGAATATTAACCTTCATCAGGCGATGAAAGGAGACAGAGACAGAGACCCACACGGGAGCACCGGACAGAAATCTCAAGGTCCAAATCAGGAGCAGAAGGAGACGGAGCACGAGCAAGGAACTCAGGACCACGAGGGGTGCACCCACACACTAAGACAATGGGGATGTTCTATTGGGATCTCACCAAGGCCAGCTGGCCTAGGTCTGAAAAAGCATGGGATAAATCCGGACTAGCTGAACATAGCGGACAATGAGGAATACTGAGAACTCAAGAACAATTGCAGTGGGTTTTTGATCCTACTGCACGTACTGGCTTTGTGGGAGCCTAGGCAGTTTGAATGCTCACCTTACGAGACCTGGATAGAGGTGGGCAGTCCTTGGGCTTCCCACAGGTCAGGGAACCTTGATTGCTCTTCGAGCAGATGAGGGGGGGGGACTTGATCGGGGGAGGGGGAGGGAAATGGGAAGCAGTTGTGGGGACGAGGCAGAAATCCTTAATAAATAAATAAATTAATAAAAAAAAAGCTAGAGACATGGACATGGTATATAAAATAACAGTTCTGGGCTGCTGGACAGCAGACAGATGGGCTCTGTGATCCTCAAGAATAGACTAGTGAGGATGGGGAGTGTATGATTGCCCTGACTTCCTGCCCAGAAATGTACTGCAAGCTAGAGAAAGGGAGACGATTGAAGCAGAGATCCAGGGACTCGCTGTGGAGATAAATGGCAACCAGATAGTCAGGGGTTGAGTTTCAGGGAGGACGCGACTGGCTTACCTTGTTTCTGAGACAGGGCCTTATGTAGCCCAGGACGATATAGGATTCCCAATGTGACTTTGCACTCTGCCCCTCCTGCCTCCCTCTCCCAAGTGCTTTAATTATATGTATGCCCCTGTGTGCCTGTTTTATGCAGTGTCAGGGATAGAACCCAGAGCTTTGTGCAAGGAGGCACGCATTCTACAAAAATGAGCTGTACTCTACTTCCTCCGGAAGGCGGAGTTTCATAGGAAAATAGGCCCACAACTTTGACTGGGCCTTCCAGGCATTTGCTGGAAACAGATTTATGTGTAGGATGCACTCCATGAGATGCAGATAAGGTCCGATGTAGCAGGGTGCTGAGTGGTGTCCAGCTGCATACAGCTTGGGAGACGTTTGACTTAGGGCAGACTGTCTGTTGGGGAGTCTCTTTTCAATGGGTGTTCTTTCTGGGGAGACATCAAAGAGACCACATCCAGGGTTCTGTGGGACTGGTGTCTCCTGAGTCATTGGAACAAAGCTTAAAATCAAGGTTGAAGGTGAATGCAAGCATCCCAATAATCACTCCCACTGCTTTTCTGGGTGCAGAGTCCAGCACTCTCCGGAGGTCAAAGTGAAAGCTTTTGTGAGTCAGCTGACTTGGTTGCTGGGAACTAAACTCTAGTTCTTACATGTAAGGCCTTACATGCACACACAAACATATATGCATACACATAGCTTAAAGAATAAAATATGAATCTAAAAAAAACCGAATCCATATAGATGAAGCAACAACTAACAGAATAGAAGGGAGAAGGCCATATATTTACAAATGGTTGAAAATTCTAGATTTATTCTTAGAATCCTCAGTTGAGGAAGCAGACAGAAAGTCAGTATGCAAATGGAAAACATGAGTGGCACTCTTAGCCCATCTGACCTGAGTGACCCACATAGGTGACACTGACCACAGAATGCACATCCACCTCAGTCTACACATGTGCTAATCACGGAGGCAATGAGGAGTAGGCTCTAAAGCAAGGCTCTTGATAAATTGAAAATGACTTAAAATTATGAAGACCATTTTTGTTTATATCCGAAGAGAATTAAACTGTAAACCAATATCAGAAAAAAATTTATCGGAGAAGAACTCACTGCTGTTATTTTGCTAGATGAACTTAAAAAAATGTCCCTCACAATAGCTATCTTTATATACATGGATTAGGGTGGCTCCATCCCTTCGTTTTGCAGTGGAGGACAGTTCATACAGAGACTCGTGCTGATCAAAGCACAGAGAATAAATGTTAGTGCAGTGCTCAGCCTAAATGAGACATCAGCATCGCATATCCTCAGCCCAAAGTTTGGGGAACATCATAGAAGAAGGGGTGGAAAGACTGTAAGAGTCAGAGGAAAGAGAAAGGTGCTATGAAATATCTTCTGGATAGGACATGGCTGCTGCACCCATAAATTCCTAGCAGCTGTGGTTGTCTGCACAGGGGCCAGCTAATCAAAGCCCAGCATAGAGGGGAGAGAGGCTCATGAAGTCTCATCCTAGTTGAGGAGCTAAAAGCATGTGGTGGTGCTGGGGAAGGGACAGTTTTCTTTAGGGCTGTGGCCTCTTGTAGACTGCCCACTTTCTAGTCACTGGTTGTGCTGGTTTGAATGAAAACAGCCCCATAAGTTCAAAGGGAGTGACATTATTTGAAAGAATTAGGACCTGTTGGAGTAGGCGTGGTCTTGTTGGAGGAAGTGTGTCACTAGGGGTGGGGCTTTGAGGTTTCAGATGCTCAAGCCAGACCTCCTCTCTCTCTCTCTCTCTCTCTCTCTCTCTCTCTCTCTCTCTCTCTCTCTCTCCCATGCCTGAAGATCCAGATATAGAAATCTCAGCTACTTCTCCAGAATCAAGTCTGCCTGGATACTGCTATACTTCACACCATGACGATAATGGACTAAACCTCTGAAAATGTAAGCCAGTCCCAATTAAATGCTTTCCTTTACAAGGGTTGCAGTGGTTATCGTGTCTCTTCACAGCAATAAAACACTGACTAAGACAGTGGCCCTACATGCATGTGCACATGGACCTCACTAATTGGACTCAGTGATACACACACACACATACACATCAAAGTTGGGAGGGGATGGTGTGGTGATTGTGTGAGAAATTAGAAGAGAGAGTGAAAGCAAATAAGATACATTTAATAAATATATATGTATATATATATTTCAAGAATAAAAAAGTGTTTTATAAAAAATCCCTGGTAATTGGTAATTAAACAACATACTTTTATATAATCCATTGTTTATATAAATCAAAGAACAAATCACAGGGGGAATTAGAAAATATGTTGAACTAAATCAAAAAGGAAAACAATAAATAAAACTGTGAATCTTTACCTGCTACACAAAGAAAATAAAGTTGAAAATCAATGATCTGGATGTTCCCTTAGAAACCTAGATAAAGAAAAACAAATTAAGCCCAAAATATGTAGAACAAACACCACAGAGGTAACCACAGATATCAACGAAACAGAATATGAGCACACAATACAGAAAAAACACAATGGAACAAACCTTTTTTAAAAAAAAACTCAGCAACATTTATAAATGATTGGCTGGATTCATCCAGAAACATAGAAAGGAGGTAAAAAATGATAAGGGGTATCACTAGGAACCCTACAGACATCCCATGGGTACTTAGAAAGTATTGTCAACTACTTCAAAGCAATAAAATCAACTCCTGAAATACATATCATACACAACTAGGCTAAGTGAAAACAGGAAATGCAATCTGAAGAAGTCCTGCTAGAACCAGTGGCCCAGGCCTGTAATCTTAACATTCCGGAGGTAGAGTTAGGAGGATTGTAGATTAAGACTAAACAGTGATACACTGTCCAAAACAAAACAAATATTCTTTTTTTTCTGTTTCTTTTTCTTTCTTCTCTTCTCCCCCTCCTTTCTTTCTTCTCCCTCCATCTCTCCACCCACCCAAGCACACATACCATACCCTCACCCACAGTTGAAGGTAGGCCTGACTGGCCTTGACTTCACTGCACAGTCAAAGATAACTTTGAACCTTTCCTTCTCCTGTCTCCTCCTTGTGAGTGTTGGGATGGGTGGGTGAGTAATATGTATAGATAGATGTGGGGGGTTGGGGGTGGATGGATGGATGGGCAAATGGGTAGATGGGTGGGTGGTTGAATATATATATATATATATATATATATATATATATATATATATATATATTCAATCTACATATATATATGTAGATAGATGTGGATGGGTACAATAATGGCTATCTGGGTGGGTGGACAGATGGTTAAAGGTATAAACGGGTGGGTGGATGAATAGATTAGACAGACAGACAGAAAGACAAACAGACAAATAGATGTGAGTGGGTAGAATGATGAATAGATGGGTGGGTGGGTGAATGGGTGGATAGGTGGATGGATCTAACATGGAATGCTATCCTAAAAAGGAAACAGTAATGCAAATGTGTGACTGGTTGCACCAGACATGTCATTTCTCAAGTCTAGCTAGCTCCTGATGGGTTAAGAAGGGGGGTGGGGATTACTCTAGGAAACCTTGAGAAAGCCAGTGCCTTGATATTACAACTAAATTCCAAGGCCTCTGCAGGTGAGAAGAGAATGTTCACCTGACTTGGAAGACAGATGGGCATCTTCTAGTTGGGACTGTAAGGACAAGAAAGAGTATTTTTGATAGCTGTTCTGCAAGTGATATGCACAAAAACCCCCAAGGGGTCAGAAGTAAGAGGAGGGAAGTGGAGGGAAGCAGGGACAAAAATGAGCTCAGGTCTGCAGATCTGGGATCAAGTGGTCGGAGCAGGTGAGTTGTTTAATGTCTGGCTGTTTCTTCAGATTATCTGTAGCTATTTCCTTCCTCTTGCAGTAAATGTGGCCTATGGGATTGCTTCGGAGTGGCTATAATAACTTTTAATGCAGTCTTCCTTCTGTGGCAGCCCCACATCGAGCTTTGCATACATCACCAGGCCTCCCTAGGTGAGCGGGCACAACTGTTCTAGGAAAACGGGCTGTCACTGTCCTGTTTGAGAGATGGAAATCTGAATTGAAAAGTGGGATCTAAATTCAAGTCAGTCTCAAGCGCAAGCCCTCACACCCTTATCTGTGTGTGTGTTTGTGTGTGTGTGTGTGCGCATGTGCGTGCGTGTTCCTATTTACCATGACCTGCATGTGGTGGTCGGAGAACAACTTCCAGGGGTTGGTTCTCACTGTCCACCTTGTTTTTGAGGCAGAGACGTTTCCTCTTTTTGTTGTCCTATGTCCTCAGTCTAGGTGGCCCATGAGCTTTGGTTTACTTCTCCTGTTTCTTCCTCCTGCATGCTGGGATTACAGATGTGTGCACTCACATCTGGCTTTCTACATGGGCCATAGGGATTTGGCTCAGGCTGCCAAGCTTGTGCCATACATACTCTTAGCTGCTGAGCCATTTCCCTGGCTCTTCGTCTACTTTTTACTGAAGTTAAGGCATACACATAAAGCCTTCTTCAGTGGCTCCCAATGACCTCCTTCCTGGTGTTCACACCTTGGACAATCCCATTTCTTTAGTTTGCACGAGTCCCAGTGACTTCAATGACAGTGATGGAATAACAACAAATGATAAGATAAGCTTATCCATGATTAAGCCACAGAAAGCTGACTTTCACCCCCCTCCACACCCCGTGCGCGCGCGTGTGTGTGTGTGTGTGTGTGTGTGTGCGTGCGTGCGTGCGTGTGTGTGTGTGTGTGTGTGTGTGTGGACTCTTGACTTGCATTCTGTGGAGAAGCAAGCTACTACACTGGGATGTCTGCTTCACAAAGATAAAAAGGAGTCTTTTGACCAACAGTGAGAAGCCATAGAGGCCCTTAGTCCACAGACTGGGGAAACTGAATCCCACCAGCACTCCCTGAGAGTACTTGCCAGGGGATCCTTTCCCCAGTTAAGCCTTTCGATGAGACTGTGGCCCTGGCTGACTCTTCACTTGAGGGACTCTGAGAAAGAGGACCTAGTGCCTCCATGCCTGCATCCTTTCCCTACAGGAATTCTCAGTCAATAAATGTTGGCTGTCAATCCCAGTCTACTTGATGCTCCTGTCTAACAAGGAACCCCATTTCAAAAGTAAAGGAGATAGTGCCTAGGTAATGGTAGCTGAGGCTATGGTCCGTCCTCTATCTGCATGCACATGTGTGGTGTGGGAGGTCCTTCTGTCTATGTGCTGCTTTCATTGGTTAATGAATAAAGAAACTGCCCTGGCCTGTTGATAGGGCAGAACTTAGGTAGGTGGGGAAAATGAAACTGAATTCTGGGAGGAAGAAAGCAGAGTGAGGGAAACGCCATGGATCTGCCACCAGAGTAAGACACGGTGCCGAAACTTAGGTGGTAAGCCACTGCCACGTGGCAATACACAGATAAATAGAAATGGGTTAAACTAAGATGTAAGAGTTAGCCAATAAGAAGTTAGAGCTAATGGGCCAAGCTGTGTTTTATTTTTTTTTTTTTTATTTTTTTTGGTTTTTCGAGACAGGGTTTCTCTGTGGTTTTGGAGCCTGTCCTGGAACTAGCTCTTGTAGACCAGGCTGGTCTCGAACTCACAGAGATCCGCCTGCCTCTGCCTCCCGAGTGCTGGGATTAAAGGCGTGTGCCACCACCGCCCAGCCTCCAAGCTGTGTTTTAATGAATACAGTTTCTGTGTGGTTATTTTGGGGCTAAGCTAGCTGGGTGGCCAGGATGAACAAGCAGTTCCTTGCAACACACGTATCTACAACTACATATACGCACTTGCACACACACACACACACACACAAACACACACACACACACACATATATAAAACATGAAAAACTAATTCTATATATTTAAAACTTTTTATGTGGTGTGTGTGTGTGTGTGTGTGTGTGTGTGTGTGTGTAAATACAAGATGCCAAGATCAACCAAAGGCATTGAATTCCCTGTGGCTGGAGTTATAGACAGTTGTGAGCCATGTGATGTGGGTGCTAGGAACAGAACTTGGGTTCTCTGTAAGGACAGTAAACACAGTCAATGGCTAAGTCATTTCTACTGATATTCTTAGCATTTCCTACCTATAAAGACAGTTACGCCAGTTTAAGTCCTTTTAGAATTGAACTAGTCAAAGGAGTAACTTCTTCTATGCTATCATCCTAAAATAGCAAGAAGATACCAAAAGAGTCACTTCATTTTTGCCTGGGCCAGCATTTCTTTGTGGGCAAGGTTGAGCAGCTTGCTCTGTTTCCGAGTGCCATCTGTGGACTCTCAAGCTTCTAAGAGGACTTCCTGTCTAGATCATCAGCACCCATGATGTCATCCCTTTAATCAGGTGTGTTGACAAACTTGAGTAATTTTTCAAAATCTAGTTTAATTTTAGCTCACTCCAAAGATACACAAAATCAACCACTTGGGATGGAGTGATATTACGAATGAAATAAATAATAAATAGGACATAAATTTCAAAAGGACCGAGAATCATACGCCCAGAAAAAAAAAATGATGATGGCTTGGTTTCTTCGAGTGGAAAATGAGGCCAATAAAGACAAATTGCAATGATAATTGCTTAGTTCTAATCAGTGGTAAATTATGGGTAAGCAGATAGCCGGGAAGTGCTATGGTATTATAATGATATGAAAATGTGGCCTTGGGTAAGACACTTTAACTCCCACAAACTATTCATTCCACATCTGTACATGTAGATTTCTTTGGTCATCTCCATGGCTCTCTGTAGCTTGACCAAGAAGAGATTGCCTGCCTTAGAGTGAGAACAAAACCCTAGGGTGCTTTGTGATGTGAGCCTGTGCTGTTCTTCTCAGCAGACTTGTCTGACGTGTCTACAAGAGCTTTCGCCTCAGAGCCAATCACACTGAAAACCGAAAGATTCCTCAGTGTAGTTACCGGTCTGCTCCAGACATCCGTGTGCTTGCGTTGCCTTTTCTGTTTGCTAGGATGCCATACTTCTATGTTTTCAGATCCGTCTATCCCTACATGCATGTGCTCATTTATCCATCCATCCTTGCACCCATCCCTTTACCCACCCATTTATACTTAGATCCACCCACTAACCCATTCCTCTCTCCATCTCTTAACCTATCCACCAACCCATTTATCCATCCATCACCCACCTTCCCATTCACCCAAACCATCAATCCATTTATCCACCCACCCTATCTATTCATCCATATACCCGCACACCCATTTATCAATCATCCACCCATTTCTACCCATCTGCCTATCCACCCATCAATACATTTATCCAACCACCTACTCTATCTATCCATCAATCCACCCACCTTCCATTCATCCATCCGTCTATCCATTTGTCCATCTGTCCATCCATCCATGCATCCATCCATCTGTCCATCCATTCATCTAATACCCACCAATTCATTATGAGTGTTTTTCACTTTAAAATGTTCTATAACTACTAGAAGAAAGAATCATAAATGAACTGTATCCTTTATTATCCGGCACATTGCAACTAGAATGCATGATGTTAAATGCTGTGGAAGTACGAAGTTGTGTATATAGGCTTTGTGTGTATAGGCTTCTTGGGGCTTAATTCTGATGTTCATGATGCCTTCCCAATTATTCTACCATTTCAGTACATCCTTTCTACATCATTAAACCCTGTTCACCTATGGTTTAATGTAGAACACTGCCTTCAACATGGCTATAAGATTTTTAAAACCTTGAACTCACTATAAGATATATATGTGTGCGTGTGTGTGTGTATACACATATATAAAATCTTACTTAATGATCCCAACAAGTCTACAAAAGGATTTTTTTAAATTTTTTTCTTATTGAGAAAAGGAGAAAAAAAACATAAACAAAAAACAAGTTTCCACCTCCTCCCAGCCTCCCATTTCCCTCCTCCTCCTCCCACCCTTCTCCCCCTCCCCCCACTCCTCTCCCCCTCCCTCTCCAGACCACAGAGCAGTCCGGGTTCCCTGCCCTGTGGTAAGTCCTAGGTCCTCCCCCCTCCGTCAAAAGGATTTTTTTTTCATCACACCCCTGTGCAGGTAAGGACACTAAGCTAGAGTGAACAATTTTATTGTCTCATAGCTAAGATTCCAAGCTTGGGCCTATCTGAATGTGAAGCCTTTGCTTACTCTTTCTTTCTTTTTATATAATTCTTCATTGACTCTTTAGGAAATTTATATCATGAACCCTAATCCTGCTCACCTCCCAGTCCCTCCACATCCTCCCCTCACCCCTGCAGCACCGCCCCACGAAGGAGCCCCCCCAAATCAATTACAAACAAAACAAAACACAGACAAAAAGCTACCTCTGGGCTCTGTCTTTCCATCACCTCTTTATTCATTCTTGTGGCACTGGGTGCTGCAGTGTGTCACACAGTATATCCTATTGTCCAATCAGCCCCGCCCACTAAATGCCTATTGCAATGAGTCATTGGTCTGGTTCAAGTCCTCTGACACCCATCATCATCATCGGCTCCTTACCGAGACTCCTCTTGAACATCCTGTTGCTGCCCGAGTCATGGAGATCTTGCATTTATTGTTCCAGCAGGACCAATCCGTCTTGCACTCCAGCAGGTCATGGATGTGGTAGATGTAAGGGTGGACCAACTGGAGGTCCAGGATGTGGTCAGTTGATGGATGAAGGTCATTGGCTAATAAAGGAACTGCCCTGGCCCATTTTATTGGTTAGAGGATAGGTGGGAGGAGTAAACAGAACAAAATGCTGGGAGGAACAGGAAGTGAGCTCAGAGACTCCACAGCTCTCTCGGGAGCAGACGCCTCAGAGAGAGACGCCATGTCCTGCTCCCGGGATGAAGCTCCGACCCAGGATGGACTAGGCTAGAATCTCCCTGGTAAGCGCACCTTGGGGTGCTACACACAGATGATTATAAATGGGCTAAATTAATATGTGAGAATTAGCCTAGAAGAGAATGGGCCAGGCAGTGTTTAAATGAATACAGTTTGTGTGTTGTTATTTCGGGGCATAAGCTAGCTGAGCAGGCAGCCTGGGTGCTGGGGACGCAGCCCCGCTGCTCTTATTACTTCAGTCAGTCCAGGCCAGTAGGACCATGCACCTCAGAAGAGGTATGGAGCTAGCTCTCCTATGCCTGTGGTATGAGGTGGGGCTATCTCTCCCGAGTGAGGGGGCCAGCTCGCCCATGGGGGCGGGGTGAGGTAGGTCTCCTGCTGCAATGCCCAGAAAAGTCCCTTGCTTGCTTTTCAGCTCTTAGTGTGCTGTCTCCTTTTGACCTCATAGTCCAGGAGAAAGGGCTGGATCCACAGCTCAATACAAGATGAGAACAGCAAGAAATCGTCGCTCCACAGAGACATAGGAATTAACAGCCGCTTCCTCAAATCCTTCCTGACAGAAATCACCCACTGAAGTTCCATCAGTATGGAGTCGCCTGTGTCATCACAAGCATTTCCGGCACTACCTCTTATGACCCAAACAAGCTCACCCTCAAAGGTTTCCTTGCTTGGTCAAATGCAGAGTCATTCTGTGAGGTGCCCGTGGGAAAAGTATGGGAGCTGCCCAGCCTTCCACAGAAAAACACCCCACTTTCCTTGGGAATTCTCCAGTGTGGCAGCTAGCAGATGTGGTCTCAGAGCCCCCAATGCAGGCCTGGAAGGAAAGCTCTGCATAGAAATTGCCGATAAACCTCACGACTGGGGGACATAAAGATCTTTTATTCGTAGAAGTTGGAGACGGCAATTTGAGTGTGTGAAATTGCCGATAGTTTGGTAAACATGTCGGCCCACCAACAGCCTTAAAAGGGAATCGAAACGTTTTAAAGCGCAGTGAGGTAGCAGCGTGTGTGTGGGAGGGAGCTTTCTGAAGAACCAATGGAGAGATTTATGCCAGACAGAAGACACTCCTGCAGCCCTTGAGAGTGGGAATGGGTCATTAGGAAGCTGGTGGTTACGTTCTAAGCACTGGAGCCTGCTGGGAGCTTTCCAATCTGTTCAGAATCCTAAGGTTGCTACATTTTGCCTGTAGAAAGAAATCTATTTTCTTTGTTCTGGCATTTTCTATCCTGACTTCAAACATGTCTCTTACACTTTTCTGTTCTGTAACTCTCTCTCTAGGATTCAAGAAAGACTGCTCCTTTTCCTGGTTAGGCCTCTGTGCTATGTCACGTTTCAACACTTCCGGCTTCTATCCCATCTTTCTTCCCACCATGACACGTTCAAGTCTGGCCTTTCTCTCATAACTAGGAGCTTCCCTTGACTTACCTCTTCTTCAGCACCCTAGCCCAGCCCAGTCCAGTCTCAACGTCAAGTCCTGATGGCTCAGCCTATAGGGCAGACTTACTGCTCCCTTCTGCCTTACCTGCTCCTAACCTAGAACCATCCACCCACCTGAACACATCTGACAGCTTCCTCTTGTAGTCGTTCTGCTTTGGGCTCTGCTCATATCACTAGCAGAATAAATTTCTTTCTTTGCTTTTTCTAGAATGTGAATAAATCCATGACATCCCCTGTTGAACATCCTTTGCGGGGCTCCCATAGTTGAAATGAAATCTATATTCTCCCTGTCTCTGGTCCTAGCCATTGTTTTGGCCCTTGGCTTTGTCTTATTTTTCTTGTTGCAATGATCAAACACCCTGACCAAAGCATGGTCTGCCATAGTGGAGAAGGCTTCGGGGCAAGACAGTGAGCTGGCCGGTCATTTGCTTCTGCGGGCAGGAAGCAGAGTCAGACGAGAGCTGCTGTTCAGCTCTCTTCCTCCTTTTTACACAGCTCAGGACCCAGCCTGGAAAACGGTGTTGTTTCCCCTTAGGGTGGGTCTTTCCTGATTGCTTATTCCAGTCAAGATAATCACTCACAGTCATACCTACTCAAAGGTTATCTAGTAAGTTTAGACCCTGTCTAGTAATAATTATTGTAGATTCATATTCTCTCTCTCTCTCTCCTCCTCTCCCTCCTCCTCCTCCTTCCTCCCACCCTCTCTCCCTCCCTCCCTTCTTCCCTTCCTTTCTCCTCCCTCTCTTTTTTTCCAGACAGCTCTAAATCCCACACATCGTATTTATCTACGAACCCTATAGTGTCAGTGGCTTCTGCCCAGTGAATATGTCAATCTTTGTCAGCTGGCTGATATTTTTCATTTTAACTAGAGTTTTGAACAAATGGCAGGCATCTCACCAAAATGAACTGTTTTTTAAACCCTATTTTATCTTATTTTTGTGACATTTAATTTCTTCTTTTAGTCTAAATTCCAGCTATGGTTTCAGATTCCTGAAACGTCGGGGCATCTGCCGTCTGGAAGAAAAAACAAACACCTAATTCAGGAAAACCTACAGGTTGCACTGCTCTGGGAAAATGTGGAGGCTTAATTAGCACACAGACTCCACACACATTTTGGCTGGGCCAAAAATATCAGGCTGCCAATTTTTCATTAATTCCTGTAAAGTGCACTGAAGCTCTTGGAGGACGGGGTATGTCTGATGAAATGACCCCCAAATCAAATTCCAAGTTTTTCATCTTTAGAAACGCATCCCTGCAGGTGATCCAACAAATCAAGGGGCCACACCTCACAGGCAAATGGGACGGCACCAAGCACCGCCCTTCCCGCTCACTGGTAATTCTAGCAAACACCTAATGATTACTTATGAAGCTCCGGGCTCCACTTGCCTGTGTGCATCTTTCATTTCATCCTCAGGAAATCCCAGTAGGCAGTTTCTTCATTATCTATATTTGCAAGCCGGGAACTGAGGCACAGGGAGAGTCTGCATGTTGCCGGTGGTTACACAGCTGCTGTCTGGAAGGTGCAGTATTTAATAGCAGATGTAGTCATGGGACTGAAAGTGATGCTGCACTCAGCGGCCAACTCCTGATAAGACGGTGGTCCCATCAGACTCTAGTGAGGCTGGGTGATACCTACCACCTAGTGATGGTTGTCATAACATCACAGCACCAGGCGTTCCCCCTGTGTTTATGGATGTTGATGTACAGTCTCTGCACTGGCCGTTGTATTAAAGTGTGACAGAGCTGATGTGTACCCTTCTCACTGCTATTGTATGAGAGTGTTTACACACAGCATACATTTGGTGATATAAGAACTAAATCACTGGTTTATGCATGTACTAGATCTTTGTGTATATGTGTTGTGTGTGTATGTGTGCATATGCACATGTGCTCACACATATTTGGAAATGCATATACATATGATACGTATGTAGGTTTTCATGTAAAGTGTGTGTATATACATGTACGGGCACATGCACATAGGGGCCATTGATTGACATCAGCTGTCCCCTCAGTGGCTTTGCATATATCAAGGCTAGGTCTCTCACGTGAACCCAGAGCTAGGACCCCCAGTCTCTGTCTCCTGAACTAGGATTACAGGCAGGTCACTACACTCTCCTGGTATTTACATGGGCGCTGAGGAGTTGAACTTGGTCTTCTTACTTGCATAGCCAGTGCTTTACCCACATAGCCACCTCCATAGGCCATACTTATTACCCATAACCATACTTCAGCTGTTCTTCTAGCTTTCTGTATGCATGAAATGACAAATCTGACAGAAAATAGCTGAAGGAAGGAAGGAAGGAAGGAAGGAAGGAAGGCTTGTTTTGGCTTTCGGTCTAAGAGGAACACAGTCCATCTTGGTGGGAAAGACACCAGGGAGGAGTGTGAGGTTGGTGGACATATTGTGTCCACGGGATGCAGACCCTAAATAAGAAGTGGGGTAGGGCTATGAAACCTCAAGGCCTCCCCTAGTGACCCACTTCCTCTACGAAGGTGCCACTTTCTAAAGGTTTCACAACCTTCTCAGACAGGACCAACAACTGGAGACCAGTGACACGTGACATCAGCAGCAGCCTGCTCCACTCTGGTGTTCTGGATCCCTTGATCACAGCCAGGGCATAACTGACCCGAAGCACACGTCTGATGTTTACCCTGGGCGGTATGCATGCAACAGTATCAGTCAGGGAATTACATGCTTCCTAAAATACGTTCCTACATTTAAATCATGCATTATGGTGCTCCAGCTCAGTGTCCTTGGAGCCACAACTTTGAAATATATCCTTACAATTTTTAACTTCATGATGTTCTTGAAATCTCAGAAAATTTGCAAGGGCTATTTGCGACCACCCCTTTCCCCTAGAACATTTATTTGGGTCTTCATAGTGGTTGTCTTAACCTTGTTGACCTTCTCATGATTTCCATATGTCTCCTATACATACCATGTTAAGATTTCTGGAACATTCTGAGTAATTTGGAGCCATCTTGTCCAGAGAACCCTAACTGCTTCAGTGTGTACTCCCCAAGAATATTCTCATGGAATACACATGGAAGAGCTAACCCAATCAGAAAATCTATCATGTGTATACTGTTTATAGTCAATAATCAAATTTTACTACTTGTCTCAGTAAGGCATTTTATAACTCGTCTTTCCCCGTTTGTGGCTCTTACTCCCATGGGTTCTAACACCGTATTCAGTAGTCTCTAATCTGGAATGGTTCCTGTGTCTCTATTTCTGAACATGCTTGGAGAGCGCTGGCTGGTCCAGAAGCACATTGGCTATGTCTCCCAAGTTTCTGGCAGGAAGCCCATCATAGTGTTTGATCCTTCCCAGGGCATCATCAAGATCCACTGGATGCCTTTTGGTTCAGTATTGAAGATGCTGGCTTTGATCGCTTTAGTGAGGTTGTACCTATCAGTTGTCTGTAATGCAAAGTGACTGCTTCTCCTTTGCAGTTGAGAAATAATTTGTAGGGAGATGCTTTGGGACTTGGTACACATCTTAATCCTCATAACAGTCACCCATTTTCCCAGCACCTCTTTGTGGGGAAGCTTCGCATGTTACTACCTCTCTTTCTGACACAAGAAGAGGGAACCAAAGCTCAGATAGTAGCTATGTCATGGACATCTGAAAGCAGGCAGTATCTCACAGGGATCCATGCCACAGTCTTGGGAGTTAACTGGACTCTTTGAAGATCTGGAATTCGTATGTTACAGTGGTCTCAGAAAATTCCCTAACCTCCTCAAGTCTGTTTCCTCTTCTGTAAGGAGATTCTATCAGGAAGAGGTCTATGACATAGCAGATGGAGCATCTGACCACACAGGTGTCAGCTACAGCTGCGTGATTTTTACAGTAGGGAGAAACAACCTCGTACATCAGTTCTGGGCAAGTTTTGTCACTGATCCAACTGTCCATGCCAGCTACTGCAGGCCAACAGGACATCAAACATGGAAGTAGGGATATGTGTGTAAGTCATGCCCAAAGTTACATGGAGTGTTCTGAAACATGGGTGCAGGGGACGATGGGGACAAGTGAGTCATTTCAATGGAGGATCAGGATGTCATCACAAAGAACGTGGTGACAACGCAGCCATGGGACCACCGAGGATTAGCAGTTCCACATTCAACTGACGCACGTACTCTGCTTTCTGCCGTGGGCTTCAGGGTTCAATTGGACGTTAACGGCATTAGAGAACACACGTTCACTGGGAGCAGTATCGGGGTCATGCCCTTGCCCCTGATGTATAATAATGCAGAGTGAACAGGGAACGTGGAGTTTGAAAGTTGCTGACTCATTCCTAGACTTCCAATGGGAGATGGGTGCCAAACAATGGCGATCCTCTGCCATCTCTCAGGCAATACAGCTGGGTTATGAGGATGCCCTTGGAGGCTCAGCTCAAGGCCTTTTAGATATTTCTGGGCAGGAGCTAGTTTGGCACTGTCTAGGACCTATCCCTTTGGAGCAAGCTAGTAAACTCCTTCATTATCTCTTAGTCTGGGAATCACGGCTCTTGTATCTCACTCAGTCTGCCTTGGATTTTTTTTTTATGGGGGTGGGGTCAAGTTACAAAGAATCAAATCCATTTTCTCCTCTTGATACCACACCGTTCCAGCCACCAAGCAGATATACAAACAGGATGTCTTTCCTGGTACTCTAGACTTTGAGCTTACTAACGATGGGAAGGTGGAGACCTTGCGTCTCTGTTGCTATGGTGCCTAGCAGAAACCTTGCTACCCGGGGGTTCTGTGATGGTCTCACGGATTTAAAGCAAAAGAACAGGTCTTGTTTAGGCAACCATAATTGTTGAGATCCTGGATGCAGTTTGTCTGTCGTACATAGAATGCACTTTCTCACAGCAAACATCCAGCACTGGTCCTCGGGCTCCTTCAACACCCCCCCCCCGCCCGACATGCAGTTCACTGAACTTTAGGTATAAGCGTTGTATTGTAGATGCATCAACGGGGGAGGGGCATTTTGACCAGTTGTGACTTTCTGTAATGGTCTCTGTCTGCTATAAAAACTTCTCTGATGTTGGCCACAGGGAAATCTCACAAGGCTTCGCTTCCTATAAGAAGAGCTGGAGTTGGGGCTGGAGAGATGGCTCAGTGGTTAAGAGCATTGCCTGCTCTTCCAGAGGTCCTGAGTTCGATTCCCAGCAACCACATGGTGGCTCACAACCATCTGTAAAGAGGTCTGGCGCCCTCTTCTGGCCTTCAGGCATACACACAGAATGTTGTATACATAATAAATAAATAAATATTTTTTAAAAAAAAAAAGAAGAGCTGGAGTCAATGAATGACTACCGAGAGAGTCCTAAACACATGCAAGCAAGCCTAGACAGCTCAGCATGTTACACGTATGCATGTGTGTATGCGTGCGTGTTCTCACATATGCCAGAGGTCAACAATTGAGGTTCTTCCTCAACTCCCTCTCTATCTTGTTTTTTTGAGACAGGGCCTCTCTTTGCACCTGGATCTCCCTGATTTGGCTAGACAGGCTGGCCAGTTAGCTCCAGCAACCCTCTGCCTCTGTCTCCTGCGAACTGGGATTACAAGTGTGCACCACCACACCTGGTTTTTCCACAGGTGCTGGAGGTTAGAACTCAGATCCTCAGACTTGAGGGAAACAAGTATGTTCTCCACTGAGCCATGTTCTCGGCCCTGGTAGTGAAACCTGTGAAAGGGGACTCCTTGGGGGGCGGTGATTAGGTCTTCAGGAAGAAGTGCATTCTCATGAGAATAAATTGTTATTAGAAATAATCTGTGATGATCTGGCTTCCTTTCTTGTCATTTGACCTCTTTCTCTCCCATAATGCCATCCACAACGAGGCCTTTACCGGTGAATAAGCCAATGAGGCTTCCTATCTTGCACTCCCAACATGCCAAACTGTGAGTTATGGAAGCCTCTTTTTCTCTATAAATTACCTAGCCCCAGGTATTTTGCTAGAGAAACAGATAAATGAACTAACACATGCACCTTCCGATGCTTACATTTAGTAGCCGGGAGCTCTCACACACGCCGCACAGCCCTTTGACTCCAAGATCTAAATTGGATCTATAATATTAAAGCGTGGTTTATTTTCTGTCCCCCAGACTGTGGACGTGGAATCAGCTGCCAGCCTGGATTTCAGCAGGTCACTCATTCCGGAAGAAATGACTGTGGTTCTTCTCTACTGTCATCTGCCTAGCTGCTGCTCAGCAAACGGAGTCTAGTAAAAATGCAGCCAAGGCCCAGCTGTGCCTCCATCCTAAAATGTGCAAACACGCTAACGTGCAGAAAAGGGAAAGAGCCAGGTCATGCCCGTTCTCGATTTCTAAAACGCCAGTCCTTGTATTCTGAGTCCCTCAGTGCCGTCTTTTTAATAAAAGGAGAACAAGCTTTGGCCGCAGAGCAACTGTGCTTCTTAAGGCTTCCAGAAAGAATAAAGAACACCCCAATGACCGGGGACATGGTGCTCGGGCTTCATCGGCTTCTGCAGTTGACTTCTCTGTTACGACTCACAGGGATTCCAGTGAACCAGTCAAGAGCAAAGGGAAAACGCAGATGTAAATTATGTCATGCCTTAAGACTGTGGAAAGGTGATGCCACATGTACTAGAAAGGGGGTTTCAAAAATGACTTTATAAAACTCAGATGTACCCTTGGGAGAATTCTCAAAACCCACTGTTTCCCCACAGCCTGATGGATTACTGGAAAGGTATTAAAATGGATTTATCGCCCACTTCATTATGGTTGACATCCAAAAGGAAAGAGAAAAAAGCGAAGTCTGACACGGGGCTAAGGAATGGACCAAACTTTCTATGTATGGAATGTGATTTTAGCAAGCTGCCAAAATGCCTCCAGATGTTCACTGAAGCTTCTCAAGATGTCTGGACTCCAGGGGTGGAAACCAGCTGAGCAGTACCCGGCTCTCAGGCATCTCATACAGATTTTGGCCTCTGACCTGTTCAAGGCTTCCTTACAAGGTCCTGACTAGGTTCCCAGGGAAGCACTGAGCTTAAAGTCTTGGCTATCTCTGGACCCTGTGTTGTTAGCTTTCCATTACTGAGCAAACTGTATGAGAATCAAGAGAAGAAAGGTTGATGTTGCTTGCGGTTTGGGGCGTTTTGATCAGCTGCCTGACTTCTTTGGTTAGAGCCTGAGATGAAAGAGTAGATGATGGCAAAAAAGAAAAAAAAATGCATGGGAGAGGAGACTTCTTTACTTCAGGGCAGTTGGGAACAGAGAGAGAAAGGGGAGGGGACAAGAGACTCAGCAGCCCCTGCAAGGACACTCTTCCAATGACTTAACTTCCTCCCGCTAGGCCCCACCTCCTAACAGTTCCAGCACGTCCTCAAAGCACACAGGGTGAAGACCACACCTTCGGCATGGCTCTTTCAGGGAAAACGTTCAAATCTCCACAACAGCAGATCTCAAAGAAGACTGCTCCCTGGAGGTCCCGGATGAGAGACAAGCAATGGTGGGTGGAACTGAGCAGTTCTCAAACTGTGGTGGCCAGCCAACTCCTTCCATGAATGCACTGTTTGACACATATAATTCGAAAATTTCTGGGCCCATTTTCCACCACTTCAAGAGGAAGTAGTGAGAAGAAAGGCAGTCTTGGGACACTAAGATACAGAGCAGAAGGTGGCGGGGGAGCTGGCTTGGTCTGTAAGTACTTGGCGTGGAAGCATGAGGACCTGAGTTGGATATCCAGCAGCCACATAAAACGTCTGCCTAGGAGAGTGTGTGCCTGTAATCTTGGTGCTGGGGAGGTGGAGCTAGGAGGATTACAGGAGCTCACTGGACAGCCACTAGAGCCTACTCAGTAAGTTCCAGGTTCAGCAGGGAACTCTGTTTCAAAATGTAAGGTGGAGAGACATCAAGGAAAACACCTGGCATTGGCCTCTGGCCTCCAAATGCTTTATGTAAATCATCGCGCGCGCGCACACACACACACACACACGTGAGATCACGTGTACAAATGTACACACACACACACACACATACATACCACAGCAGAAAGGAGCCTCTGATTCTGGAAAGGTCTGTCATCCCCAGCAGTTGGCGAGGTAAGACCGCTTGGTTTCCATTTGGTAGAGCCTAAAACCAGCTAGCCACCATGGTGAGGGTCAGATCAACTGTGGAGAAGGCTCTTTACTGAACGGTCCCCTCACCTCTAGAGACAGTTGAAAACCCAGAAAGAGAGATGGAGGGGAGAGAAAAAGAGCTCACATAAGGCAGGCTTAGTGGAGTTACCACATTTGTTACTGTAACTGAATTGAGAGGACCAGAGTCACATAAAGGGAAAAGGGAACAGGGTAGAACTGCCAGGAGCTGGAAGAACAAAGCCAATAAAACCTGCAGAAATCTGAAAAAGACTTGTGGTGTGTCAGGAAGCTGAGGTAAACTTGAAGGGCAGAGAGAATTTGGTTTGTCATAAACTACAAGAGAATTGGATACGAGCCAAGATAAGCTTTGCACAATATGAAGCCAATTTGAAGAAGTCTATAGAATTTTCCCCCAGGGTCAAGGCACAAATTTTGTCATGCATCGGAATGAAGACTTACAGAATCTATCCAAGGCACAGTTTCTTGTTTCTCATCCTGATTGGTTGAGTGTGTGGATCTGGGCATGGACTCTGTCACCTGCAAGGTTTTGGTTTGTCTTCTGAGATAGAATCTCACTTCATTACTTAGGCTAGCCTGAAAGTCATGTAGCCCAGGCTTGGTCTGAACTCAAGATCTTCTTACCCGAGGCTTCTCGGTGCTGGGATTAGAGGTATATGCCTTCATGCATGACTCTAAAAATCTACATTTCTAACAAGTTATGCAGATGACTCTGATGCAGTTAGCCCATGGGTAGGGCTTAGCCAAAACACTGCCATCTATTTCCTAGCAGGGAGAGAGTCCCAACACTTCTTCCTATGCGATGATTAATTTCGTCATCACCAAACCTCTAGGCACTTCTATGAGAGGTTATGCAGACTCCCGGTGTATCTGTGAGGGTTTGTTTTGATTAGGTTAACTGACGAGGGAAGATTCATCTTAACTGCCAGTGGGGACATTCAGAGGACCTTCAGGCTGTTAAACAGAGAAGTGGGGTGAACACCAGCATGCATGCATGCATCTCTCACTGCTTCTTGACCACACATGCAATGTGACCAGCCCCCGCCTCAAGTTCTTGCAACCATGACTTCCCTACCATGATTGACAGGACCCTTAAACTGTAAATATAAAAAACTCTGCCTTTTCTGGTTAGTTTTTATAAACTTGGCACAAACTAAGACATACCAGGAAAGAGGGCATCTTACTTGAGGAATTGCCTTCATTACATTGGCCTATGACCACATCTGTGGAACATTTTTCTACAACAACAACAACAACAAAATGTGTATGGCTGTTTTGCCTGCATATATCTCTTTGCACCATGTGTGTGGCTAGTGTCCAGGAAGTCTAAAAGAAGGCATCAGATACCCTGGTACTGGAGTTACAGATGATTGCGAGATGTCCCATGGGTGCTAGGAAACAAACCTGGGTCCTCTGGAAGAGTAGCCATCACTCCTACCCACTGAAATCTCTCTCTAGTCCTAGGTAGGATATTTTCTTAATTGCTCATTGATATAAGAGGTTCCCCTCCCCACTGTGGGCAGAACTATCTCTAGGCAGGTGGGCCTGGACTGGAGAAGAAAGCTGGCAGAGCAAGCTAGCAAAAGCAATCCAGGAAGCAGTGTTCCCCTGAGGTCTCTGCTTCAGTTCCTGCCTCCAGATTCCTGCCTTGACTTCCCTTAATGATTGACTGTAAAGTGATAAACCCTTTCCTGTCCTATGTTGTTTTGGGCTGTGGCATTTATCACAGCAACAGCAAAAGCAAACCAGGACATCATCCTTCAGGAAGTTGCTTTTCTCTGTTGTTTTGTCATAGCAACGAGACAACCAATACAGTCTGAGACTTAAAACTACGAGCACCTGCAAGAAACAAACCGAGAAGGAATGTGGGGACCAGAACACACGGGTAGAAACATAGACAAGAATACCACCAGCTATTGCCATGTCCTGTCTCTTCTCTACATCACTGCAGCCGCCCCCTACCTAGATGGTTGCCACCAATTCACAGCCAACACTAAAGCCCAGCAGACTGCCCCATCAGACACAGGCTGCTCACCACGAGCCGGCACTGGTTGGGGAGGCTCTTGGTGGTCCATGTGGAGGTTGGGAGTTCACAGCTACTTCCTGTAGAATTATGATCTATATGACCTCCCATGAGTGTGCCTCTGAACACTGCCTTTAACCAAGATTGGTAAAGCACAGACTCTTTTGAGAAAATGGGAAAACCCCTGTCCCTTCACCCCCGGACACTTGCATACCCTGTCATTTGCCATGTTATTTCACGGAGTCCAGCAGTAAGAAACAACCAAGGGGTTTTGTGAGACCCGGGTGTCTAATAGCATGGGAACAATTCTGTCCGCTCCACTTCTGGGATACAGAGGCTGGCTTCAGTATGATAGCTATTCACCTTGACTTTTCTCTAAGATCCCACCTCACTGTCATCTGGGGAAGTCTGCAAAGCTCCTCTAGAAGGGTTCTCCACTTGTCCGCTCACCTGACTCCTCTCCTCAAGTCCCTTCTAGCGCACTCTGGGAGATGCGGTATTTCCATCCATGTTCTAGTCTGCATTGATTAGAGGACCAGCGACAGTTCCATTGGAGACCTGTCTGCTCTTTCCATCTCATTGCTATGACTCAAGGGACTTCTGCTCCCAAGCTTGTCATTCTTCACGACCACAGCCCTGAGCCCATCAGCTCAGAAACAGGGAGGGACAGCATCCATGAAAAATGCACCGCTGATCTTTTATTCATCTGTCTGTGCACTCAGCCGGTATTCAAGACCCAGATCCCATGCTCAGTGGCAGGATGCATTGGCGACAAAGGTCTCCATCCCGACGGAGCTCAGAGTGTAATTGGGAGAGGCAGATTGTCAGGGACTATGTCCTCAAGAGCATTCCAAGTGTCGCCAAGGGAAACAAGGAGCTATAACAGGAAGGAAGCCATGCAGGGGCTATGACTTGGACAGCCTGGTCCAGGTAAGTGTCTTGGTTAGTTTCTGTCAATTGAGAAAATGTTCCCATCATGTTGGCCTGCAGGCAAATCGGTGAGGGAATTTTCTTGATTAATGACTGACATTGGAGGGCCCTTCTCCCTGAGGATGGTCTCATCTCTAGGTGGTGGTCCTGGGTATTATAAGAAAGCAGGCCTAGCAAGCCATGGGAACAAGCCAGTAAGTAGAGTTGCTAGGTCCTGCCCCGAGGTCTCGCTCTGATGGCCCTTCATGATGGACTCTGAGCTGGACAATGAAAGAAACCCTTTCCTCCCTATCACAGCAAGAGAAAAACAAACTAGGGCAGGTGTCCTAGCTAGCGTCAGCTGTCAACTTGACACACATGCAGAGTCACCTGGGAAGAAGGCAGCTCAACTGAAGACTGACCTCCCACAGACTGGCCTGTGGTCATGTCTGTGTGGCATACTCTTGGTTGCTGATTGATATAAGAAGGCCTGGGCCATTGTGAACGGTGCCATCCCTGAGGGGGGCATTGCGAATGGTGCCACCTCTAGGAGGGAGGGTGGGAGGAGAGCTGAGCTGTAAGGAAGCAAGCCAAGCAAGTCAGAGAGAACAGGCCTGTACGAAGCTTCCCCACATAGTTCCTGCTAATGCTCCTGCTTGAGTTCCTGCCCTGATTCCCCTCAGTGATGGATTATTTCCCGGACATGGGACCCAAGTAAACCCTCTCCTTCCCTAAGTTGCTTGCACCATCCCATGGGTTGGAGGCCCTGTACTGAATAAAAAGGAAGAGCGCTGAGTACCAGCATCCATCTCTCTCTGCTTCCCCACTGTAGATTCAATGTGATCAGCTGTCTCATGGTCCTGATGCCATCCATGCCTTGCCATGACGATGGTCTTCATCCCTCAAAATGTGATCCAAAAGGCAAGCGAACAACAGCAGCAGCAGCATCCTGGAGTTGCTTTTTATCAGGTATTTGTCATAGCCATGAGGAAAACAGTTACCACAGAAGAATGCTCAGGGAGGGGACAGTCAGCTGAGACTGGGAAGATGAGAAGGGGCCAGGTGTGGAAAGGAGGCCCTGGCTTGTGCTTGTTTAATCCCCGTGGCTGGGGCTCAGCTCCTGTGAATAGCCGCCAAATGCCTTCCAGTGTAGAACAAGCTGGTGCGGCTGAGATAGGAACCCGTTTCCGCATTTAGCGCATGCTTCCTGCTGCAGTGTATGTCACGCCTCAGTGGCTGACACTCCTGCCAGCATCGAGCAGAGTTTCCCGACAGGCAGCACCTCCATGTCAAAGAGTAAAGGGGTGGGCGCTCGGAGCCTGATAGAAAGCCATGGTGACAGACAGATCCTTGTGGGTCAGGCCCTCTGAAGGGTTATGTCTACACTAGCTCCATGGCTGGGCTTATAGTAAAACTGAGCCTGGGTAGAAAAAGTGCAGAGGAGGGAAGTCTGTAGGTTTGGGTTCTGCTACAGAGTATAGTGTGGCTTCCTCTGTTGTCACTTCTGTCCTTGGCAGGCGTAGCCATTAGCCTAATGTGAGAATTCTGAGGAATGCGTGTGCCTTGGTGGTGGTCATGGGCTGAACTCAGCTCAGCCCAGTGAATGATCTTGGATCTGAGGATGCATCCTCCCTACTCACAAGGCCATGAAGCTGTGTCTCCACTTTCACTGTTGCCATGAATCCTTTCTCTGGCTTCCTTGTTCCTATGTGTGGACATGATCAACCACCTGCGAGGCAGAAACTGACATCCATTGGCATCCATGTTGCTTCTTTCCCCTTGATTCTGAGAGATGCAAGAGCATTACAAAATAAGGGAAGGTCTCTTGCATCTCTATACCTTCACAACTTACACAAGGGCCTGGCCTTGCCACAACAGATGTGAGGGACAGGTAGAGTGTCAGACAAATATCTGAGAGACAAATCCTGGGTTCCTCAGGAATACATGTCACCAGATCTGGTGACCAACCTTCTTGCCTACAAGGATTTCCTCTCCTGTAGCTCCTTTCTGTGGATGCAGCCCTCATCTTGGTCAAGGCCTTTCTCTCAGGTGCCATGTGCTTCCCTGCTTCCCAGCCTATCGGTTTCTACTTCCATAAGGTCTAGTTTATGTCTTCCTGCAAGTTGAGGGATCCATTGAAAATACAAATCGGGTCACATTACTCCACAATTTCAAACTCTTCAGCAACTGCCAGGGAAGTGGGAGAGATGAAGATTCCACAATCCAAACAAAGCCTGCAGTTTTTCCCTCTTGAACTTAAATTTATATTTTTCATGAGAATCATGCATCTGAAGAATCATTGGGCCAAGGAGGACAAAAGATACATAGTGTAGAGCAAACAGGATCCACAGGCCAAGTCCAGCCATGCCCAGTGGATAGCTTCCATCATGGGCACAGACTGGCAAGTCTTCAAATAAATGCCAACTTGAATCAAGACAAAGAGTAACACAGAGGGTGAGCCCATGAGTAACAAGGGCGCTATGAAAAGGGTATCTGATTTGGAAGCAGTTTACAAGGACCATCATTTATAATGGCCTCTGTAAGGCAGAGACTATTGAACCAATTTTACACCTGCTCATGCAACCATTTTATCCTGGCACACAGGAAGCAATTCTGCCAAACTGATGTCAGCAACCATTGAGCTGTCAATAATTTGTGACTGGTAATGAATCCTTACGTTTGACAAAGACACATTTTAATGTAAACTTGATCAAAGCCAAGGTTAACTCTCTTGTTCTTTGATTTCTAATGAGAAAGTAAGAATGAGAAGGAGGTGGGGTTGAGACTAATGTTCGGAGCTAGGGATGTGGGATTCATGCATTGACCAGTGTGTCTCTTAGGGGGTCATTGTCTCTGTCTTCAGAACCACCAATGAATGAATGGACCTTATGATCCACTGAAGGGGGTGTGTAGCTGGCTGAGCCCAATGCCATTGTACTTGGCTCCCTCCATCTCCCCACAGGCCCCTTGTCTCTTGTCTTCTTCTGTTGTAGAGGCTGGGAAACGAAAAGTGAGTGTTCGACCTCACTGAAAGCCAGGAGTGGCCAAGCGACACAATATGCCACTGTGATAACCATAGACCTTGAATCCTGCTATTCTGCTAAGAGCAGATCGACCCCACAATCTACCCACAATGCTTGATATATTCCCTGCTTGTTGTAAACATGGCGTCTGCAGCCAGAGCACAGCGCTAATCGTTTTACCAAGGCACACACGTTGCTAATTGAGTGACTCAGCTCTTGTGCTTTTACTTCTGGATAATTCTGAGACCTACATAGCCTGCCAACGTACACAGGGTAGAAAGAGAGAGGAGGGGGGAAGGAGAGGGAGAGAGAACAATAGGGCTCATCCCCTGAGAATGAAGTGCCCAAACTCGGTCCCACATTATTGCAAAATTCTTGGCTAATTTCCAGTTGAACACAAGGGCTATGAACAGCTGTGCACAGACAGGCACCAGTGAGAGCAAGGCTTGTGTTTACTGAGCCTGGACTTGAACTAGGCTGGTGTGGGTGGTCTCCCATTTAGAAGACAGGACAGACCCACTAGAAATGAGCCGGGCTTGCAGAGGTGACTGTCTCTATGCAATGTGGTGTCCTCATGTGTCTGTGTGGTGGGGAACAAGAGCAGGGAGAGTCCATGTTTCTGGCCATGTGTGGGAAGAAGGCAATGCCTGCAAGAAAGACAATCCAAGGAATGAGTGAAACTGAGTTACTGTAGGCCAGGGACTTGAGCGCAGAGGTCAGGATGATAGAGGGGAGGCAGGGGGACCGGCAGGAGCAGACAACCGCAGCTCCCCTACTCCCACCCAGCACCTTCACACTCACAAGGCTGAAGAAAACAGGTGCACAGGGGACATGGCAGCAGGAGCGGCTGCTGCAGGCATGGAGCGCCAGTGCAGACCCAGAGAAAAGAGATGTAGCAGGAGGCAGGCACCCATCAATCACTCCCACCCACAGGCCCAACCCGGTGTCACACCTCCTCAAGGAGGCGGAGAGAGGTTGGTGGGCAGGTAGCTTGGGGCAAGTCAGATCCCCACGGGGAGTCCTCCCATCAGCTTAGCGCCTGCCTTCAGTCCCGAATGTCAATCATTCACGCCAGATGCATCTGCTACCCTGATAAAGGGCCTTACCCACCCTTCACCTCTCTGCTCCTCTTCCCAGATTGCATGATTATCTAGGACAGGCCCTGGAGGGTCTGCAGGCAGAAGATGCAGTCAGGCAGCTTTTCCCAAGGCCCTCCTAAGGGAACCTCCAGGATCCCTGCTCAGCTACCTGGGCCCTAGAGCCACTCCCCAGGGCAGCACTACAGTGACAGATCAGCTGGACAGAGCAGACCCCAAGGTGAAGGGCGCTGCTGCCTGTTCTTACTGCTCTGGAGATGGGGTGGCAGAAAGCTCCCCCAGCTAGCACCACTAGCGACAGGTAGAGAGATAGAATCATTCCTTGTTCTGCTTCAGCCTGGTTCCATGCTACTATTGCACTCACCCTGATGCCCCATCTCAGCCCTAGTCCAGCTGTGGCTTTATCATTTCGAACGTCCAGCTTTTTCTCTGCAGGCTGCATCAACATAAGCCATCTTCAGTGTGGCCCCAGCAGTCCTAGCGCAGGAGACGCCCTATGGTGTGTGTGTGAGTGTGTGTGCATTTGTATGCAGGTGCATGTGTATATACACATGTGTGCACATATGCGTATTGGGGTACCAACCTTGGTTGTCATTCCTCAGGCAAGATCTACCTCCGTTTTTGAGACAGGGTCTCTCACTGGCATGTTCTTTTATTTGTTGTTGCTGGTGGTGGTGGTGGTGGTGTGTGTGTGTGTGTATATGTGTGTGTGTGTATGTGTGTGTGTGTGTGTGTGTGTGTGTGTGTGTGAGAGAGAGAGAGAGAGAGAGAGAGAGAGAGAGAGAGAGAGAGAGAGAGACTGCAGGTGCAGACATACCACAGCATATGTGCAGAAGTCAGAGGACAACTTTTGGAATCAATTCTCTCCTTCACCATGCATTCACTGCAGGGATCAAACTCAAGTCAGGCCACTGGGCTTACATGGCAAGCACCTTTATCTACTGAGCCATCTCAACTGGCCCTCAATGTCCCCTGTAGAAGAATAACCTTGAGACAGGTAGCTTAGTTGGTAGAGGGCGTACCTGGCATGCACAAAGCCCCTAATCCCATCTTCAGCACTGCATGAAGTGGACTGGCAGTGCTGGTGCATAATTTTAGCACTGGGGAGGTAGAGACAGGAGGATCAGAAATTCAAGGTCACCTTCAGCTCCATAGTGAGTTCAAGGCTAGCCTGAGCTACTTGAGATCTTTAAAAAAAAAAAAAAAACAAACAAGGAACAACATCGGAACCCAGGGCTTTCCTTATCACCGTTAACTCGATTCAGCTTTGAACAGAATGGGGTTTTGTAGCTCAAGAAAGAATTTAAAACTTGGGGATTTGACAGAATGCCTCAATACTGTCTGCAGATCCAGAATGGTAGCTTCAGGCCACAGGGAATTATTTGGCCTGAAAAGGCTGCTGCCCAATTAATATTCCATGAAAGGCAAACACAGATGGGCTTGGCTCGGGAGGGCCAGGTCCTGGGCGATACTGATATTGCTGATTGTGTTTCCCGCCCCATGTCCTTCTTTGCCTTCTGAAACCCTTCACTCTATTAGCTACCCAGAGAACAGATAAACTCACTTGTTCGACCTCCATCCAAGTAAGGGAAGGTGAGAGTTCCAAGAGGGAATCACAGAAGCAGCCTGCAGCTTCCAGCTGGTGATTCTCTGGCCCCTCGCCTCCCGGGTACCCCATTCCAACAGTACCATGCATTATATTCCTGGCTGAATCTTCCCAAAAGGTCTCTAGGTGGCTGCAGTTGTCAAGGCCACCTCACCGAGGTAAAGGAAGCCTGGGCTCCTGGGACAACAGCGAAGAATCTGGAAGAGAAGGATGCACTGCAAGCTGGCCTGACTTCAGTGCGGAGATGGGTCCCCTGGGCTGCGGGTATGCTGTGCGTGGCTCCTGCTACTTGTAATAAGGTCTCCAAGCAAGAAGAATGTCTGGAGCTCAGAGGCTCCTGTAGCTACGTGAAGAGGGGTCTCTGGGTCATGCGAGGAATTAGATCATCCTATTCGATGTGCGTTCCCAACGCAGCAGAGCTCCATGATGATACTTACACGAAGTTGATGGTTAAACACCCTGGGGTTGCAGGTGCTCATGAGAAATCTGACTTGTTCACATCAATAAGGCAAGTGAACCCCTGGCCCAAGTCATGTATCTCAGGTGGGAATTATAATAATGGGTGATTTTTCTATCTCAATCTAAAGCTCTTTCCTGGTGGTTCCCATGGAAGTATAGACCAAGAGGTTGCCTGTGCCTGTTCCAACTAGTAATAGAATCACAATTAGGGGTTCCAGATTATTATCTACAAAGGAAACAGTACCTGGGACAAACAGGGGGGAGGTATCCAAATCGTATTCTTAAGGTATCAAACATAGTTTTCATGGGCTACGATTTAGCTCAGTTGACAAAAATACTTGTCTAGAGTGCAGTGCGCAAAGCCCAGGATTCGATCTCTAGCAACTCATAAACCAGGCATGACACCTGCCTGCACTCCCAGCCTTGAGAGGATAGAGGCAGGTGGATAAGAAGTTTAAGGTTATCCTTGGCTATACAGAGAGTTCAAGGCCAGCCTGGGATATGTGACCACACACACACACACACACACACACACACACACACACACACGGTAATATATATGTGTACATATGAGAGAGAGGGGAAATTACTAGGGGTAGGAGTAAGGATTAGGGTCTTAGAACCTGGGTCATTAGCTCTTTGGGGGATCTACCCTGACTTTTTCTCAAATAGTCCCATGGACCAGGCAAGATGAAACTATCAGATACCCTTAGAGAAACTGTTCACTGAAGCAGTTCCCAGTGACTGTCCATGGGAAACTCTAGTGCTTGACAGTGGGACCAGATCTCTGTCATTCACTTCTTGATTTCCTGTATCAAGATCTCAACTTGGTTATGGAGGCATTTAGTAAGCATTGCTTGAATTAAGATGACATAGAGTGTACTTAGGTCCCAGTGATATAGAGGGAATGCCAGGGAAAGAAAAGAAAGGGATGTCTGTGTACTAGAATGTTCCAGCTCCTGGGTAATGGATTATTTTCAGAAACCTAGGAGGTAAGATTTAGGAGAGAGCATGCTGTGCAGGATCTGGCACCCTGAAACAGGCATGGGGGTGGGGGTACTTTTGACCTTACTGCTGTGTGCCTGTCTCAAAGGGACTCAAAATAACCTCACTCCCTAACCACCACCCATCATGCTGGGTGCCACTTTTCCAGCCCTGTTAACTTGCTCTCACTGCCTCCTGCCAAGCAGAGCCCGGGCCCTGAGTCATACCATATGAAGGCAGTCCTGAAATGGAACCCAGTTCTCAGAGGCACCGGCATCCCTTTCCTTGGGCAGTCCTGTGGTGTGCCTGGAAGCAGACACATGTGCTGAATGGAACCCAGTTCTCAGAGGCACCAACATCCCTTTCCTTGGGCAGTCCTGCGGTGTGCCTGGAAGCAGACACATGTGCTGAATCATCCCCTGCAGCTGCCACTGATTAAACACTGCACATGTACATCACAGCTGTCTCCATCCTCCAGGCTCAGTAGAGAAGAGACGGAGCTGGGAGATGTGCTGACTTAGAGGCAGTCGTGTGGGGATGACCCAGTGGAATGGCTCCTGGGTTTATATTAGAATCAAGGGGGACCTTTGGACAAGGTGTGGCAGTACATTAATAGCTCATTCCAGAAATGCACATTGACACTGGCTAGTTGTGTCTTTGAAAATCTTGGTTTCAAGATCAGGTGGGACCATATAGTCTCAGCTTAGGTTTTGACAGAGTCTCCTCCTCATCGTGACTCCATACTGCCCCTGAACTTGGACAGGTTGATTGCTGCTGTGGAATAATCCTCTTATACACTGTAAAGATTTGTCACTCAAATTGGCTTACTAAAATGCTGATTGGCCAATAACCAGGCAGGAAGTATAGGCAAGGCAACCACTCTAAGGATGATGGGGTGGAGAAGGGAGGAGTCAGAAGTCACCAGCCAGACACAGAGAGAGCAGGAAATGAACATGCCATGCATTAATAAATAAGGAACATAGGTTAACTTAAAATGTAAGAGCTAGTTAGTAATAAGCCTGAGCTATCAGTTGAGAATGTATAATTAATATAAGCTTCTTTGTGGTAAACGGCTGCCAGGTATTTGGGAATAGGTGGTTGGGACAGGAAACATCCAATTATAGATTGCTTCAGTACCATGATCTATAAAATGGGATAACAAACGTGCTTGCCTCCCAGGGTCATGATGAGTCTTGGGGAGACAGTGTTGTGATATCCTTGCACATTACCCTGGCATACATGGGTTGCTATCTCACTTAATAAATAACTTGGCTTCCTAGAGTCATAGTAGAAAGTTCCATAATCTGGAAGGCTTCAACCACAGGTGTGTATGACCTTACTTGGATATTAGATGTCCAAGATCAAAGTTTGCAGAAGTGTCCTTGCTGCAAAGGGCTGAAAGAATAAACACACCCATGCCTCTAGCTCATGGTGGTGGTTGGTCTCTGGTGGTTGGTCAGCCATGTGTAATGTTCCTTCCAGATTTATACCACTGTCTTTAGATGACTGCCTACCTGGGAGCTGTCTGTATCCAAACTTCTTTGCACACAAAGCTATCAACTACATCAGTTGGAACCCCTCACTCTACATGCCCTTATATTAAAAAGTAACAACTGTCATGACTCTGTTTCCAGGGATGGTCTGCATTGGTATTTCAATTGTATTTTAATAAAGCTTGTCTGAAGATCTGAGAATAAAACAGCCCCACTGGTCAGCCTTATGGACCAGGGAATGATACACATACCTTTAATCCAAGTTACCACACTAGTTTGCCATAGAAACCAGGTGGTGCATGCTTTTAATTACAATTGTACATACCTTTAACCCCAGCCATAGAGAGAATTATAAGACAGGAGGAAACAGCTCACAGACACAGTATCATTTTGAGACTCCTGGAGACAGGATCGTCATTTTGTACAGAAGTTGAGGTAAGAGCCAGTGGCTGGCTGCTTTGCTTTTCAGATCTTTAGGTTGAATCCTGATTTCTCTCTCACACTTTTATTAATCATGCTTCATTTTCGCACCCAACGTGAGGTGGTACAAATTCATTATAAAAGCCATTTGCCTGAGGAACAGGCCAGAGCTGGACCCAAACCTAGCCACCTGGGTTGGGGAGAAAAGCTAGTGCTCCCAGCTCCCATCTGCCTTGGCTTGGCTTCCACATAAAAAATGGAAAATACACAAAGAATCTAGATACTGTATGTTGTTATGTGTTGTTGAATTGTTTGCTGAGGAAGGAGCAACAGCTCTTAAAAGACATTTGATCATAAATGCTGCAGGATAAATCCAACCTATATATTTTGAAAATTGTTGCAGGAGCTCCTTCGGCTCCTTCAGCCAATAGCTCTGAGATACCAGCCCATTGGGGTGTGGTCTCTCTCCCTTTAAAAAAGCAGCTACTTCCCTCTCCTCCCTCTCTGGCTTCTGGCTCTGCTTCTGGCGACTAGGTTCCTTTCCTGATTGTGCAGAGGGCTGTTGTCTGGGATGGTGATCTGTAAGTTTCCCCCTTTAAATAAATAACCATTCTATTAACCATAATTCCAAACTGGTGTGGGATTGTTTGTGACTTACGCCTTCAGAAAATGCCTTGACTTCAACATTTAAGTAAAAAGGTATTTTATTTTGGAGAAGATGTTTTGCTTTTGTTTCACAGGAAGTGAGAGGCTGTGGATTCATTCTGGGTTAAGAAAAATAAGGGTTTTTTTTTTTTCAAATACTACTACTGTGACTAGGTTTTATTTTAAGAAATTAATAACAGTCTATATAAAATGTTTTTGCCTTTGAGAAGTATTTCACAATTATAAGGGAAAAGGTACTTAATATTGAACATTTCCCTTGTTCGATGTTTCTGATGTTTATCTGGGTTTTGTGTAAGTTCCATAGTCACTGAGCAGTTTTGAAAGGTAGGCTTCATGACTGCTTTGACTTCATTCTTTGAAATGACATGACAAATTATTTTATTCAAATTATAGTTTCCAAAATAGAGGGTTCAGTGCCAGTTGTCTCTGAAAGCTTTCATACCGTTTCAGAACCACAGTCGCTGGGATGAAGATTTCAGATGGCTTTGGTGCCATCTGGGCCTGAGATAGCAAATGACGAAGCACAATTGTAGAAGTTGTTCAACATCTTCTGTGTGAACTGCGTGAAGGAGTCTGTTTTTAATTATATATGTGCCTTTCTGAAGAGGCCAGAAGAGGGTGTTAGATCCTCTGGGACTAGAGTTACAGGTGCTTATGAGTTGCCGAAGGTGGGCACGGGGAACTGAACTAAGGTCCTTAGCAAGAGTGGTGAGCCTTCTTAACTGCTGAGTCATCTCCAGCCTTCATATTAAACTCTTAAAATTAGAGCTACATAATGCCTGGGAGTTAATTCAAAATAATTTAATGGGGGCAATGAGTATAAGTTAAGATGAAATGAAATGGACCACGAGGGAATAACAAAACAGAGAAATTGTCAGACGGGAATCATTTACCTGACTTTTTCTGACTTTGTCTGTCCCTGTGGAAAGCAATTTCAGTGTCACACGGGACATTGTGGCTGTATTATAAAAAGATAAACATTATCACTCAGAAACAACACTGGTACATTTATGTATAAAATGATAGATGTCTAGGACTTGCTACAAAATTCAAACTTGTCTTTATAGAGACAAAATGAAATCTACCATATTGTCCATTCTTGAAGCCATGTACTAAACATGTGAGAGATTTTATATTATTTTTTCTACTTTTTGTTTGAAATTCTCACAATAAAAACTTTAATGTAGGAAACAGAAAGAAAGGAATTACTTCCTAAAGCCTGCTGTATCTCCCAGAGTGTTCATAGCTAAGACAAAGAGACACCAATAAGGAAGGTCACAAGGCAATCACGCTGATGGCCATAAGCTCAGAAGTCTGGAAGCAAATCTAATGAAACGTTAGCAAATTCAGCTCAACAATGTGCATCAACACCATGTCAAAGAACAATGGAAGGTTGTTTCAACATTAGAAAATAACCATGTATGTTATAGATGGAACTGAATTCAGTCTTGTTCCAACAGTTACTGAAGTCCTAAGTCCCAGTGTCCATGCTGATGACATTATTTGGGAATCAGTTATTTATAGACGTCCACACTAAAGCAAGGCAATGAAGGAGAACCCTAACCTTATATTACAGGTGTCCTTGTACACAGAGGAAATGTGCAGAAAAGGTGACATGAAAACGAGGGTTCAGATAACCATCTATAAGATGAGATGATTCTCTCGTCTATGCCAGTTAACAAAGCCAACTGGGATGCCCACCTACAAGACCATCTTAAAGATTTCTAATCTCTTTACATAAAATAATGGCTGGCTAAGAGTTCAGAGAATCAAGCCCAAGAGACCACCCAGACCCTGGTATAGTTTGGACATGAAATATTCCTGCTGGCTCATAGGATTTTTGGTGTTTTTTGTTGGTGGTGGTGATTTTTGGAGACAGTTTTTCTGTGTAACAATCCTGGCTGTCCTGGAAGTCACTTTGTATACCAGACCGGCCTCGAACTCACAGAGATCAGTCTGCCTCTGCCTCCTGAATGCTCCACCACCTGACTATGTGTTTTAATTTGTTCTCCAGGTGGTAGTGTTATTTTGGAGATAGTGGAACTTTCAGAGCAAGAGGCATGGCTGGCAAAATTGGGTCATCATTGGCAGGCTTTTGAGGGACACAGTCTGGCTCTGCATCTGACCCAAACTCTTTATGTCCTGGTCTATCAAGATGTGAGAAGCGACTGCCTCACAAGGCCACCACCATGGATGGAGCTGAAGCCATGGATGGAAATGCTGCCATGAATGGGGATGTTGCCTTGGATGGGAACGCTGCCATGATAGAGACACTGCCATTAGTGGAAAAGCTACCATGGGCGAAGCTGTCTTGACTGTCATGCCTTTCTTGCTATTATGAACTTCAGCCCCTGAGACCATAATGAAAAATATGGACCCTTCCTGCCTCCAGTTGCTTCTGTCATGTATCTGGATAAAGCAATAAAAAAGTAGCTAAGGCCAGTCCTGTGAAGTCTGCTCACCCCATTTACAAACATCATTGCTTTCCAATGCTCAGTAAAGGCTAGGCAATATGTCCCTGCATGGGTGCACCAGGCAAGTAATCATGATGCTCTGGCAGCATTGCCCACAGAAGCTCTGCAAGGTAAAAATAAACTATGATCTATTGAACAATGAATTCTAAAGAGATGCAAAGGAATGGCCTTAGATGTATATCTATGGACATGAATGAATTCAAATACATAATATAGAGATCAATAAGCAGTAAAGGGCATGAAAGTATAATTTCATTGACATAAATGTTAAAATCATGTATTACTAAATAATCTGCTGTTTGGAGACACACACACACACAAAGTATTAACCTTAAGGCTCTGGTGTACATTAAAAATCACCTGAAAAGGTTTTTATAATCCAGTTACTGCATTTCTCTCCCAGAGATTCTTACTAAGTACACGTGAGAGTGGATGCTGAGAATCTGTGCTTCCTACAAGTGTCTAGGAGGTGCTGAAGCACCTGGTCCACAGACTGTGTTCTGAGGATCACTACTGCAATGCAACACATGGAGCTGGTACATGTAGAACACTGGATAGCGGATCACAGTTGGGGGAGAGGGTTGACTAGAAGAGAGTGCAAAGAGGCTTTAAGACATTAGTGACACAGGGGCTGAGGAGACATGTCAGTGGTAAAGCACTTGCCATGCAAACATGGGGACCTGAGTTTGGATCCATAGACCCTGTGTAAAAGCCATGAGCACGTTGGTCCTCCTATAATTCCAGCCCTTAGGAAGTGAAGACAAGGGATGCCGGGGGCAATCTGGCTAGCTGGACTAGCTAAATGAGCTAATTCCTGCTTCATAGGAAGGACTTTCCTTATTTCATGAAGTGGAGAGAAATTAAAGAAGATACTTGATATCAACTTCTGCTCTACATACACAACACACACATTAGCACACACAGAAAAATAACTCTAAAACTTAATACTTAAGATGTACATTTGCAGGGCAGTCATTTCTGAAAGTACAATCTGTTTAAAATTTAACAAGGTAAAACAGAAATACGTCCCATAGGACCCTTCTATGACCTCCTTTCTTTTTGTTGAATCATCTTCTACCCTTAAAGTAGTAGAACATTAAAGACAAAGGAAAAGAAGAAAAGCAAGAGAAGATAGTAAGTATACTACTTGCTGAGCTCTATCTAGATTCCACCTGGAACTCTCACCTATGGCTTCTGACGTTGCTGAAATTTATACACATTCACCCTGTTTTGAATATAAAGTAAATGAAGAGTAAAGAGAGACGCTACTAGCTCAAAACATCATGGCTTATATATGATGGAGTTAAAATTTAAACTCAGCTTAGAAAGGTAAGTCAACTTTTAGTCCTTGTACTTCAGTTCTCTGTTAATATAGCAAAATACTTGAGGCTGGTACACCATAAAGAAAAACACCAGACTAGGTGGCTCAGCTGTTAGGAGTGCTTGCTGCTGTGGGATAATGCTCTTGGACCCTATAAAGATTTGTCAATCATATTGGTGTAATAAAACACTGATTGACTAGTGGCCAGGCATGAAGTATAGGTGGGGAAACTAGACTAGGAGAATTCTGGGAAGAGGAAAGGCTCAGTCTGTAGTCACCAGCCAGATACAGAGGAAGCAAGATAAAAATGCTTCACTGATAAAAGGTACCAAGCCACGTGGCTAACGTAGACAAGAATTATGGGTTAATTTGAGTTGTAAGAGCTAGTTAATAATAAGCCTGAGCTAATAGACCAATCAGTTTATAATTAATATAAGCCTCTGTGTGTTATGTTGGGACTGAATGGCTGTGGGACTGGGCAGGACAGAAACTTCCATCTACAATTTGCAGTTCTTGAAGAGGACCCAAGTTTGGTTCTCAGCATCCATTATCAGTGTGCTCACAAATGCCTTAATTCCAACTCCAGGGTATACAGTGCCCTCTTCTGGCCTCTATGGGCACCTTCACACACATGCACAGACATACACAAAAAGATATGAGTAAAAGTAAAGTTAAAATAAATACATAAGTGTTTAATAAGTCACATAGGTAAAAATAAAATAAATACTAAACTAAAATCAAATTTCAAACCTCAAGTCAATGGATTTTAATAGACTTATACAGCTGAGATAACCCAGCTCTCAGGGTGATATTTATACGTAAATAAATGTATAATCCAGACTATTTTGCCCAGTCACAGGAGATAGTAGAATGTTATAATCATTAGTCCACTGACTTTGCTTGTCTTTGAATGGGAAACCAATGTGGGTTTAAGAATCTGTCCACCTAAGGTGGGGCAGAGCCAAAATTGAGGGTGGTGTATGTTAAAATGTTCTCAGCAAGAAAATCCAGTAACCTCGAAATACAGAGCATTAAAGATGGAGATGATGTTGACAGTGGAGCTATTTTTCTTATCATGTACAAAATAATCACTCCTCCTTAAAAGGATTGTAATAATTAGAGACATGCTAACATCTATATTATTGCATTTTGCATTTACAAAAATATTTAAACCAAGGCAATGTTTGTAGCTCAAAATCCCTATCCTTTCTCCATGTTCAAAAGCAGGCAACAAAGTCCTATGAATCACACTGGTTGACACAGCTTTTGTGTATGCTAGCTTGGGTGTGTGAGGAAGGGAGGAATGAATAGGAAACGCAGACCTCCAGCCCTCCCAGATGGGACAACTTCATTTGATGGCAGCAGGAGATGGCTTTTGATATGACTACAGAATGAGTTTTTATAATTTGCATTCTGAAAGATCTGTTTTTTTCCACCTAAGTGCTTCTACTTGGCGGGCCTTTTTCTCTGAAGCCAGAGAGAATAATACAAACACTTCTGAAGCTTTCAGAGTTAGACAAAGAAGCTGTTTGCAGACAGGTAATCTCAGCTGTGAGAATAATGAAGAGAGGATGGAGAAGGGACTGAATGTACCAGTGGGATGACTCAAGGGAAGGAAGGCTGGGGACTCTTGGTCCTTAAGAAGACTCTTGATGGCCACCTTTTGAGATGTGAATACTGAAGAGTAATTTTGTTCCTCTATAAAACTTTCTATCATTTTCTTGCTTTGCATTCTATGTTGAGTTTTTACTATAGGTTATATATGGTCTTAGTTTGTGTTTCTATTTCTGTGAAGAGATAACATGACCATGACAACTCTTATTTAAAAAAAAAACATTTAATTGGGGCTGGCTTACTGTGGTTTAATCCATTATTATGATGGTGGAAAAGCATGATGGCACACAGAAAGACATCATGCTGAAGAAGGAGCTAAGAGTTCTACATCTTGATCCACAGGCAGCAGGCAGAGTCACTGTGTGCCATACTAGGCATGGCTTGAGCATATATGAAACCACAAAACCAGTTCCTACAGTAACATACTTCCTCCAACAACACAACTACTAATAGTACCACTTTCTATAGGCCGAAATGCAAACACATGAGTCTATGGGGAGTCATACCTATCTAAACCACCACATTCCACTCCCTGGCCCCATCGGCATGTAGCCATACCATGATGCAGAAATGCGTCCAGTCCCCATAGTCTATAACGGTCTCAAACTTGCTTAAAAGTTCAAAGTTCTGAGACTCATGCAATCTCTTAATTGTAATCCCCTGTAAAATAAAAATAAAAAAAAAGCAGATCACACACTCCCAACATACAGTGACACAGGACATGAGTTACCATTTCAAAATGGAGAAAATGGGTCATAGGCATTAGTAAGTGAGGTCACAGCTGTCAGCCTTGGTGTCCTACGGAGCTGGGTTCACACTCCAGCTCTGGAATCCCGAGACCCTTGTGTGTGATTTCCACACAGCCATTCTTTGTTGAGGGCTAACTGCAACCACAATATGGCACTGTAATAGTGAATTTTCATCCATTTTATAGAATAAATAAATAAAATACATCCTTTGGATGATCAAAGAATTTTGTGATTCATTATTTCATTTGTTTTTTAGGAGAATTGCCTGAATCATGGATAATTATATCTGTAAATGAAAGTGCTAGGCCTTTACTATTAGAACCAACACCTTCCAAAATAGGAACAACAGCCATCAAGGACCTGGCCCATAGTTCCAGGGTCCAGGAAAGTTCCTAAATATACTGACCTTGATTCTTGCTGACCAGAGTGTTTCAAACAGGTGTGGGTTTTATGCATAAAAGACAAAAGATGGTGCGGCTCCTGGATGTATGGTTTGACTATGTTGCCCTTGCAGCCGCTGGCTGACAGACGATACAGACTTTCTAGTCAGCTCGATCTGCTATGCTTTGTTGACTCCCATGGAGAAGGCCTTGCCCCTTCTGGATGAAGACAGAGGAGTGGATGGAGAGGGTTTGAAGGGAGGTGGGGAGAGGGAGCAAGAGGAGAAAAAGATGAGAAACTGTGGTTGGTATAAAAATAAAAAAAATTAAAAAGAGATTGGATATTTTAGGGAGACTGAAAAAAAAAAGGTGTCTGTGGGTTTGGGGAGTGGCTCTCTCCTTCCACAGTTGGTTCCTGAGAGATCAAACCCAGGTCATCAGCTTTTGGGAGCAAGTGGTCTTTTACTCTAATTTCTGTCTCGGCACCCTCCCCTTTCTTTCTCCCTCCCTCCCTCCCTCCCTCCATGCCTCCCTCCCTTCCTCTCTCCCTTCCTGTCTCTCTCCCTCTCTTCCTTCTTCCCTCCCTCCCCCCCCTCCCTTCTTTTCTCCCTCCATTTCTTGGGAATTTATAACTTAACAACTGAAGCTTTTTAGTGATAAACGACCATATTGATTTGGGATTAATGGCTTTATGGGACAATAAAAATAGAGCAAAGAAAGGGGAAGGAGAGAGATAGACACACAGAAAGACACACAGAGAGAAGGAGATGGGTGGAGAGATAGCTAGCCAGGCAGACAGACAGACAGAGAGACAAAGAACATATTACAGTAGAGAGAAGAGCTATGCTACCAGACCCGAGACATGGAAGCAGAGATTCTTGACTCCCAAGTGAACAGCTGGATCCAGCTTCTGTCTCAGAGACAGCACATGGGACTCCTTAACAAATCCCTCTTTTAATGTGTTAGCTTCAGCTAGGGTTACTTCCCTATGTTCAAAGGGGTTTTAACCCCAATAGAGTGGTGGGGGGTCTGTTCACAGGCTCAACTCTTGTACAGGTTGTCACGGGCTGAACTGTATCTTCCTACCCTCTAGAAAAAATTTCAGAGATTTAAGTCCTGAGTTCTAGCTCAGTACCTCAGTGGGTGAGTGTTTGGAGACATGGAGGTATCACTAAAAGCCCTTCCCTGGGGAGGTGGGGAATGTAAACACCCTCTATCCTGCTTCCCCCCAGGTCCCATTGGCTAACCAAAGTTTGACACCCCCCCCCATAGTTCTCTCACTCTGGGGAGCCAGCGAGTTTGCTGGGCTCACTTACAGAACTTCAGTGAGAGGATACTGACAGCAACATGAGGGACCCCCAATGCAGCTGCACTGGGAAAGCCTCACCCATGACGATGATTCTTCCCCATAGCCATGTAGATGGAGCCCCCTTCTCCTAATCTTACCTACCTATATACTGCAGCACCTCCCCTAGGTCCCGGGGCCATCTGCAATCAGGGCAGAACCGTGGCTGGTAAGGTGAGGGTCCAATGACCCCTCCCTCACACCTCATTCTTCTCCGAGGGAATGTCCCAGCCTACGGGCTCACTCTCCCAAGTAGGGACAGCTGACCACAGGAAGGTGTCCACAGGTCAGAGGACAGTGGCTCACAACAGAACGCTTTAAAACACCAGTCAAGATAAAGCAAGGTCACGAGAGGGGACTAATTCATGCCTGGTGGCCTTATCAGAGGAGACTATTAGGATGCTGGCACACACAGAGGTATGCTGTGTGCCCACACATGCAGCAGACACCACTTGCCAGCTAGGCACAGAGCCTTGGATGGTAACACTCTGCTGGACTCCAGCCTCCAGCCTGGGAGAAAATGGACTTCTATGCTGCATACTCCAGTCTATGGTACTTTGTTCTCTCAGCCCTGGCAAACACACCCAATGGCTGATCTTTCCTCACTGCACTGTGGTGGGGCTTTGGTCCTTCCAGGCTGAACCTCATTTTCTTGGCTAACTGTGGCACTATTCAACCAGGCAGTGCTCAACTGAAGAAAGAGGAAGGAGAAAATAGAGAGAAAGAGAGAGAGAAATCAAGACAGCATTGAAGGATTGATGGACTAGATTTGTATCTTCTATTATCCAGGAAAAATAGGGATATTGAGGGAGGAGAAAAAAAAATAAAGAGCCCTGTACAGAATCAGGGGGTTAAGAAACTCATTGAAAGTACACAATGAACAAATTTTGAATTCTCACACTGAGTTTTTTATCCAGCTGGTTACTGTGGACAACTGACAGAAATGGTGCATCTGTGGTAGAAGAGAATTCCTCAGTCACAGAGGGAAGGGGTCACTCTTCTTGAGAACTGACCATGGGCTAGGGGCACTGACTTTGATATACAATCAGCCCTCACGAGAATCTTATCAAATGCAAATTCATATCTGTAGCAACTACTCCAGAGATCTAAGACTTGGAGAAGAGGTGGACTTGGTCTGAAGGATTGATGATTCCAGAACTGGGGTCAGGACATGACTTTGAAGGACCCCATGTCCGACTCCTGTGACTTTACTTTCTATCAGCCATCTTTGTTCTCCCGTGACACAGCCTCATTGGCCCGGAGCGGCCTCTGCCTGTAGCTTCCTCCGATGGTACCGGAGTGGGGCTGCTCCACAGCTGTCCGTGTGGGGCTGGGTCGCCACACTCTGGCCAAAGTTACTAAAGTTACTTAGCATGCAAACTCTTGGTTCAAGCGGCTCCCACTGTCAGCACCACCGACTCTGGGTCTGGGGCAGAAAGTTTCAGAGCCAATGTCTTTCCCATTACCTAGCTTGTTTTCCCCAGATAGCTGGCATGGGGTACCCCAGGCCAACCTCCGCTGAAGGGGACAGCCATTTCCAAGATCTTGTCTACTGTTTCCTTAACAGCTGCCCTGTCGCCTACCCTGAAGACATCTTTCTTCCCTTCCCCTTTATATCCAGACATACTTTTTACAATTCTTCTCTCTACAGTTTTGTTAATTCCCCCTCATCTCTCTTTTTTTTTGTCTTGAGCCACAAGATTTACCACTGTCCCCCAACACTAGATTCTTGTTTCTGCTCTTTTCTCTGAGTCCAACCTTCTCTCTGTTCCCCAGTGGGTATTACTGGCTCACTCCTTGGTGAGTCTGTGTTTTGTACCAAAGTCTACATTCCTCATTCATTTGTAAAAATCAATTTGAAAAAATTTTAAGATGTGTATGATATTGATACACACACACACACACACACACATACGTACATATACATATATACACGTGAGTGCCTCTAGAGGCCAGAGGTTGCCACTGTGTGTCTTCCTCAACCCTTCTTCAACTTTAAAAAAAAATATTTTATTTATTTTATTTCATGTGTATGAGTGTTTTGCCTGGATACATGTCCATGTATCACATGTATGCTCAACACCCACAGAAGTCATAAGAAGGGGTCATATCCTTTGGCACTAGAGTTGTGGGTGGTTGTGAGCCACCGAGTGGGTTCTGGAAAACAAACACAGTTCTCTGCAAGAGCAGCAAGTATTCTTAATTCTTGAGCCATCTCTCTAGCCCCTCCCCCCACCTTAGTGAGACATCTGGAGCTTGCTGTGTCAGCCCAGCTGGCTGGTGAAGGAGTTGCAGGACTCCACCCCTCCATTTTTCCCCAGTGCCTGGATCACAATATTTTTGTGTTAGGCTGTGATGTGATGTGCCCAGGTCCCTGTGCTTGCATGGCAAACACTTTTTAATAGCCATCTCCCAGGTTCTGCCATATTCTTTATCAAAATGGTTCTTCTTTCTGTTTTTTTTTGTTTTGTTTTTTTTGTTTTGTTTTGTTTTTTTTTTAGGATGGGACCTCGCCATCTAACCCAGGTTGGCCTTGAACTCACAATGCTCTTGCCTCTGCTGCCCACGTGCTGGGATCCTAGGCCTATGCCATGTGCTCATCTGACTAGATTGCTCCAAGTGAGATGGTCACAATTCATCGCCTCAAAGCAGTCTTCGGGATCTTCCTGTCACTCACAGCCTTCCCTAGGGGAGTCCTTCCCACATTGGGTCCTTCTTTATCACTCTATTTCATGATAATTCAATTCCAGTCACATTTACATGCTGTGGTCCATCGGAAGGCGCTGGAATTGTAACCAGTTTCCATTCCATATGGCAATGTCGACGCCATTCAGAATGCAGAAAGAGATGGACACAGAGACGTGGAGACAGTTAACCAAGCCAAAGTGAAGACTCACTGACAGACAATAACATCTCTTGTGCATGGCATTGTCATAGCAGGCAGAGGCAGCTCCAGCCTCCTGCCCAAGCATTTGAGCTTCAACATACTGGGAAACATTAAAAAATCTCCCATTTGCTCCCAGCGCCTTAATGGCGGCGAGCCTGAGAGAGAGGTTTATACTGACTCTCCCGAACTCTTTGAGAAACGATAGAAGTTGCTTTTTTAAATTAAGGTGGCCACACCATTGATAATTTAAACATTGCTGGCGTTCCGAAGCGCTGTGATTTGTAACACTGGTTTAATTAATGCCTGCAACCCGGCTGTGAAAATTGGGACCTGCAATTTGTGAGTTACAGTAACTGCTAGTGTTTATTAACCTAGCAGGTCAAATCCCGCTTTCATGGTCTTGGATACACGTATATATCATCAGCCTATTAAACTTCAAGTTGAAAGGGGATGGGAGCGTGAAATAACCACCCACAGGTAATGTGCCACCCCTGAAAACAGAGGGGAGAGGAGAACATAAGCCTGTTTCCTTTTTGTTAACCCCTTCCTCCCCACACCAGCCACTGGATCTTCTTGCTTCTGCTCCAAGGAAGCTATTATGGTAGCGCTAGCCTTCTCGCCCCTCACAAAACTGGATTATGGAAAAGTTGAAAGGTTTCTTCCACCCCGTTAACTTCTGTCCACACACTTGAGGGACGAACTGTTTCCCATGTGCACAGTGGGGCCTATGATACAACAAGAACAGCATGAAATCCACACTTGGCACTTGACACAGGGTCGATAGACATTCTGAAAACCTGCCTACATACACACACTGAGCAAACATTCCAAAATGTAGGACCAGAGTGTCCCAGATTCTCTCATAGATCACAGGAATGGAGCCCAATCTGGACATGGAATTCATCGGCTTCATACACATAGCATGCAGGTGCTGGAGCAACTGAGCCACCTCCCCAGACACTCAAGTGCTAGTTTTAATTTCATTTTGGCCAAGGCACAGCATTGGGGAAATGTTTCTCCCTGTGACTTTAACGGAGGAAAAGCTTGTTAGTTTATTCCAAATTCCAATGATGGACATAGGCAAAGCACATGTCATTTGTTCCCGGATCAAAAGGACTCGGGTGTGAGTGTCATATGTCAATCAACCATCCAGAGTTGTTATGGAGAGATCCACGAGTAGCTGAGACATCACCAGGGATGACATGGGACCTAACCCAAAGGTCAGAAGGCTTCATCAAGGACGTGAACTTGAGTCTGTTGCCCATTTCCCTAAGAACTTGGGCTTGAAGTCCTCATTTCAGAAATGGGTTTGGTCACGCTATCCCAAAGGCTGTTGTAATGAGTGGATACAATATCGGTGCTACTTTTTCAAAGGATTCATAGTGCTCATGAACAGTCATAAGCAACACCAGTCAAAATGTCACCATGGTTGCCAGCCAAGGGCTCTCTGAACCTCATAGCTTCCCACTGAGCACCCCAACCTTCCCCAGAATATCATTGTCTTATGAATACAATGCAGGATCTTACTTAGCCCTCAAGGGTCTCTACAGACACCTGCAGATAGCTGTAGAAAAAGAAGAGCAGCCTAAAACTCTTTACCTATCCCCCTGCCAATAAACTGATGGCTAATGGCTAACCGGGGTACATTTGGGATCCTGGTCCCATGAGAAGAGATCCCATCCAAAGAGTATAGACATTGTCTCTGCCTGGGGAAATTAGGTCATGTGTACACACACGGTAGCATGTCTTGGTATAATTTTGTTTTTTGCTCTTTAAATCATGGAGGTAGATAAAACTTTCTATACTATCTGGTCCTATTTTATCATAAAGAGTAACTCTGTTAATCTGTGTCTTTGTGGAACAACAGCAAGGCTGCACAATTTGGTTCAATATCCGTACTAAGTGTAGATAAATGTACATCAAGCTGTAACTGCCTATCGTATCTATTTGTCCATCTGTCCATCCATCTATCCATTCAGCCATCTATCCACCCATCCACCCATCCATCATGGGACATAAAGAAGCTGCTCACATCACGGCAAGGGCATAATTCAAACATAGTGACTTCATTGTAAAAGAAGCAACGTTGCAGGCAGATTAGTCCCAATCAAAAACATTTTATACTCGTTCTGTTGGAGAGTCCTGTCAGGCTGGTTGCTTTCAGACCGATTCACTGAGATAGAGTGAAAGTTGAGGAAGAAGCTAATCACCACCTGCCATGCCTCTAGCTAGAGAGAGTCCTGGGTTCTGGTCCTGTTGGGTCACGGTGTCATCTTTGATGGATTACTTAACCGCTCTCTGCATCTGTTCCTGAAACACAAGGATGCTAGGGGAAATGGGAAATCGAATTGGGCTGTTTGGAGAAAAGTCTTGCAGCTGCTACACTGAGGATAATATTTCTGATTCCTTGGCAGACTCAGATGGATGAAGCGGTTGGTTGTGTGCACTTCGGAAGGAAGTGTCCTGCTGACAATCCCAGGTGATGCTCTGGGGACTTGAACGAACTTTGAGGTAGTTGCAGAGAGGTGTCTGTTTCCCCACTTTTTCCACTGATCTGTGTTTTGCTGTGTCTTTGGCTCCCCCTCACCTTCAAGTCTGCAGAGATCCTGCCCGCACCTACGGCAGGCACGGTCAGCACAGGATACAGAGCAATCCTGGCATCTTTTCCTCACAGTGGAGCCGTCGCCGGTGATTAATTGCACCAAATGCAGGAGCATCAGCATGTCTTCAGCCACGGTAATACCCTGAACCCCCTTTCTACTTTGAGCAACTTCTTTCTTTTACACCTGCTAATTTAAAATCATGAGTGGTCACTGGGATGCTGCCTGGGGCAAAATTCAACTTTATGCTTTGTATGGGAAAGAAAGCATTAGTTAAACTGAAAGGATCAACACGAATCAGGCCTGGGGAGAACACGTAAGCTACACGAAGATAAAATACTATCATGCCAGCACATACATGCCAATACATGTCATCCCCTTCTGATCACTCAGTCAGAAACTTTCCTCCGTTGAGATGTCTTTGATGGCTAATTATGATTGTCACCTTTATGGAATCTAGAATGATCACGGAACAAACCTCTGTGCATGTCTGTGAGGGGCTTTCTGGATTGGGTTAACCGAAGCAGGAATGTGGGTGACTCTGCCCTTCGGACCAAACAAGAAAGAGAAAGAACTGAGCCCTGGCGTTCATCTCTCTCTGCTCCTTGGCCACAGATGTGACATGAACTGTTGCCTCGTGCTGCATCCACAAGGCCTTCTGCACCATGCTGGACTGTACTCCGGAACTGTGAGTCAAAACGCACCCTTCATTGCTACTACAGAAAGGCAAGCTGCATGCAACGACCGTAGCCTGGATTTATGCTGTGCAGCAGCTTTGAATGCTTGGGACAGAACTGGGGAAAAGGGAAAGAAAATTGAGTCATTTACTAAAGTTACGCAGGGCCCAGAGGAAGCCTTTATGGATTTCTTACAAAGATTGATTTCAGCAGGAAATTGAATGATACCAAATTCAGAACTAGACAAATAATAATTGAATCTCTGGCTTTTGAAAATGCCAATTCTCTATGCAATAAGATAATTAGACTGTTAAAGGCAAGGTCAGCACCTTTGGAGGAATGGATCTGAGATACAATTAATATTGAATCTTATGGACATGATGATGCATGGGTGGGAGAGGTGATTTTCAGAGGTTTGAGGAAAAAAATCAAAATGTCAACTGTTATAATTGTGGCAAACAAAGCCACCTTAAAAAGGGTTGTAGATAGGGCATTCCTAGAAACAATGTTTCTTCTAAGTATAATCCATTCAGAACACCCCTCCCTTCTGAATTACATGGAAGGGGTGACAAAGGCAGGCATTTGCCCTCGGCAAACTTCATAAGGGGCCTCTCATAGGCCCCCATGCCAAATCTGGCTCAGTCTGCAGTCACCCAGCAATAAGGCTTTTCTGGTGGTTTGTCTGTTTCACTTTTCTGGATCTACATCTTGAACCCCAACATTTGTTTTTATTATTCGTGCTACACTTCATGACTTAAGTTGTTTTGGTCAGATGTTTTTTTGTGTTTACTGCCTTTGGCATAGTGGCAGTAACAACTGAATCTTTGATCTTAAAAACATGCTATTGTGTTGAGGGCCAGCACCTGGTGGGCTGTCACTCAGAGTGGCCAACAGACTGCTCAGTGAGTCTGCACGGAAAAACAGGCTTGCTGACAAAGAACTCAGAAGATGGTAGCACCGGATTCGGAGCTGGCTCAGTGGTAGGACACCTGCACAGGTGTACAAGTCTAGGGTGGGGACATGAGCCTGGGCGAGGTGGGGGGGCAGAAGAGGGAGATGTAAGGAAAGAAAGTAAAATAGGAGGAAAGGAAGAGGAGAGAGAGCACGCACGCACAAGGCAGCCTTCGTGGAGTTAGCGCATTTGTTACTGTAATTGAATTGAGAAGACCAGAGTCACATAAAGGGAAAAGGAACAGGGCCCAACTGAGAGGAGGGAGAAAGACAAACACAAAGAATGGGAATGAAGGAGAAAGAGGGAGAGAGAGATTGTCTATGACCTAAAATAGACCAAAAGGTTTGGGATTGGGATGATGGCAAACTATTTGCTCTTTACACATGCAGCTAAACTCTATGTGATTCTTTCCACAATTCTGTGCATGAGCCTAAGTTTCATAGTCTGGACCTTGCCCTCGGGTCAGCATCGCTGTGTTCAAAAGACTTTGGGGTGTGTAGCTTTTGGGATTTTGTAACTTTGGTTTTCGTAAGCTTTTCAGGTAGGAGGGCTATTCAGTTAGGAAACTGCTCCTAGCTACACATGCCGAAGGGTCTCTGAAAGGCGGGGTTTTACATCTGCTCTGTCGGCTGCACGTCCTTACCTTGCACCCCGGTGCCCTTGCTACCCAGGAATTCCACAGCATCATGTGACTAGTCCCTTCTGTTAGCTTTAGCCTCTCTTTGCCCACCTACACTCTCCTAGCCCTCCTTAGCAACAATCTCCACCTCCAGAGGCCCTCTTCACACTCCAGCCAGAGTCAGCCACGGCTTCAGAAGTCTTCCCGGCTGCCGTGGTGATGGGAGATGCTCCTGTTGCCAGGGTTGGAGCAAGCGAATGGAATGAGTCTAATATGTTTGTCAACCCTCGGCAGGCTCCGCCTCCCCAATTATCCCGTCTAATTAGATTAGGAGCTGACAGCTGAGAGCGTGCCCTTGTGACATTTCAGTTTGCCATATGAAAACGAGGAGCAAACACCTCGGCTTGTTTACTTCATTTAAACCCGGTTCCTTCGAGTTGTTACAGGAACTGATTTTGGTAATTAGCCATCATTTATAGTGTCGCGTGGTTTCATCTTCTCGGTGCGGCATACCACAGAGGAAGCCGTGTAAGAAGGGCTGTAGGAATGCGGCTTGAAGAAACTCCGGTCCTAAATGTCTTTCAGGGTTTTGGCAAATGTTTAGGGGCGCTTAATGCATATTCCTTTCTAATCTTAGAGGAAAAACCCCAAAACTAAGGACTGGAGGGATGGCTCAGTGGATGAGTGTTTGCTGAGAAAGTGTCGGGACACAAGGTGAAATATTGGCATGGCTATATATGCCTAGAATCCCAACACCGTGGGAGGCAGGGACAACAGGGTCACTGAGGCTTGCTGACAGCCAGCCTAGTTCCAGGTTCCACGAGAGACGTTGTTCTAAGAGATTATAGCAGTGAGGGAGAGAGCAGAAAACCTGACATCCTCCTCTGGTCTCCATATGTGCGTGTACATGTGTATCTGTATGTACACACCACACATGCAGAGAGAGGGAGGAGGGAGAGATAGAGAGGGAGAGGGAGAGAGAATCAAAGTTGTAAATGGTTATGATGGTTTTTAAATGAGCTCACAAAGTTGAAATCACATATACATATACAGCCATACACACACACACACACACACACACACACACACACACACACATCTGCCATAATATTAGAAACCCGCTCACCATCACACAGCAGGAATTTTACGCATCTTGAGTGTTACACAGAGGTTGTTGAGTAGGCAGTAAATTTCCACCCTGACTTTAAAGAGGAATGAAAGACTCCCTCCCCACAGCCATTCTCAGCTCGAGCTACAAGTCGGCTGCCACCAAAGATGCCATTATGACTTCTTGTACCAACGGAGAACGATTTACAGCACGCCCAAGCCATCTTACAAGAGATAGCTTGAGGAACGGCTCTCAGGAAGGCTTGTATTTCTTAGTACGAACAGTTTCGAACAATAAATTTGAACAGGAGGCTTAACAAGGTTTTTGAGCAGAGATTGAAAGTGGTTTTATCACGGGGGTCCTTCCAGGATTAAATGACATTGGGCAACAGCCAAGGCAGCAACCCATCTTCTGCTACTGAATTCTGTAGTCTAAAAAGAGAAGGCCACATTTCGGCCCTTGTGCAGAATTTACTGAGCTAAGTAAGTGGGGGCGGCTAGGGTGTGTGTGGCTGTTATGTGGGAAACCCTAAGCTTTGAAATTAGAAAAGCCATAGAGAGTGGGATGCAGTCCCACGGTGGGTGTCCACTAGGAAGAATCTCAAAGCTTCACCTCAACTTAAACCAACTTCTGCTGGATGATGACAGACAGGTGGCCATTGGAGCATGCCATATTTTTAGGGAACAATTAGGGTGGGTGTCTGGGGTGTGTGACATGTCTTCATCTAGCATGGCCTTTACTTTAGCTATGCACTCTGCTGATTTCTTTAATGTTGCTCAATTTTTGTGTGTGAGCGCATATGTGCGCAGGTACATGTATGTGGGCGGGGGGGGCACGACACAGGAGATTGACATTGGATTCCTTCCTCAATCACTTTCTACCTCGTATATCTAAATATAAGTTTTGTTTTATTTTATGTCTATAGGTTTTCAACCGGCTTATATGCCTATGTACCGTGTGTGTGTGTGTGTGTGTGTGTGTGTGTGTGTGAGAGAGAGAGAGAGAGAGAGAGAGAGAGAGAGAGAGAGAAAGACTCTCAGAAGCCATAAGAGTATGTTAGATACCCTGAAAGTAGAGTTATAGATGATTGTGGGTTCTGGAAATTGAACCTAGGTCCTCTGGAAGAGCAGGAAGTGCTCTTACACACTGAGCCACCTCTTCAGTCCTACCTTAGTATTTGAACCCAAACTCCCATGCCCAGTTTTGGTTTGGCAGTGTGTGTGGTGGGGGCAGGGGTTCTGGAGACCGAACACAGGTCCTCACACCTACATGACAGGTGCTTTACAGACGGAGGCTCCCAGCCCCTGCTGGAGATTCTTCAAAAGCAACGTTTCCTTCTCTGATAAAAATTAAAGTTTTACATTTTGCATTGCTGGTTTGATGTGTTCATTATATTCATTTCTACAATTTGGAAGTTTTTTTTTTTAATTCTTACTCAGACAGGGTTCCACTCTGTAGCCCTGGCTGGATGGGAGCTTGCTCTGTAGACCAGCTGGCCTCAATCTCAGAGAAATCCTCCTGCCTTTGCCTCCCAAGTGCTGGAATTCAAAACGTGTGCCATAGAGCAGGCAGCAGTGGGGGAGACATGCAGGCATACAGAACTATTAAAACATTAGTATTCTTTCTAACTGTCGCTAAAAATATGGCATGTGTTAATGGCCACCTGCCCGTCACCCTCCAAGGATGTGGTGGCACTAGGATGACTTCCAGGCACTTTAACGGCAGAAGTTGGTTTGGGTGGAGTTGAAGCTGCTGAGATTCTTTGTTGTAGTTTTCAGAATGTCTTAAGCAAGGAAAGAGGGAGACAAGTGTTGCTACATCATGACACCAGACAATACACAGGAGGGTTTGTTTCAACCACCGGGTTGAGTGTCGCAGGAATCCGTATGTAGAGAAGGTGGCCTTTGGGCCTTTGAGGAGGAGCACAGGGGCTCAGAGAGGGACTGCAGGGATAAGGTCTGCCTCCTAGGCGCAACAATCTTCTACCCCAAAATGTCAAATTAACTTTAAAGCATGACAGAGCAATTTTCAACAAAGACCCCTCCAGTCTTCCCAGAAGGTTGGGGTGCCCAAGTGGAGAAGGAGCACAGAGGGGGATTTCATACAACCAATTTGTGTGTGACTGAGGAAAAAAATCCACTGCAGGGCCAGTCCAGCCTCGTGTCTTGACTTAGGACATGAGAAGTCAGGAGAAGAAGTGTGGAACAGGGAGGTGGGAACTTCCCATGACAGCCGACTGGATCAGAAACACCCTGACCATCGGTCACGTGCTAAGACCTTGGACTAAAGTATCACACCTGAGCCAGTCCTCATGAGGGGTAGTCTTGTGCTGGCCTCATGCCATTCCTGGGGAAACGGAATCACAGCAGGACGGCAGCACTAGTCCAAGGTCAGGTTGTTTTGTACTAAGTGGCAGATTCAGAATTCGAACTCAGGAAGTTCAAAGCCTACCAGATCATCTCAATGATTTTTTTTATACTGGACCCTACATGGCTCCATGGTGTGTAGAAAATGCGTATGCACCGTGCATCCAAGAGATGTCTTTATGCCCAGGGACATAAAAATAATTATGTGCAACTACTCATTGTGTGCGTACACATGAAAGACCTTCGTGGGTCTAATTGACGCCAACCAGAGACACACATCTAGGGGACAGTCTGTCTGATCTCTATTTGAACTGCTAACTTGGCTAACTGTGGACTTTTGACCATGGCTAAACTTCTCCAACCCTCATCTGTAGAGCAAGGCAGCGAGAGGACCAGTCTCACCAGTGTGAGATGGGGGTTAAAGTAGTTACCATATTTATCACGGGTCAGTCAGGAGTGGCAGAAGCTGACCAAGAAATGTCCCTGGTGGAAAAGTCTGGTGCCTGGCAACTGGCTGTGTCCTTGATACCCCAAGTCAGGCCTGCTTCCGGATGGATCCTGAAATCTCCACTCAGCTAGGAACTTGGTTCTCTACAACCCTGTCTAGCTCCCTTTGCTCCAGTTACACTGGTCACCTGACTCATAAATGTTCTTGCCTCAGGATGTTTGTGCTTACATTCTATCTGCCTTGTGCATCATATGGGTGGCTACCTCACCTTGCCTGAGTTGTTCTCAAATGCCCAGATCCGCATCCTTCCTATGTAGCTATCCGTGATCTCAGAATACTTACTCAGCAGACATTCTGCGTATTTCCCCCTTGTGCTGACTGTCAGCCTCCTCCATAGCTTTGAGCAATGAGGAATAGATTCTCGGCTATGTTGTTCAAGCCATGTCCTGCATCTCTGGAAGAATGCCCACATGCCTCGAGACCCCAGTGCATGATGGGAAATGAAGCATCAGTGGTTCTGCCCAGGCAGAAGGACCACTGTTTTCAGCAGCACAGAAACCAGAAACAGCAGAAGAGCTGACCCAGGACACACAAGGAGACAGGAAAGAGTTAACAATCCCAGCCACCTTCTCCCCACCCTGCCCTGAGCATACCTCTGTGAAACCTCCCTGTCTGGGACAGCAGGCTTGCTCATACATCCAGGGGGACACAGCTGCAACTTAATAGCTCTGAACTCCCAGACACAGGCAGAAGGTTCAAGGTCATCCCAAGTCACCCCTAAACTAATGATGTCACTGATTCTTTAAAGATGTCCCCTGACCTAAGAGCTGTTGTAGCTCTAGACACTCAGCCAATGCCCCTCCTAGATCTCTCTGAAAAAAAAATTTTTGAATTACATCTATTTATTTACTGTGTGTATGTGTGAGCGTCTCCATGGGCCATGGTGTACGTGTGGAGGTCAGAGGACAAGTTTCACCTTGTGGGTCTCAGAATAGAAATGTCTTCACAGCACAAGATTGTACCCATCGAGCTATCTCTCTGGCTTGGACCCCACGTTTTCTCAACTGGAGAAAGAGCATAATAAAGAAAGCAGTGTCCGCAGCATGGCCAGGCTTTCTCATCTGCTCCGGGAGGGCTGATATCCCCCCAGACTCTCCTAATCAATGCGTTGCTTCTAAAAAGTTGGTGAATCACAGTCAGCTCCACGTGATGTTCCTTTGCAGGGAAGGAACTGGGGCGTTTCCAAGACTGCAAAGGGGAAGCACCCATCGGGAGGACCCGACATTTCGAAAGGGGGACCTGGGAGTGTCATGTACCCATTGTCTACATGCCGTGGCTGCTATCCCAGCCAGGCACAGTGAGGGGTTGTGTTAGGATCTGTCAGTCCCAGTGGGGAGGATGGGAGCACAATGTGCTCCCACAGAACACCCAGTCCTTGGCCTCAGCGTCTTGCAGCTGTGTGCATCTGGAACAGCGTGTCCTGGGGGAGCTGCACAAACACAGGGCCCACTGAGGGGTCAGATGCTGAGGGTGGAACCAGGGCAGCTGAGGATGCTGTAGGCTTGTGAGCTGCCTTTCAATCCACACTGAGCAGACACCATTGGCTTTTCTGTGTATTTATCTTTTGACTAGTGTATTATTTCACAGGTTTCCTATGTCATCTTCATGCATATTTCATTTTTGGTAGATTCTCTAGTCTACTCCCCCATCTCCCTGGCCTCCATCTTTACTGTATACCTTCTATTCAAATTCCCACATGCACTTTCATATCCCATGTAGGTTTTTCAGATGAATTTCCTTTAGTTTATGTGAGTATTTGCCTGCATGCCTGTATGTGCAGCACATGTATGCCTGATGCTCACAGAGGTCAAAAGAGAGCATCATATACCCTGGAACTGGAGTTACAGGTGGTCATCACCCACCATGTGGATGCTGAGGACTGAACCTGGGTCCTCTGCAAGAGTAACGAGTACTCGTAACTGCTGAGCCATCTCTCCAGCCCCTATGCCCCATGTGTTCGAATGCCCACCTCACTCCCCTGTTGCTGAGCCTATTTCTTCCCCAGCTCAGAGGCTCCCCAGCCAAGAAGGTGGAGGACCTCTACCCAGGAATCTCAAGACCCTGCAAGAGAAATCGATGATGACACTGGGTGAGGAGAGACACACCGCCCCCCCCCCCCCCGTGCTGTAGGGCTAACAGTAGTAGCATTATAAAGATGCCCTTCCTTCCAGAGGTGGTCTGCAGATTCATTGCAATCCCCACTGAATCCCAAGGATTCTCTTCCCAGAACTGCTCAAAACCAGTCCTAAAATGTGCACTGACAGACAGAAGACCCTAGATAACAGGGAAAAAATATCTGCAGCAGAACATCCATTTGCTGCTGTGGCTTCAGTTCCGTCTGAGCTGTGGCATGCCTGTCCTTCATGGTGGCTCATCTCATAGGTTAGTAAGCTAGCTTAGGCATCTTCAGGGCCTCCCTACTTTTCACCAACCTCCCCTGTTATGCCTTCTTATCCCTTCCTCTCATCAAATGTGGACCTAGACTCAGCCTTTTCTGTCAAATGCTAGAAATACGTGATGACCACTTAACAGGAAGAGCCAATGGGAATCTCTCTGGTTCTATTTGCCTGCCTATACCTGTGAAATCCCTACAACCTGCATTCCAGGTGAGATTCAAGGACAAAAGATGCCACTTTGTGGCAGAGCTGAGACTTCAACCCAGCCTAGCCGAGTGACAACCCACCCACTCTGTGCACACAAACACTTGAGTGATGAATTTTAACATTTGGAAGCAAAACATCTTAGCTCATGCATACATGTGGCCCTACCTGGTGTAGACTCCCCATTAGGCAAATAGAAAGAGTCCCTCCCCCAGAACCATAGCTGGATTCTGTCCTTCAAACACAGTAACAATCTGACAATGTGCCTCAAGACACAATTTTAGGACTGTGGGTCATTTGTGGCATGAGATTCTACGTTTCTGATCAATGACTTTCTGCTTTTCTTTCTAGACCAACAACCATTGAAATGTCTAGCTTCTGTCAATGTGTCTAATATTTTCCCTGTTCCTTACCTCTCCCCTCTTTTCAATGCTTCCTTTATAGAGAAAAACATATGGGTTGAACATATGGTTCAGTGGGTAAGAGTGTTTGTTGCCCAATCAAGAAGATCTAAGTTTGAATCCCCACCATCCATGTAAAGGATCTAGACATGATTGAGAGAGCCTGTAACTTTCTGCACAGTGAGAAGAGAAAGGGGTGGAGACAGGAGGTTCACTAGGGCTTGGTGGCCTCCAGCCTAGCTCTAAGAACAGTGAGACACCCTTTTGATAGAATAAGTCAGAGACATTCTCCTCTGGCATGAGTGTGTGCACACATGTTTACATCTGCACACATGGAAGCATACACACACAAGAAACATACACACATGTAGTAGGAGGCCAGTTGATACTAATTAAATTACTTGGCGAATCATGTAAGCATATTGCTAGCTAGCTCTCATATCTAAAATTAACCCATTGCCATTATTTTATATTTTACCATGAGGCTTGTGGCCTACTGGCAAGGTTACAGCTGGCAGTTTGTGTCTTTCCCCTCTGGTGGCTACATGGCATCTCGTGACTCTGCCTTCTTTCTCCCAGCATTCAGTTTAGTTTTTGCCACCTATCTCCACTCTGCCTTATTACAGGCCAAGCCAGCTTCTTTATTCATTAAGCAATAAAAGCAACATGAATACAGAAGGACTTCCCACACCATGCACACAAAGCCTAAAACTATCTCCCATTCAGGGTTGTACAAGTAAATTTGTAAGAATAAATTATAGCATAATGGAATAAAGACATAGATTAAATTTTCTCCATCCTTCCTATCTTTTTTCCTTTTTCCACTATTGGGATTCTAGGTCCTTACATATTCTAGGCAAGTGCTCTACCACTGGGCTACTTCCCTAGGTCAGGATGAACATCCGACCAGAAGGTAATTAAGTAAAGCGGCCTCTGAACAGTCAGTGGGGAAAAGCAGAGATTTGTTTATTGTGGAAACAAAGCAAGCCCTGCAATGATGCCTTTGGGCCAGGGAAGGGAGAGACAGACTTAGAAAAGAAATAGAAAGCATTGCTCCTTACTTAGGTCTTCAGAGATTCTGCAAATGAAGTCACTACAGGAATGAGCAGGAAAGACATGGCACCCTTCCAAGGGAGAGAATCAAGAGTTCTGCAGCTATTATGCATACGCTCCCATTTAATTTTCCACACAGTTCTTTGTGGGTATGAGCTATTATTTTCACCACTTCACAGATGCTGAAGCAGAGGCTCACGAGATTTGGATGAACAGCCTGAAGCACACAGCAAGAAGGGCTTAATCCCCAGGAGACTCAATGGAGAGGATGATGAGCCAATGCAACCTCCTCTTGGACTCTGTCTTAGTGTCATCTGAATGCAGGCATCAGGAGACAGCTGAGCCGGAGACAGCCCCTCTCTCTTTCAACCACTCCCCCTTACTCCATCTTTCTCATTCTCCTCTTCCTTCCTTTTTCCCTTTCCCACTCTTTATCCCTCCCTCTTAAATTCAAGATGAGGCAATGACTTGGTTATTTAAACAGAGTGTCTGCTTCCTGACTTTGGTATTCATAACAAATGCTCACACCGTTGAAACCACCTAGTGCATCTTTGGAAATTTGAGAAGCACCAAGGTGAATCCTAATCGAGTTTATTACGAAACCCTCGTTGACAACAACATAGACCCATGATTATACCTCATCCCTCCTGAGTCAATAGCACAGGGGAATGCCGGGGAGGATAGAGAGGTTCAGGCACAAGACATTTTGAAAACTGAGTGTAAAGAGAAAGAAGGGTTTTATTTAGAATCCAGGGGGTGCAGACCCTAAGGGATGTGGGAGGCTAGAGCTGGAAGTCTGTCTTAACCAAGCCAAGAAAACCCAAGCATTCACCCTGCACTCTGCCTATTCACCATTTTCTTGTCTAGGATGGAACACAGCAGACCACAACCTAGGGACACACACTTTAGAGGCAGCCAGACCTTGTGTCAAGTTATTTTGTTCTCCACTTAACTGAGCAGATTAACCAGCATCTCAGTCATCAACAACTTCCCCCATTAAACAGATATCATAACATCCCTAGCACACCCTGCTCTGAGATGTAATGACAGCTTGTTCCAGAGTCATACAGTGTGGATTCACCTCTCTCTCTCTCTCTCTCTCTCCTCTCTCTCTCCTCTCTCTCTCTCTCTCTCTCTCTCTCTCTCTCTCTCTCTCTCTCTCTTTCTCTCTCCCCCCCCCATACACACACACAAATGATGACAAAGACATTTGTAGAGGGTTCAGCCCAGTGTCAATCACACTGTAAATACTCTACACCAGTGGTCACCATGAAAGTGACACCACACATCATTTTCTGGGAGACTATCATGGTGTAAATATGGTGCAGATGGTTAAATGCATAGGCCATTCTAATGGGGCAAGTCAGCCCCATTCCTCCCCTCTGTGTGTACACCTCCCACAAGTCAGCCCCATTCCTCCCCTCTGTGTGTACACCTCCTACAAGTCAGCCCCATTCCTCCCCTCTGTGTGCACACCTCCTACAAGTCAGCCCCATTCCTCCCCTCTGTGTGCACACCTCCTACAAGTCAGCCCCCATTCCACCCCTCTGTGTGTGCACCTCCTACAAGTCAGCCCCATTCCTCCCCTCTGTGTGCACACCTCCTACAAGTCAGCCCCATTCCTCCCCTCTGTGCACACCTCCTACAAGTCAGCCCCCATTCCACCCCTCTGTGTGTGCACCTCCTACAAGTCAGCCCCATTCCTCCCCTCTGTGTGCACACCTCCTACAAGTCAGCCCCATTCCTCCCCTCTGTGTGCACACCTCCTACAAGTCAGCCCCCATTCCATCCCTCTGTGCACACCTCCTACAAGTCAGCCCCATTCCTCCCCTCTGTGTGCACACCTCCTACAAGTCAGCCCCATTCCTCCCCTCTGTGTGCACACCTCCTACAAGTCAGCCCCCATTACATCCCTCTGTGCACACCTCCTACGAGTCAGCCCCATTCCTCCCCTCTGTGTGCACACCTCCTACAAGTCAGCCCCATTCCTCCCCTCTGTGTGCACACCTCCTACAAGTCAGCCCCATTCCTCCCCTCTGTGTGCACACCTCCTACAAGTCAGCCCCATTCCTCCCCTCTGTGTGTACACCTCCTACAAGTCAGCCCCATTCCACCCCTCTGTGTGTACACCTCCTACAAGTCAGCCCCCATTCCATCCCTCTGTGCACAACTCCTACAAGTCAGCCTCCATTCCATCCCTCTGTGCACACCTCCTACAAGTCAGCCCCCATTCCACCCCTCTGTGTGTGCACCTCCTACAAGACACAGAGTTCCACATATCACAAGACTACATCTCTGCTGTGAGAATCCATCTGACTGGGCAGATGTGTGTGATTATAGGCACATGCACACAATCCAGGGGGACCCACTGCTTCATAAAGCAACTAACTCCTTTCTTGCTAAACCTGGTGCTCAGCCATTAAAGGATGGCATGTCCACATTTGTTGTTGGAGCTGCGGGCTGCGTTCCTGCCACCCAGCTCCCAGCCACTGGCTAGCTTTACCTGAAATAACAACACACAAACTGTATTCTTTTAAACACTGCTTGGCCCATTAGCTCTAGCCCTTACTGGCTAGTTCTCACATCCCGATCAACCCATCTCTAATAATCTGTGTAGCACCAGTCTTACCAGGAAAGATTCAGCATGTCTGACCTGGTGGCTTGTTTCATCGCGTCTGCCTGGGAGAGGGGAGCATGGCCTCTGAGCTCACTTCCTCTTCCTCCCAGCATTCTATTCAGTCTACTCCGCCTACCTGATTTTCTGTCCTTTAAAGGGCCAAGTCAGTCTCTTTATTTAACCAATGAAATCAACACAAAACAGCAGACTCCCACATCACACATTCAGTGAGGAACTCCAAATTCGTTACCTTTGTCCTTGTTGCAGACAAATTCCTGACAGTAAGCAACTGAAAAGAGGATTGTTGGGTGTTGGGGCTCACAGTCCATCATGGCAGGGAACCCATCCACAGCAGCGGGAGCATGAGGCCACTACTCAAGAGGCAGAGAGAGAAGTTTGCCTTTGCTCAGAGCCTTTCTCCTTTGTATTCATTCCAGGACCCAGCTTGAGGGGTCATGCTGACCACATTCAGGGCGCTTCCCTCTTCCATTATACTCTCTCGAAACCCCCTCAGAGACAAACTCAGAGGAGTGTCTCCTTGGTGACTCTAAATCCAGCCAAGTTGACAGTGAAGAGCCACCATCTCAGAATGGCCATGTAGTTGACAGGCAGTCTGAAAGACTGTATTTTGATCATTTAGTTTCAGAGCCTACCCCTACCATGTGGTGGCTCTTATCACCCTCTTGCTCAATAGATCTTCACAGACCTTTGGTTTGCGTGGCCAACAGGAGAGATGGACTCACACAGCTCCGGCCTCCGCAATGCCCGGATGATGCGGGTCACACAGATTAGGCCTGCTGCCCCCGGAGCCTCTCTCTGACTTTCTGCTGATATTGGGGTGAACTTCAAACACAGTCGAAACACTAAGTGCATCTTATTAGCATGAGTTGCTGGCCGGAACAAAGTCTGTCAAATTATTTGATAAAGATCTGTTCATTACCCTTATCCAGCCCAAAGGAAAATATAACTGAAACGCGGTCACACGCTGCCGGAGTGTGGGAATAAGACGGCCTCTGCTTTCTCCCTAATTAGAAAACCAAGGCTTAGAAAAAAGCATAAAAGCAAATCAGATAGGAGAGTGAGTTACAGACTCGGGGTACTGTTGCGTTTTGTTTTGTTTAAGTGAGAAACCTTCCTTTCTGAGTGAGTTACCAGTCAAGAGATTTTTATAAACACTCCAAAAGAAACAGCCTAAACTCCAAAGCACAACCCCCTCCCGTGCAACACACATACACAAAAGATACTTCTGAAACATGTGTGTGTGTCTGGGGATTGATAACAGCGCTGGGTGCTCACACCTCTGTATGCAGATGTCTGGTCCATGAGGGTTTTGAAATGGATGAAGGAGCTAGTATGTCCAAGAGTGCTCTCTCTCTCTCTCTCTCTCTCTCTCTCTCTCTCTCTCTCTCTCTCTTCTTTTTCCTCTCCCTCTCCCTCTCTCTCCCTCTCTCCTGGTCTGGGGAGAGAAGACAGAAGAAGCTTCAGAACATGTCTTACGCTGTGAACTCCTGAGTGCAGGCACATTCTAGCAGGAAGCAGGAAGGCGGCATGAGCCCCTACTTCTTACTGAGGAGCTATGGCCAATGGCTGGCTAACACAGGAAGGAGAGTCAGTTTCTATGAGGTTGTGGCTCCACTGGGTGTCCCCACCCCCAGAAGTATGTGGCTAACCCAATTGGACTTGATGGGTTATTAAATTTTACCAAACAAACCATTGGAGGGCATGGGTTAGTGGGTAGAGGTGGATCTGGGAAGGAAAAGGGGAAGCATTGAGATAAGAAAGATGAAAATGAATTACATGAAATTCTCTAAGAGTTCATCTTTTAAAAACTTAAAGAAGATACGGAGTTAGCACTAGAAAACTCCAGTGCATGGGGATGAGGAGGTGCCACCCCCCCTCGAAATTTCCATTGCATTTGTCAAGAAGAACAGGGAGCTACCAAGGTCACTGTTTGGACTTGACCTGAAAAGGAGGCTATTTGCTGCCCGAAGTCCCAGGATCTAGCTCCCTGATGCTGTTCCTCTTTTCCCTGCAAACATCACTCCAAAATGTGAATTGTCTTGGGGACAATTCTACCTTAGCCTGCAGTCAGCCATCAACCCAAAACAAATGACTTCAAAACATAGTATTGCTGGCAGTAGGTGACTCAGTCAGTAAAGCCCTTGCTGGGCAAACTGTAGGACCTGAGTTTGATCTTCAACAACTTATGTTCAAAGAAAAAAAAAATGCTGGACACAGAGAAGTGTGGTTGTAATCCCAGCATGGGAGGTGGAGGCAGGAAGATCCTTGGAGCTTACTGGTCAGACAGCAGCCAATCAGAAAGCTCCAGGTTTGGTTATAGATTGTGTCTCAAAAAAAAAAAAAAAGGTAGCGAGCAATTAGGAACACATCTCTGTCTTACACGAACACACACACACATTCATATGCACACACTAGCCAGCTATGTTTTTATGTGGGAAATGTTTCCCCGTGGCCATGGTTTTAAAACTCAGAGAAACGATAACACAGGGAGGTAAAAGTAGTCAGGCAGGTAGGGAAGCTTGGGGAAATATTATGGTTTGGATCTTAACTGTCTTCCAGGAATAGGGAGAAGACAAGTTGTATGCAAAGTTTGCTACAGAACCTACATTTAAAAAAAAAATTTGGGTGAATGTAGAGTCTCATTTGTACTCCCAGACTGTGAAAGAAAGAAACCAGATGCCCAGGGCATAGAGAACTGGCAAGCTCGTGTTTCAGCAAGAGACCTTGCTTCAATGTATGTGATGGAGAGAGATGGAGGCTGTACCATTAATGGGAGCTGATAGAACTTTGGGAGGTCAGACCTGGTAGAGGAAAGCTCTTAAAGAGGATACTGGTACCCTGGTTCTTATGCTCCACCCACTCTCCTCCCTTGTCTCCTCAAGGGTGACCTGGCCTCTCTACTCTGTGTCTCCACCATGATGTACTATGTCTCTACATTGCTAATGTAGTGGGACCAGGTGTCCATGGACTGAAATTGTCACAGTGACAGGAAACCAGTAGGGAGAGGCCATCTGGCTTTTTAGGTGGGTTGTTTAATGGGTCAAGGACCTTGGGAATGACCTTGAGACTGATGGCTCTCTGCTTCTGTGCCTATAGCATCCATGATTCAACTGACCGTGGACGGAAAGTGTCTGGGCATCATTATTTCTGTGTTGAACAATGGGTCTTTTTCTGCCTATTATTCCCCAGGCAAAGAGTAGAATAATGATTTACACAGCATTTGGACTCTGGTAGCTGTTATAAGAAACCCAGAGATGATTTAATTCATCCAGATTTGCAGGATTAATCTATAGATGATTTATTCTGTTTCCTAGATGCCACACCCTTTCATACTCAAAGACTTCAGAATTTTGGTGTCTGCAGGGATCCCAGAGGCCATTCCCCAGAGATGCTGAGGAATGACTGATTCAATGACCTCACCCCTCTTCTGTCTGTGTGGACAGCTAGACTGCTCAATCTTCCCCCATGTATCAAGAAAGAGCATATGGATCTGGGCATGGCACATACCTTTAATCATAGTACTCAGGTGGCAGAAGCATGAGGAGGTCAGCCTGGTGTGCATAGTGCATTCCAGGCAAGTCTGGGCTGCAGAGTGAGACCCTGTCTCAAAACAAAACAGGACAGTCTGGAAGAAGAGTGTCCATGACATCCAGACCAGCCCACAACATCTCCTGCACCACCTTCGACACTTAACTGTCATTTATAAGGCCCTGGAAGATGACTGACCAGGCTGTATGGTGGGAAGGGCTGGTGCCCAGACTCCTGAGAATAGGGGTCTTCATTGACTGATGTTGGTTTGTGAGATAAATGGGAAAAAAATGCATTTATTGGGCCAAGCCCTTGTGCTATGTGTTGAAGCCACTAACGTCACAGAATCCTAAGGATAAAATGGTAGCTATTTTCATAGGCACATCTGTCAAAATGTGCTCTAGTGTAACTTCTGCTGCTATCATAAACTATCCGCACTAAAAGCAACATAGGGAAGGACGGTTTGGCTTGACTCGCAAGTCGAGGTGACAGTCCATCACAGAAGAGGAGTCACAGTGACAGAAACTTGGGACAGTTAGTCACGGCACACCCACAGTTCACAACCAAGAGAAATGAAAGCACCTATGCTGCCTGTTAACTGCTGCTTAGTGCTTAGATAGCTCTGTACCTATTATATAGGTCAAGGTTTAGCCTGGGGAATGGAGTCACCCACAGTGGGCAGGGTATTTCCATATCAGTTAACAGTAAAGACAATCCAGCACATAAGATGAGCTGGAACAATAGTGGCTCAGAGCATGTGAGAGTGGCTAAGTACTGAGTGGTCTAACTTGAGGCCCAAGCAACAAGAGGGAGTCCATGCCTGACACTGCCTGGGGTTTAGACTAGGGTAGAACCAAACATGATTGACCAAAGAAAAAAATGAAATTATTCCTACTGATATTCTACTCATAGATGGGTACCTAGCCCAAGTTGTCTTCAGAGAAGCTTCCTCTAACAGCTTATGGAAACAGGTTTAGAGACACACAGAGAAACATTAGGTTTAGCTTGGGGAACCCCACAGAATAGGAGGAGGAAGGATTGCAAGAGCAGAGGGGTCAAGGACACCAGGAGAACATGGCCAACAGAATCAACTAAGCAGGGCTTCTGGGGCCCACAGAGACTGAAGCAGCAATCCCAGAGTCTGCATGGGTCTGTGCTGAAGCCTCTACATACATGCTGTGGTTGTTTAGCTTTGTGTTTTCGTGGGACTCCTAACAGTTGGAGTTAGGTGGGGGTGTCTCTGACTCTTTTGCCTGCTCGTCGGAACCTTTTTCTCTAATTGAGTGGCCTCATCCAACATCGATATGAGGGCTTATGCCTGTTTTATTGTGTCTTGTTATACTGTGTTTAGTCAATATCACTGGGAAGCCTGCTCTCTTCTGAAGAGAAACAGAGGAACAATGGATCTGGTGGGAGAGGAGAAGTGGGAGGATTAGGAGGAAGGACTGGAGGGGAAGCTGCACTGGGATGTATTGTATGAGAGAAGAATTTTAAAAAAAGAAAAAAAAAACAATAAATACAATCACCCATGGAAAAGGGCACGGGCCAACCTGATCTAGACAGTTCTTCAGTTGAGTCTCTCTTTAATACACAAACCTCTCAGGGTAGTGGGGGACACTCTGGATCTAAATAACAATAACACTGAAATCAATTCGACCTCAGAGAAGTAGAAGGAAGATTCTCACCTCTTTCTCTACTCTACCTTTCATGCACAAGGCGCCAGGCTCCTCTGAATACCTCGCTGATTTCCAGTCTCTTTATGTTCCATGGTATTGATTGGAAAAAGAAAAAATTCCCAGCTCTCACACACTTGTGTTGTAGAGAGCAGAGGCTAACAGTGAGCTCCCACAGCAAGGCTTTGAAGCAAAGACTTAAAGCAGGGCAGGGGATACAGAGCTCAGGGTGCAGAGGCTGCAGCCTTTGAGTAAAACATGATTAGACTAAGATCCAGGAGGTTAACTACCTTCTAGTTTCTAGACAATTGGCATTTTAGAGAAAGCTTGGACATGTTCCTTTTATATGTGCTACTGAATGCATTTGTATATAAACGAACCTTCCACTACGTTGCAGGAATTCTGTTGATTAACAACAGAAAAGGAAGGGCTGGTGAGAGGGCTCAGTGGTTAAGAGTATTTGCAGCTCTTGCAGAGGACCCAGGTTTGGTTCCCAGCACCCACATGTCAGTGCACAACTAGCTGAACTCCAGTTTATGGGGTTCTGGTGCCCTCTTCAGGCCTTCACAGGCACTGCATATACACACATGCATGCATGCATACATACACATAAAATAATAATAATAATAAAGAAATGTTCAGAGCAACAACAAAAATAATGAGAGTTATTAAATGTTAATAATTGCCAAGACTCCAGAATTAGTAAGTATTTTCTGGTGACCTATATAAAGACAGGATGGCTTTTCTGCTTTCAGGTTAGTTAGCCAAGTAACAAGTGGCTCCAGGAAGTCTGAGTGGGGCTGTTATCTCCAGGAGCACCTGTGGGAAGAAGTAGGAGTCTCTGCCTAAGGGACATCCATTCCTTCCCTTAGCATCACTTCTGGTTTTGTTAAGAAATAAGAACCCCACTTCCTCCACTGTTAGGGAACTATGCTAGATAGTATTCTGTCAACTTGACCCAAGTTAGAGCCATTTGCAAAGAAGGAATCTTGTTTGTTTCCTTTCTTTTTTTGAGACAGGGTTTCTCTGTGTAGCCTTGCCTGTCCTGGGACTCACCCTGTAGAACAGGCTGGCCTCAAACTCACAGAAATCCACCTGCCTCTGCTTCCCAAGTGCTGGGATTAAAGGTGTGCACCACCAATGCCCAGCAAAAGAAGAAATCTTAATTGAGAAAATGTCACCATAAGATTGGCCTGTAGACAAATCTGTGGCTTGATTTCTTGACTAATGATTGACAGGGAAGGGCCCAGGCCACTGTAGATGGTACCACTCCTGGGCAGTGTCATAAATTGTGTAAAAAAGCAAACTGAGCAAGCCACAGAGAGCAAGCAGTAAGCAGTGTTTCTGCATCAGTTCCTGCCTCTGGGTTCTTGTCCTGGTTGAGTTTTTGCTCTGCATCCCATCAGTAGATGGACTGTGATGTTGTTGAAATAAAACCTCTGTTCTCCAAGTTGCTTTTGATCATGGTGTTCTTATCACAGCAATAGAAACCCCACCTAAGACAGGAACCATACACAGTATCCTGCCTTCTGTCTCCAAAGGGAGAAATGTGGCCACCAGGTAAGTGGGTTATAGGTACATGCTGCCCATGACTATAGCCATAAGACCTGTTGACACTTGGTCTCCAGATGGTAATGATATTGGGAAGTGACAGGGACTCTAGCGGAAGAGTCTAGCTGGAGAAGACAGGTTACTAGAGACCTATCTTCGAAGGGGCTAACATGGCCGTGCTACCTCTCTATCCCAACTCTTTTTGTTCCCTGGCCATTTTGAGGTGAGCAGCTTCATTCCAACACGTCACATGCTACCAGCCATGATGGTCTACTTCACCACAGGCCCAGAAGCAATAGGCATAGGCCATCTTCCCCATATGCTTCCCTGCCTTGGCACTTTTTTTCCTAAGTTAACATCCTCCGCCATCTCTCTCCCTAACTCTTCTTCATCTTCCAAGCCATTGCACCTCTCAGAGAAGCATCACCAACTTCTCCTCGAGTGGGTAAGGGCCTCTGGGCTCTGCCGCACCACACCTGCATGGACCTCACCACCTAACAGACTGAATCTTCTCTGTCCCTCATCTACAAACCGTGGTTACCCCGAGGCACAGACACTGCAGTTTCTTTGTTCTAATTATTTTTTAAGGGGCACCTCTGTGGCAGAGCACTTGCCTAGCACAGGAATCCATCTCCAGCACCATAAATAATAGAAACGAAGAGAGGGCACCCCAAATAATGTATAGAATGATGCTGATAATTATTAGTTTGGCTGCTGGCACATCGCAGATGCTACAACATATGTACTTGGTGAAAATTGTCCAACCTTCTCGCTCTGTAAATGAGAAACACCACTCTAAAAGAGGAGGTGCATTGTTTAAAGCCACAGGACTTACATGGAGGAGTCTCGGGTCTATGACACCTCCAGAGCATAAGCCCAGTGTGGCGTTTGGGAGGGTGTGTGAGCAATGTGGATAAACTCAGGAGCAGCCGTAACCACACTTGGACTGTGAAATCCCTGGCTCTCCAGACTCACTAATGTGTGAAGCTTTTATAACCTGTGGAAGAGACAGATCGAAGAGGCCGCTTACATTTGCAGAGTTAAGAAGCAAGCAGGGTGGTGGTGGAGTTCACACCTAATTAGGTCATACATTTTGTCAGCAGACTGTGAACTTTTCTGCTAATGCCAAAAGGATGGATTGAAGACACAGGCTTCCACACACATGGCAGCCAGATGTTGGCAGGCTGGCATATACAAGGATTGCTGTAGAGAGGGTTGGGAAGCAGGGAAAAGGGAGAGAGGGAGACAGGGAGGTGTTCTGCAAGGTTGGAGGGGAACATCCTTTACTTTCCATGAATTTGTCCCAAATGAAAAACCAAATGACAGTCAGTAAAAAAAAATCTCGACATGGGGGCTGAGAAGATGACTCAGTCAGCAAAGGGCTCATCACGCAAATGTGAGAACACGAGTTTGAATCCTCTCTATCTCTATTGTCTGCACACATACACACTCACACACACATGCACACATGTGTGCACACACGTGCACATACACATGCACACACACTCACACATGCACACACACTCACACATGCACACACACTCGCACATGCACACACACTCACACATGTATGCACAAATTTGGATCCTCTCTCTCAATCTCTCTTGTGTGCACATACACATGCACACACACTCACACATGCACACACACTCACACATGCACACACACTCACACATGCACACACACTCACACATGCACACACACTCACACATGCACACACACTCACACATGCACACACACTCACATATGTATGCACAAATTTGGATCCTCTCTCTCAATCTCTCTTGTGTGCACATACACATGCACACACACTCACACATGCACACACACTCACATATGTATGCACAAATTTGGATCCTCTCTCTCAATCTCTCTTGTGTGCACACACACACATACACACATGCATGCACACACTCTCACACACATGTACACACTCACATGTGTGCACACATGCACACACACTCACACATGCACGCACACACGCACATACATTCACACACAGTTGGGAATGATGACAAACAGTTGAAATCAGTCCCAGCACCAAGAAGACAGAGACAGGCATGTCCCTAGAGCACACGGGCCGGGCAGCCTAGCTTAATCTTTGAGCTCCAGGTTCAGTGAGAGAGCCTGTCTCGAAAAACAAGATGGAGGGGTTGGAGAGAGGGCTGGGCAGCTAAGAGCACTGGCTACTCTTTCAGAAGACTCAGGTTCGATTCCTAGCATCCACCTCATTGCTCATAAACTTCTGTAACTCCAGCTCCAGGGCATCAAAATCTTTTCCTGGCCTTTTCAGGCACCAGGCAAGCACACAGTACACAGACATGCATGCAGACAAACATTCATACACATTAAAAAAATAAACAGACAATAAATAAATAATAAGATAGAGAGCAATTGAGGAAGATGCTTAATGTTGACCTCCATGTGTGCACACATACATATTACACTCACCTATCCCCTCCCTCTCTCTCTCTCTCTCTCTCTCTCTCTCTCTCTCTCTCTCTCTCTCTCGGAATCTATATATAAAGAATCACAGTTACACATCCAACCTGGGTGGTGACACACGTTATGGATCCCTCCCTGACACTTCCTAGAGCGTGGTGCCCATTCTACACTTACCGATCCACCTCTTGGTGGCACAGCCATGCAGAGGGATAATATGAACACATCGATGGGATGGATGATATTACTCTCAATCAGAATGGAAAAATGTGAGTGGCATTACAAGAAGTAAGGATAGGAGAAACTGATCAGAAATGTAGGAATATAGATGTGTTCTTTTGCACAACTGTGTGTGCACGCATAATCAGACAGTCTTTTTCCATACCCTCTTTTGCCTGAGTATATGTTCTTCTCCCAGGGATTCCTATAGCCAATTCTTGGTTCAGCATCCAGATGAACCTTTCAGAGAACAGCCACACATAACCCCATATAGAGACCTTCCTGTATCCTTCCATGAACACTCCACCCCAATGTTCTCTTCCCTCCTCCCCCAAACCCCTACTGCCATCTGTGTGGTTCATGGAATGGGTTTACTTTGTTGGCCCACCACCTATGGCAGCTCCTGACAACAAAAGTTTCTGCTGTTTGGTTTTTTCCCTGCTATAGTCTCAGAAGCCAGAACAACACTGGCGCCTAGGAAGGCTGGACACACACTTCCAGAATGACTGAATCACTAAACAAAGGCAGGACTTGACATGCAAAGTAGAGAAAAATGGCCTGGAGAGGCCCCACGGAACCAGGCCTTTAGACTGTGTCTAGAACTGGTTTCTCGGGCATTTGAACAAGATTCAGATTTGAAGCAGAACCTGGGTGCTCAGAGATAGGAGGTAAAGCTGTCCCATGTGAAGGGGATAGGAAGAGACAGGGTCCTGAGGCTGAGGTAGCCAAGTGTCCACCGACCTGAGGAAGGATAGCTTAGAGGGTGACTTCTACCTGGGCAGGGACAGTGTGGAGATGCTTTAGGAACTGCTGTTTCTTTTCAAATTTTAACAATGCTTTATTGCATTTTCTCCAGTGTGTGTATGTGTGTGTGCATGCTAAGGTATACATGTGGGGGTCAGAGGACAATTTGTTGGAATCTATTTACACATGGGACCCAGGGATAAAACTTAGGCCATGAGTCTTGGCAGCGATCACAGTCACTGGCCCAGCCATCTTGCTGGCCCTGAATTGTTATTTCTGTCCTTTTATCACAGAACACGGATCCAGGATTCTGAGCTGGGAGGCTGTTTCATAGGTCTACTTTGGACTAGATCCATAACCAGAAGATATGGCTTTTCTGGGACATCCAGGGCAGCTTTAGGGACAGTGACTGTGGGTGAGAAACCCCACCGGCCTTCCTGTAAGATGACGATGACACGGGGCTCTGCCTCCCAGGTGGTCTGAAACACACACTGTTACATGCTCTCTCTCATTCTCCCTAGAGTGAGATTAGAAACCCTTTTCCTTTAGTGCTCAAGCGAGCTCAAGTCTAACTTAAATTTACATCCAGATAAATAAGGTTGCCCCTAGCAACAGCTTCAGTTGGGCTGTTTCGTAGCGCAGGGACATTATGTCATCATTTGTTTGCTTGTTTGTTTCTGCTGTGGTAAGGACACTTGGCAAGAGGCCCGTCTCCCTCGCTAACTGTGAAGTGCACAGTTCTGGGCGGGTAACTGGGTGCCAATACTTTTGTGTGCCTCTCCCTCCCAGTGTCTTCAGGATGGCTACTGTGTGCAGGAGAAAAGGAACAAGATTGAAGGGTTATGTTAAGCCCACTGAGTGTGCTGCTTTTATGCTCTAAATGCCCAGGCATAATTTACATGTCGATGTGGTAATAAATCGCTCTGTGATCCCCTTCTCTCTAAGACTGGAAAAAAGGAGAGGAAATTGACCTTCTGCCTAGGGTAAAGGACAGAGCCTGGCTGGAAGCCTGGGGCTCAGCCGCGTGTGAGCTGATCGAAGGGCTGTGTGGAGAGCAAGAGGGGAGGGCATAAAGAAGAGGACATCATTTTTATAGAAAGCTCAGAGCAAAGAAACAAAAGACAGATACCCATGTCCCTCTACAGAAAACACATCACCGGCTGAGCTGTATCCTCACCCCTGGGACCTGGCTTCTGAAGGGACATGGGGCACCAGAGTAGTGCCACCCTAGGGGACACCTCCTTCCATATGGGCCTTTTCAGGGCACTCAGTCTGCAAACTAGGGCGGGATGAGGTGAGGGAAAGCTGCAACACAAAGTCTGCCATGTCTGGGTAGCGCGTGCCCAGGAGGAAAATGCACCGGCAGCCGCTGGCTCTGTCTGTTTACTAGAGCAGGTGGCTGCCTGCCACAGACCAACTTGAACTTGGACCCGATGCCATTTCCAGTTTCCCCAGCCACTGCCTTCATGTTTTCAAAAAGCCAAGTGCAGCCGCAGGCACCTAGGATGTCTCTAACACTGGAGATGTGGAGGCCGGAGGGAGAACTCCCCAGGGCCCACTGGTGAGTCCCGCTGAATTGATGAGCTTTAGGTCAGTGGAAGCCTGTCTCAAAAATAACGTGGAAAGTGACAGAAACTCGACATGGACCTCTGCCCTCTGCATGCATGCACGCATGAGCCCACAAAAGAAGGCATAGCTCAGTGGGAGGTCCTTAGGCCACTGGGACAAGGTTGCTGAAGGGGATTAGGGAACTTAGTCTTGGGGTCCCACCTCCTCCTCCTTCTCCTCTCTCCCCTCTTTCCTTCATCTCTTAACCTCTCTCCCTCTGTCCTCCTCTCCCCTCCCTCCCTCTTTCACTCCTCCAATGGGAGAAATGACCACTTTCATGCAGCCACCAGAAAGTGTTCCCACCTGCCACCCTCACAAAAGGCCAAATCAATGGGTCCCCTGATCTTGGCCTTTGAACCTCCCAAACTGTAAGCTCAATAAATCTTTTTCCTTCCTCCAAAGCCTTCTTGAGGTTTTCTGCTACAGCAATAGAGCCCTAACACAGCTGGGAAGATGGCCCAGTGACTGATAAACTTCCTGTGTAAGCACGGGACCTGAGTGTGGACGCCCAGTGCCTGTATAAAGGCTAGGCACAGGTGTGTGCTTCTGTAACCCCAACACTGGGGAATAAGCAGACAGGCAGATTCCTGAGGCTCCCTGGCCGGCTGGCCCATCCAAATCACTGAATCCCAAATTGTGTGTTATATGAGATATGGCCATGGAAGACCCCAATATTGACCTCTGACCTTCTCAGTCACATGCACACATGTACACGCTCACATACACACATGCACGCGCGCACACACACACACACACACACACACACACCTCAAGCAACTCCAATTTCATTCTAATTCTTCATTCAGATTTTTTAAAAAATAGTAAATTTCCTTATTTAATGTTGGGAGAAAGGTGTACTTGCCATGGTGTGTGCGTGGAGGTGAGGGGACAGCTCACAGGAATCAGTTCTCGCCTTCCACCATGGGGATCCTGGGACTTGAACTCCGGTCATCAACATTGGCAGCAAACTGAGCCATCTTGTTGGCCCAGTTTTCCTCTTTGCATCACTGACCCATTTCACAGCATTTTTGGGAGCTGATGAGCTCTGCTTAGTTCATCTTGCTTGGACAGATAACACGCTTTGGATTTATTTCAGCCTCTGTTTTGTATAACTGCACTTGAAACACGGGAATGTAACACGGCTTCAGAGAGAACTGGAGACTTCCGGCCACAGCAAAATGTGGATGAAGCCCATACTTCCTGGAAAGCATCTTGCCAAGGAGATTTTATGTAGCGAGGCGGGGGAGGGTCTGAACTGGTGCATGGTTTGTGCAAACAGATTTGTGTTTGCCCTGCAGCTGCTGTGTGTTAGATGCTCCATTTGGTTTCTACAGGGAAGGTGACTGGCACACCTTGCAAATGCTGAAGGGAGGAGGAGATGGGCAATAAAGAGTTAATATCGGCAGACTTTTTTAGAAAGTGGAATTGTTTTTTTTTTTTTGCTTTTAAGATAGGTGTTATGAAAAACAGGTGCTGTGTTCTAACATGTGTCAGGATCCCAATTGGCTCTCTGAGGCCACGTGACTCCTTTGCTCTGCGCACAGCCCTCTCCACTGAGGTCTCAATCAGCCCTGCTCTGAATGAGCCTCTGCATTCACCTGTAAAATGGGAAGAGCCATGTGTATGAGGCCTGTGTGTCACTATTGTGACAGAAATACCTGCCAAAGGGGACTTAAGGAAGGGAGGCCTTGTGGATCACAGTTTGTCTGCTAACTGACTGGCCACATTGCACCTAAAGTCAGGAAGCCAAGAAGAGACAGGAAGTGAATCTAGTCTATAAAATCTCCAGACCCACCCCAAAGCCTCACTTCCTCTGACTAGGCTCCGCCTTCTAAAGGTTTCTCAACCTCATAAAGCAGAGCCACCACCTGGGGACCAAGGATTTGAACACATGAACCTGTGGAGAGGGTCTTGCAGTTAAACCTCAATAAATCCTGACCCTGCTGGCAGGAATTGAGCAATGTGTGGCTTGGAGAAGAGCATGGTGGTGCATGCTTGAAATCCCAGAGCTGGGTAGATGGAGGCAAGCAGACACGGGGGCTCACGGGCCAGCCAGCCAAGTGTAGTTGAGAAGTTTCAGGCCAGTAAGAGACCTTGTCTCAAAAAAGAAGGTAGACGATCCCCCAGGAACTACCATGGAGGTTGTCCTCTGCCCTCCAGCAACATGTCCACACATATGCACAAGCACTCACACACATATTCACAGACATACATGTATACAAAAGAAGACAAGCAAAGTCACCTGGTGGAAGAGGAGGCTGGGACAAAAGCCTAGGTCAGATGACAACGGAAGGTGTTGGTCCTCACCTTCCACTTGTTTAAGGGAAGGTTTGTTGTGATTAAATACATGACCAAACGCAACTTAAGGATGAAAAGGTGTATCTGGCTTACACTCCCGGGTCACAATCCACCATTGAAGGAAGTTTGGGCAGGACATGGAAGCAGGAGCCTGATGTAAAAACTACAGAGACACAGCTTACTGCCTCACTCACAGGCGCATGACTTAGGTAGCTTTTTAATACAGCCCAGGACTGAAGTGGGATGTCTTTCTGTATATGTGTTGTTTTTATTGGTTGATGAATCAAGCTATTTTAGCCAATGACTTAGCAAAGTAAAGCCAGGTGGGAAATTCAAAAAGAAAGAGTAGGCGGAGTCAAAGAGTCGCCATGTAGCTGCTGGAGGAGAAAGATGCCACAACATTACCAGTAAGTCACAGTCTTGTGGCCATACATATATTAATAGGAATGAGTTAATTTAAGATGTAAGAGCTAGCTAGGAATATGCCTGAGCCATTGGCCAAACAGTGTTGTAATTATTATAGTTTCTATTTGATTATTGGGATCTGGCCAGCCCAGAAATGAAAGCTTAGTCTCTGTTTACACAGGACCATCTGCTTATAGATGGTATCACTCACTGTGGACTGAGTTCTTCCACCAAACAATCTAGATAATCTTTCCACAGAAATGCCCTCTGGCCAATCTGATTTGGCTATTCTTCAATTGAGGCTCTCCTATGATGAGTCTAGGCTATGCCAAGCCGGCAAGGAAAACTAACCAGGACAAAATCGTTCTAGTTTGCCACTCCACGAGCCAGGCAATCTGGCCCAGGAACTTTTGGGGATTCTCTTGTCTTTTCCTCTCACTCCCCCTCTCCCACAGGTAGGCGGGTTAGACCTATGGAGCAGCTTGCAGAATGAATCCTCATGCTTGCCCAGAAAACTCATTATGTACTGAGTCCTTTCCCTGGACCTTAGTCAAGTTCCCATGCACAATGAAAAGCAGGGCCCTGCTATTCTCAGCTACCTGGGTACACCTGGAAGCCACAACATCAAGAGCTCAAGCACCGTTTAAAAGCCAGCGGTCAGATTTGATTGTGCATTGTCCCCCTGCCCGGGGCAGCAAATGAAAGAGCCATGTGTGCGCTGCTGGCTCAGAAGCACAAACATTCTATGGATAATAGCAGGAATCTGAGGTAGCTGGAGGGGTCCAGAGCTTTCCCATCAGGATGGCAGTACCCCAGCCGAGCTGTCAGTTCGGGATGAAGTAGGGGCTGCTGTGTTTGGTTGCTGCTCTCCTTGGGCCAGCTGGGCTATTTGTGAAGAGGAAGCATCTAGAACCATGTCTGGCCTCTCATGGCTTGTGTGGCCCTGGTGATGAAGACGAAGTAAATTTAGCTTAGCTAACTGTTCCCCTCTGAAGTGGGCTGTCGCTTGTTTGTTGGGTACAGGCTTAGTGTGTGAGGGTTGAGTTTACTGATGTTGAGTTCTGAATTTAACCCACTCAGACCAGTCCACATCTCCAAGTCAAGTCAGTTATGGCTTGAAACTGGACTGAGAGGAGACCCCAGGAGGCAGTGCAGGTGATGTGGGGTGTCCTTCTGTATATGTGTTACTTTAATTGGTTGATGAATAAAGCTGTTTTGGACAATGGGTTAGCAGAGTAAAACCAGGTGGGAAATCAGAATAGAGATAGAGAGAAAGGGTAGGCAGAGTCAAGGAGTCACTAGCCAGCCACCAAGGAAACAAGACATGTAGAAAATGAGGTAACACTACCGCCTCAAGGAGATACATAGATTATTGAAATGGGTTAATTTAAGATGTAAGAGCTAGTTATGAATATGCCTAAGCCACTGGCTTGGTTTCTGTGTGATTATTCATGTCTCGGTGGCTGGGAAAAGAAAACGGTCTCTGTCTACATACAGCAAGATAGCTCAGCTGTGAAGTGCTTGCTTTGCAAACATTAGTGCCTGAGTTCTGTCTCCAGCATCCATGTAAACAGCCAGTGTGGTACCCAGAGATGGAAGACAGAGAGAAAGGATCCCTGGAACACATTACCCAGCCAAACTAGCCCAACTAGTCAGCTCCAGCCCAAAAAGAGACCCTGTCTCAAAAAACATAGTGGTGCATGTCTTTAACCTCAGCACTTGTGAAGCAGGGCCAGGCGGATGGCTAAGAGTTTGAGGCCAGGCTGGTTTAAAATAGTGAGATATTGTCTCAAAAAACAAAATCAAAACTAAGATTGACAGCCCCTGAGGAAGAGCACCTGAGACTACACACACACACACACACACACACACACACACGGGGGGGGGGGGGCGGCAATCTGGGAATGTAATTAGTTACTCCCATCTGCAGAGGGCACCCAACAGGCCTTTCCTGCCCTCTGCTCTACCCTGGCATCTCATGTTCCCCTGCCTGAAGCCCCTTTAAGGCAAGCCCCAGGTCAAGGTTCCCGCTCGCCTGCTTTCTTATGCCTTTTCTCATTTTCTCTCCCCGTCCCACCCCCAAGAGTCTAAAAGTATCAGATGAACTAACTGTGTGGTAACTGCTGCAAAACCCAGTGGACATACGCAGTAGATAGAGACTTCACATGACTTTATTGTATAGTGTGTGATTGATCACTTGGGAATGCTGTAAAAAATATGATTTAAAAAATGGAGCCTGCTAAAGGGAGAATTTGTATAGATTTAAACCGTGAGCTCTGATTTAAAGAGGGCAGGTCACAAACTTAGCGGTTTTGTATCTGATTTTATGAGCAGCAAAGAGCCACTTAAGGGCACGTCTACCCCAGGGTCAGGGTCCAGAGCTTGCCCGCTTCGTGGTCTGATTCCCATCCACAATCCCCCGGCCCCATGATTAATGTTCTTATTGCTATTCCCCTCACCCACAACCTCCTGTCGTCCTGGCCTCTCAGCTGATCACGTGACGCTCCAAAGCCCCCTGTGGGTCTTTCACCTTTCTGTCTATCCCGGGGTACTCGTAGACAGTTGCCACTTGATAAATGTTTGTCAGGCGGCCCGTCTGCTCAAATTGTTTTCCTCTATCGATGGCACCAGTTTGTTCCCTAATAATCGGCTCTGGCACATTCGGGGATGATTTATCCGGCCTCCTCCAGCGGTATTCAAAGGGCGTCACTAAATTAAAGATCTTCGGAGAGAACTCTCTGCAGAACGAGCTTTCTAGATGGGTTAAAAACAAGAGGCCAAAGAGCAGGGAAGTCCTGAGATGGTTTTATGGGAGGAAGAAGTGATTAAAAGTCAAAGGTCAGAGCTCCTTCTAATTCCTTTTCCAGGGAGCTGTCGGCTCCTGGCTCACCCGGGGCTGCTGAGGGTCGTGTTCCTGGGAATCGCTCTGGCGGGCAGTGGGCAGTGGGGAATAGCTCCCAAGTCTTCCAACAGGCCCAGTGTGCAGTCTTTCCACCACCCGCTTTCTCTTTCGGAAGAACAAATCCGGAGCATCCAGAGGGAGGAGCTTAACAGCCCATTCATCAATAGTGTGCAGATTTACCCTCATCTTTAAATAAATGATAAAATTATATGTTTTGCAATGAGTTCTTTTAAAATAAATTTATTCATGATTTGAACATTTACTTTATGTATTAATATATTTGGGGTTATGTTAAAATTATCAGGCAAGAAAAAGGGGGGGGTCATGAGGGGTAGAAGCTTAAGAAGCCCTGTGTTAAGACGTGTTGCCCCAGAGGTTAGTTGATGTTAGGTGCTGTCTGTGAACTGGACACAGTCTAGACTCATGTGGATGAAACTGTCTCAGTTGAGTTATTAACTCTATCGGGCTGGTCTGTAAACACGTCTGTGAAGGATTGTATTGTCTTAGCCGAGCCACTGTGGGTGGCCGCATTCCCTTGGCAGATGGCTCCAGGCTGTGTAAGAGGGCAAGCTAAGCCTGAGCCAGAGTGAGCCAGCACTTTTGGGGTCCAATGACAGAAATAGATTTCATAGCCTTGGCTACCTCCTGAAGAAGACAATCTCCCTTCCCAGGAGGAAGTCACAAGTGGCAAAGCCTGGGCCAGGGAGAGATTAGCTGGAGGGGACAGAGGGAAGAGGAGAAAGAGGAAGGTCATTCCTTCACATTAGGGTCACTTGGGCTTTTAATCTATGTTGTGGGAATACTCAAGGGACCATGTGGGAGGCCCCCATTCCTCTCCCCACACAGGATTCCAACAGAGTCTGGGCTGAACTGGAGCCTTAGACGCCAGGATGTCTCAGTGGGTAAACTGCTTGCTGTACAAGCCCGATGGCCTGAGTTCTAACCCCAGAACCCACACAAGGCTGGATGTAACGGAACAGGTCTGGAATACTAACACCGCAATGGAAAATGGGAGTTAAAGATAGAAGAGTCACCTGGAGGCTCACAGGCAAAATAGTTGGGAGTATGCAGGGCAGCCGAAACAATAGAGGTCCCCTCTCTATAGGTGCAAAGAGAGATCAGAGGACAGTTTTCAGGAGTCGGATCCCTGGCACTTGAGTTACAGATGGTAGTGAGCTGCCTCATGGATGCTGGGCACCAAACCCAAGTCCTCTATAAGAAGGGCAAAATCTCTTAACAGATAAGCCATCTCTCCAGCCCCTCTTTTAACATTTTATCAGCATATATTTATTATAGATAGTTATGGATTTCCCACGATATTTTCATATATTTTGATGACATCACCCCCTGGTCACCCTTCTCCCTCTCCCTGCCATGCCATTATTCCCATTCGTTCCCAATGTAGTCCATTGTCTATTTTCATTTATATTTTAAAAGATTGAATTTTTATTTTAATTGTATGTAGATGTGTATGATGGTTTTCACTCTTGAGTACTGTGCCCACAGAGGCAAGAAGAGGGCATCAGGTCTCCCAGTGGTGGAGTTACAGATGATTCTGAGACACCTGATATGGGTACTGGGAAAAAGACTCGGGTCATCTATAAGACCAGTGGGTGCTCTTCTGAGCCATCCCACCAGCCTCAGTTGGTGACCTATGTATGTGTATGATTTTATATATGTGTATAAACTCTAGGAAGTGCAAATGAAATAAATATATTTATTTTTCTGAGTCAGACTTGTTTTAACAACTATGTTGTGCTTCACTGTACCAGTTTACCTGAAAATGACATAAACTCATTCTACGTTGGAGCGTAAGAACATCCCATCGTGTTTGGACCACATTTTCTCCACCGCTGATGGATGCCTAGGCTCGGTTGATTATTCTGCTATTGGGAATGGTGCTACAATAGATATGGACATACTAGAATCTCTGTGCCATGTGGACCCAGAGCCCTTTGAGAAGGTGCCCAGGAGAGACACATCTGGGTCATATGATAGTTCTATTCTCACTGTCTTGAGGGTCGTCAACATGGAAGGGACCCCAGTGGCACCCAGTGAAGGCTCAAGACTTCAGCTCTAGAATCCCTAAGAATCTATTATAAGGTGGGGCAGGATCTTGCCAGGACCTAGAAAACAGAAAGGGAACACCCCACAACTGTGACAGGAAGCCAGATCCTGATGCATGAGAACACGATCCCCCAACATTTTGAGGAATTTAATTCAACTGTTGTATGCTCATGCCCTTCTCTGATGGACACATGCGTCCACCTCCAATCTATAACCTGGTGACCTGGCCTTTGCCTCACAAATGGTCCTGCAGACCTGTTCTTTCAAAAGACAGCCTTGGACTGAGTATCCAAAAGTGCAAGGTCACAAGGCAAAAGGATCCTGCCTGGGTCCCCGTGTCACTTTGGAAGACTGATCAGGGCAATTTGTTTGGACTTTACAAGAGCATGGGGAGCTTTTGCAATGAGCAAGGGAGAAGTATCTACCAGCACACCCAGTAGTGATAAAAAGGCAGTAAAGTCTGTCTTGAGTCGAGATTGGCCCCTTGTCACCTGGAGATTAAATTCTTGATCTTCCAGATGGGTCAAATGAAGGCTTTAGATGATGAATCATGAAAGAATTGGGGCTCAGACTCCGGTTGCTTTTTATTTCCTCAAACTGATTTTAATCAATAATCCCCCTCCCTCCCAGATTGCCTTTGATGGGCAGATCAACCTGGCATCCCACAGAGGAGCACTGAACCGCCAAGCCCCGCAGCCACGCTAGGAGAAACTCGCAGGAAACCTTCCCTGCTGCCTCCTCTTGCCTGATCCCAAGAGGACAATGGCACAGCAAATCCTCAGGTTTTCTAATTTTCTCATTGCTGTGACAAAAACACCTAACAAAAACCAATTTAAAGAAAAAAGGTTTTATTTTGATTTATGGTTGGGGTACAGTCACAACCAAAAGATAATAAATTGAAAATCAAAAAATAATTCATTTTATAAGTTTCAAATAACTTTGATTACAAAATCCCTACATTATCCTTAATTATCATTTCTTTTTGGGGGGAGCGGGGAACAAACTGTGTAGTCCAAATAGGCCTTAAATGTACCATCCTACTGCCTCAGCTTTCCCAGCACTGGGATTACAGACATTCAGCTCTTGAATTAGTTAATGTTTCTTGATATTGAAGGCACTTTTAGTGTGTGTGTAGACACAGAGAGAAAAAAAGCAAGAGGTCCAACACTACCCACCATTTCGGGTGTCATTGGAATAGTACACCTTCCTCACTAACGGAAAAGCACTGCCACAACGGCCTTTCTTTCTCACTAAGCACCTACTGTGTAGTTGACACCTTGCTAAATACCTCAAATATTTCCTCATTGATTGTCAGAGAAGGAGTAATGAAGAGGAAACGATCCTGACCCCCATTTTACAGATGGGAAAATAGAGGCCCCCAGAATGAAATGACCGGTCTCAGGCTCCACAATGCCACTTCCTCAAACCTTTTGGGTACTGTCTTTGGTGACCCTAATATAAAATGAGTCTGTCACATAACCACACACAATGAAGACCTCATGTTTTCATTGTGCCACAACTGGAAAGTTGGGGCTACCGAGGAGAACAGCAGACAAGCCTGAAACCTCCAGGTTCCCGTCTCTCTCCATGCCAAAGCTGTAATCTCGCAGGGAAATCCGTCATGGGTACAGAACATTCTAGAAGAAGTCAAACCTTTAGTTGGCAGAGATGCGAATTCCAACCACCTGTGTAAGGACATAAGGACCTGCCACACTGATGAAGTCGAGTCCAACTTTGAAGTCCCCTTTCCCCAGAACAAGATGTGATCTTTAATCTTTCTAATCCATGTGTGTTTTTCCTCTGCAAACAACAAAGGGTGAAGCGACCATACCTCGTAAGCAAGCTACAACGGTAAGCTCAAACTACAGCTAGGAACACTGTTAAGACTCTCCCATCACACCCGGCCTGGCTTCGCACGGTGCGCTGAGCACACCAGAGCTGGTTCACTCTGTTGCTGGATGCGAGACAACTTCGCCATTTGCCCTGGAGATTTTACTCCGCTCGAAGCTGAAGAAAGCTCGGGTTGTTTGGATTATTTTATTGGTTACACTTGTTCCTTGACCATTTTATCCCCAGCATAATATGGTCTGCTTCCCCTCCCCCACCCTCTCCAATCTCCCTCACACACACACACACCCTTCTCTTTCATCTTCTTCCCTTTTCCCACATCCATTCATTTAGTTCGGCTTGTTTTTGTGATCCTAGGATTTTAACCAGGGCGTGTGTGGTCACAGGTTTGGAAACCTCGACTGGACCCTGGCGGGTTCACAGCTGAGGGCAATGGCTGACCTTTCCTCTGAATTCGCCACTTTGATCTTTCTCTGGCTGGTTTTATTTTGCTTTCTCGGAGAGTTCTAGAAATGCCCATCCATCATGAGAAACCACCAGTTGTGGGAACCGATTCACATATCAATGAATTAAGCCTGGGGAGAGGTCGCTGTTGATAACACGGAAGTGGGAATGAGAGTGGTCAGTACGTGTCCTGGTTGCCTTCAACACCATCCAGAACTATCTGCAGCGAGTCTCAACTGCATCAGATTAACCTGTGAGCAGGTCTGTGAGGGACTGTGTTGTTGTTAATTGATGCGGAGGGCCATGCCCACTGTGGGCGGTACTATCCCGAGGCAGGTGGCTCTGAGTCTTATAAGAACTCAAACTGAGTATAAGTTAGCGTGTAAGCACGTCAAGCTATGGTCCCTAGGTTCCTGCTGTATTTTAGCTGTGAAGTGAGTTCCTTGGCTAGAGGGAAGGCTGTGTAGAATCAAACAGGCCTGCCTTCAAGTTCCTGTCTTAAATACATGCATTGACGTCCCTCAACGACAGACTATGATATGGAATGGTAACCTGACCCTTTCTTCTCCTAAGGTGATTTGTGCCAGAGTGTTTTACCACAGTGGCAGCCATCAAACTGGAAAAATATGCATTGTGTACACGTGCAAAATTGTCTAAAAACCAATTTAATTAACCAAAAAAAAAGCTTGAAAAGTCAGTTCTTCAAGCATGCAAGCAGCCACAGAAAGCCAGTGGCTGCATCTCTGGAAAGTATAAACAGTGTTTTCATTCTCTTGGAAGACTCTGTAGACAATATGGTCAACGTGAGGGGAGTCCAGTTGGCCTTGCATGGCGCTGTCTCCACACAGCGCTGTGTTGGCACAGCCAGCTGGAGCAGGTTGGTAAATCCAGGAGACCCTTCTGTACCCAGCATGGTCTGACACTCCCTGGAGAGGTGTGAATTATCAGCCTGCCTGCCAGGCTGATATCAGGCTCCCCAGAGAAAGGAACTTAGAAAACCGAGGTTAGCATTTGTCAAGCACCTGAGTCTTTTCTTGAATCCAAATATGATTTAAAGACAGAATTCATGAGAAGACCTTCAGAGCACTAGGGTGTGCCTATTTTCTGTGAAAAAATATAATTCCAAGAAAATATGAACTATGAGAGACTGTCTGCCTTAAAATGAATGGCCCGAGAGCCAACAGGAGGATGAATTCTTTACATCTGTTCCTCTTTTTATTTTCCCCCAACATGACCATATTTCTGTATAAAATATGTTACGTGGGTATGAAATATGTAATATACAGACTTTTTTAAATTCGGAGGGTAACACCTCAATAATGTCTCTATCTAGAGAATTCTATGTCCCAGAAATGTTCCGAGGAGTTCGCAAACAGATTTTTGTAAAACAGATAAACAGTGTTAACCGCAGATGCATCGTGTGCCAGGAAAGTGTTCCTATTATAAATTTTCTTTGTTTGGGAGGAAGAGAAACTAGCAAGGGAGAAAACCAGTTGGCCGCAATTGAGTTAAAGACAGGCAAATTCCTCGTCTTTCTTGGCATCTTATAGCTCATGGTGCAATCTTGGTTTTCCCACTTGTAAAGAGCATGGGAACTAAACTAGATGAACTATTTCCTTCTTAAATGAAGGCAACTCATTACTGGATTCATAATATGCAGGTACATAGAATATTTTCCAAGTCTTTGACTTTTCTTCAGCTTAGTCACAGATTGTCCGATCTACCCCTGTGCCCCGTAACTGGTGGTCCCTCTGCATCTGGTAACTGACTTCCCATTCCAGAATGTAGACAAAGGAGGAGGGTTGTCAAGTTGGCGCCACCCAGTGGCACTGAGCTGACAATGCAGGATCTTTCTTGGGATGGGAGCAGGATAGTAGACCAGATTGGGTTTCCTTTCGAGATGATCTAGAACTTTAGAAAGAGCTCAGGCTTGCATTCTCTACTTTGTTTTTGCTTAGTACCTGGACCCCTGCTCTAGCTGGAGTTCTGTTTCTGAGACAGCTACACTGACCGAGATAGCACAGGGAGGAAGGGTTAATTTGGCTTACAGTTCATCATTTCTGGAACATCAAGGCAGCAAGTTGCTTCATATTCATAGACAAGAGCAAAGAGAGAACACACCCTTGCTTGCTTGCATTCAGCTAGCTTTCTTCATTCATATTCAGTTCAGGGCCCCCACCTAGGGAATGGTGTCTCCTAGAGTGGGCCAGGTCTTCCTATATGAATTAACATTTAAGAAGACAAGCCCCACAGACATGCCACAGATCAACCTGATCTAAATGGCCAGTTCCCCCAGTAAGACTCCCTCTAGGTGACTGTGGGCTGTGTCAATTTGACAGTTAAAACTAACCAGCCCAATCACGTTAGCTAGATTCTCTAGGATCCCCAGAATTATAGGTAACGATCCAGCATCCTCTCTCAGAGTCTAGTAGGTATTTTATCTGATCCTCAAAGGCAAGCAAATGCTCTTTTACAATGTTCCCCGTTGTCTCATGTCCATCCTGACAGAGAAGGCCATCATTGTGCCTAGTGTCCAGAACTCTCTTCTGAGGGTCCTCCTCCCAGGGACAATCAGAATAGCCTTCTGTCCCCTCTGACATGATGGGTGAGTGGATTCGCAATGCCATTCAAGCTGTTCAGCAGCCTGGGATAGAAACTTAGCCTCCTCGTTGCCCAGTGTCTAACTCTGTGGCATTGCTTATGTTACTGAAGCTTCCTAACGCGGAGTTTCTGCATCTAAGAGAAAAGGACAATGCCACCTGCCTTACAGTACACAGCGAGAGAGGGTTACACTGAGATGCTTTTGAATTTCACATCAAAATCACTGATGGTTAGTTTGTTAGAAACTCACTTAAAAGAATTTAAAATTGTGTATGTGTGGGGTTATGTGAATGTATGAGTGCAGGTACCCACAGAGTTCGGAAGATGGCGTCAGATCCCCCAGAGCTGGAGCTACGGACAGCTGTGAGCCACCTCCTAAGGATGCAGGGAGCGAACTTGGGTCCTCTGTAAAAGGACGCTCTTAAATGCTGAGCCCTCTCTCCAGCCCCTAGAAATTTATTCTTACAGTGGTTCATCTCTGAAATCATTAAAATTCTCCCCTCTGTGTAAATACATGCCACATAGAATTTGTTCAATAGCAGACCACAAGGATGGTCATCACTACTCTAAGACCTAGATCTGAAAAATCTTGTTGACTAGCGACATCGTTATACAACACATTCTGTGTCTCTCTGTGTGTGTGTGTGTGTGATGTGTGCATTTTGTGTGCATGTGTGCATGTGTGTGTGTGTCATAGTGTTGGTGTGACCAAACCTATTGCTCCGACCAGTTGCATCAACGTCCAGTGTGCACTGATCATACAGCACATCATCCTTGCTGAGGGTACTAAATACCTACCTATGTTACTGATAGATGTGTATACCGTGTTATACTTCTGACCATTGTGCCAGAGTGTATTCCATCTGCAAATCAAAAGTGTTTTCTATAGACCATTATGCGAGTCATAAAAGCCTCTTGTATTCTCTGTATTGACAGAACCCTTCACTGTGTTAAGGGGCCACATGATGTAACCATCCACTGCCAAAATTCCTCATGCTTCAATTCCTAAAGCATCTCCTGAGCTGGATAGTTGGCACAGGGGGTAAAGGCTCTTGCTGCCAAGTTTGACAGCCTCAGTTAAATCCCCCCAGAGTTCCCATGGTGGAAGGAGAAAACCAACTCCTGCAAGTTGCCCTCTGTCCTCTCCACAAGTTCTGTGGCATGCACACACTCACACACTCACTCTCTCTCTCACACACACATGCAAGTGAATAAACAACACAATTTAAAAATATCACTAAATTACCAAGTGACTCGTGTACTTATCCTTTAAAAACCAGAGTTTTTAAACACAGGAAGGCCATCTGATTTTATGCCCTGTTCTCTGATATCATAAGCCTTAATGACACACAGCATTTGGCATATGCTAAAAATGTAGTTGCAGCTCTCTTCCTCATCAGAGTGAGCTCTGACCAGCCACAAATGAAACAAATATGGTCCTGACCTTCTGGCTCTTTCCCACTGAAACAAGGATGGACAAATGACAACGTTTGACCAGTAGCTTCAGCAACTGGTGTTAAATGGTCAGCAGAATTTCAGCAAAATTTTAGTATAGATTGGGTTTGTCACTTGAGTGTGTGTGTGTGTGTGTGTGTGTATGTGTGTGTGTGTGTGTGTGAGAGAGAGAGAGAGAGAGAGAGAGAGAGAGAGAGAGTGTGTGTGTGTGTGTGTTTGTAGATGGGATGAGTATTGGGGAGCATAACATAGGACAGATATCCTATACCAGAGAAAGCAGGTCAAGTTCTTTTCGCAAGAAGTCCACAGAAGAAACAAAGGGTACTCTGGTATTTTTGAGTTTTTGGTTTGGGTGCCTGGCTAAGGCCCAGTGACCCTTTCCTTTGTGTCCCATTAGACACTTAATACCCCTCTACCAGCTTTGTCCCTTAAGCCCAACAACTCAGATTTATCTTGTACACAAATGAGCTTAACAAATTCAGGGGTTTCCCTCTGGAATCAGATTCATGGTCCTGTGTCTTATGTTATCTAAAATATCAAGGAAGGGCACTGGTAATTTGAGCAGGATTTCCTGCTAAATTTGGCCTGGTATTTGGGAAAAGATTAGGAAGTTGGGAGAAGATCAAAATATTTGTTTCTCATTCCATAGGAAAAGATAGAGCAAGAGAGGGGAGTGAGAGGGAACCAGAAAAAGGGAGAGGGGGAGAAGGGGAGAAGGGAAGAAGGGGAGAGGGAAAGAAGGGGAGAGGAGGAGAGGGGAAGGAAAGAGGAGAAAGCACAGGGGAAAGAAATTCACAGAAAGAAAATGACAATGAAAAGTTATAAAATTCACCCACATCAAAGAGAGCAAGAGAACAGTATGCCCACCACAGTGGCCAGTATCCAGAAGGACCAACTGTGGTCTCTCAAGTGGCTCGCTGATGATAGGACCTGCAGAGTCCACCATTATCAGATTCCAAATAGCCATTCTTCAGCCATTGGCCCTGGGCTCATGGCTTGCACAAAGAATGAGCCTGCCATAGTTTGATGTTTTGCAAAGGTTCGTTCCAAAGAACACGCTGGAACCAAGCCGTTGTTTGTTTTGTGTGAGATTATAAGGTCACGGGTGCTCTATTTCCTGGCAGGTGACTTGCTTAGACTATGACTGTGGTTCAGCTTTCTTGGCAATGCTGAGAAGTCCTTTACCATTTGACAGGCATAATTTCACCCTTTCTAAAGAGGTCTAAAACCCTGTTTTGGGGAGGCAGTTCCCATTCATGGACCCAGGCTTACTTTGGTTCACTCCATCATCCTTCGAGGACCTGGTAGAGTTCTCTCTAGATGTTTGTAATTACTTCCATATCATACCTTGACATATATTTTAACTTTACCACTTTAAATAACAGTGTTGTTGAAGGCGACATCACAACAGAAAGTTTTGGATAAGCCAAACAGTCATGGGGCTGGAAAAACAGCTCAGTGGTTAACAGCATGTACTGATCTTTCAGAGGACCTGGTTTTGTTCCTAGCACCCACATGACAGCTCCTAACCACCTGTAACTCCAGTTCCAGGTTTAACACCCCCTCTTCTGGCCTTTACAGACACTACATACACATGGTACACAGATACACATCCAGTCAAAATACCCACACACATAAAATAAATGTAAATAAATCTTTTTAAAATACTTTAAAATTATTCTTTGATTGATGACATGGTGACATTTGTAGCTTTAAAGACTGAATGTCAAATTTTCTTCCATGTTTCACAAATAATACTTTAGTTTTGGGGATGAGATTGTAGTGGCCTATTGAAGGTATTTCCCATGGACAGTGGAGTTCTTATTACTTTAACTGGAAAATTCTACAACTGTCTGGATCTCATGTCTCCCACACAAGGTTTGTAAGGGACCACTCCCCAACTCCAACCACAGATCCAAAATGAAAAACAACGTTCCTTTAGGAAAAGCGGCTGCAAAGCTCAAAGGGGTACTCAGGCGTTGCTAGGTTTTCAGTCGGGCATCTGCAAGAGAGACAGAATGGAGAGAATGGAACAGATGTTTGATTGCCGATTCTAATAAAGCTGGGAGCTCTGGCCTCTTGCCTCTCAGTTGTCTGTAGCGTGACTCTGATGAGCTAGACTGTGGATCTCCCATTTACAATCTTATCACCGAGGATGGAACTGGTACCCATTAACAAGCTCTCCGGAGCCAGAACTTTGGAGATGTGACACTTTCCAGGCCAAAATCTGTCAAAAAGTCCAGAACAAGCTAGCTGATTTCTCTCCTCGGGAGAGAAGAGAAAATATTTCCATCTTCCCAGACAAGGGCTTCTGGCACTTTGAGTGAATGGTGCAGTGATGAAAAAAGGCTGGATTGTGGCCTTCCTAAGGAAACGGGTTTCCAAAGAACACCCTGAAGAGGAATCACAAGCTGTTCCGATTCCTTCTTCATGGCCATCATCTACCTCCTCTTTCAGAAAATGTACCATCCTCATCAGGATCTCCAGTTTCAACCAGAATGAGCTGTTATGTCGTGACACATTCAAACAGGCGGAGATGTATATTCGAACAGCGAGTGTTCTTCAAAACCTGTTCTTAATTATTCAGAGTGCCTAAACTCTTCCTGGGGTTGTCTTCCTCCCCACCCTCTTCTCTGAACATCTGTTTAGGCCGAGATCAGCAGGGTCAGGTTGTGACTGGTCACTGGCTTGTCTGTGAGGGGTGTCGTCTAAGGCCTGGTTGTGATGGCAACAGGATCAGGGCTATGATTAGCCAGCAAATAATTCTAACTGGGAAGCTCTGTTGTGGTTTCCCCCAGAAAGCCACACTCTAGACTCCTTTGAAGAGAAGCTTTTATGCCCCTCAGTTATTATTTTACTTCTTCACAGTAACTTATCTAGGCAGAAAGCAGAAGAAAACTCGAGCAATTTAGAGCGACTCCTCCTACGGTCATGGTGGTTTGGGAGTATGAATGCCCAGAGGGCGAGGGAAGTATGGAAATGTATGGTAACAGAAAAACCATAGGATATCAGTTTCCTACTGCAAGCCTTGTTTGGGGACATGTAGGGACCTGGGGAAGCCTTGAGTGCATGTGTAGAGAGCAGGCAAAGTCCAGAGTAACTGTGTGTCGTTTGACATTTGCACAGCCATGTCAAGAATCCCAGTGCTTCAGATCCTCTTCTGCAGGGGATGAAGCTCAGAGGGATGACAAACCTCTTCTCCTCTGGCCAAAGTGTGAATGTTGTCATCCTGTGCAACTAGTAGCAATTACAGCTCCCTCCCCTAGACGTTTACAGCTCAAGATAGCCAGCCTATAGACTATGAGCTGTGGAGACTAGCTAACTCTTCCCCTTGCACTGCACGTAATAAATGTTCTGGGTTTCCAGCTGTTGTGTGGAGGCTGGTGCAGCTCCATCAAAGTGCACACAGCCCACACGACCCCAGCTTCCTGTATGTGTGTCTGTTTCCATCCTTTCTTTATTCCCTTGCCACCTTGAGTGAGGGTATCAGACCCAAATCCCATGCATCATGCTGGGGACTGATAGGTCAGAATTACACCCAGATAATTGTGGAGGCTTTCAGGTAAATTAGTGTGAACCCCTTTGTCCAGGGGATGCATTCCATGTCTGTCTTATCTGGAAATTCATGCTGGATCTTCGAAAGGCATTGTGAAGGCTGAGGAAGAGTGCAGAGCACACAGAAGAACAGCTGTAAATGGTTGGGGAGCTAATGGCAAGGAAGCCAATTTGCAGTCTTTACAACGGGTAAAGACAATGGGTCTGGAGAGATGGCTCACAGCAGAACGAGTGCTTGCTGTACAAGCAGGAGGATCTGAGTTCAAATCCTCAGCATCCAAGTAAAAAGTTGGGTGTAGCCCCCTGTGTCTGTAACTCCAGCACTGTCAGGGTGTGTGGAGACAGGAGACTCTCTGAGACTTGCTGGCCACCAGCCCATCTCTGGGTTCAGGAAGACATCCTGTGACTTCCATGCACTTGTGTTGGAGCAGAACGAAAGCAGACGATGCACAGCCAGGAAATGAATGAATGAATGAGTGGATGAGTTATCAGACAGATCCTCTGGGCCAGTAAAAATTAAGGAAGAAGAAAGAGTATTGTAACCATGGCCTAGACAGTTAATTCCTTGGGACCGTACTGCAAATTTTCTTAAACAATGTCTATGTGCTCCTCACAAGGACCCAACAACAAACAAAAGCATAGTCCCACAGAAGTTCTGACTCAGAACCAATGACTTCATTGGGCTTTCTGAATAGGCATGGGTGAGGGGTCACCTGCAGGAGCATAGGTGACCCCAAAGCAGCCACACCAGAAAGCCTTCACCCAGCATGGATGATGGCTTCCCACAGCCTCAAAGATGGAGTCCTTCCCCTAGTGTTCCCCACCTACATACTCCAGCACCTCCCTCCCCTGGGCTCCAAAGTCACAAATGTCAACAGTCCCTAAACCCACTCCTGATGGACCCGTTCTCAGGCAGGCACAGCTAATCTGATGGAGATGGTGGCTTTTTCGCTGGGAGGACGGTACTGTACCGCGTGTTGTGACCACACTACTACCTGGCTGAGCAGGACCCTGCAGCACAGTCCCTCCGCAATGCTGGCTGAGAGACTCAACAGATGGCTGTGTGGCAGAAGCCACCTGCACCTAAACATGTACCTCTAGGCACAAACAACAGATGCTGTGCCTGAAAATCTGCCCCCCCCCCAATCCAATGGAAATGAAGATTAGTTCTTAGTAGAAAATCAGAGGTCATGTGGTTGGGAACAGATACTCCGGGGACTAGGTGTCCCTAGCTGCTAGAGATCCCCTGCCCTGTCACCTGCGGAGATGGATTGGGACTTTGTTCATGATCATCTAGCTTGACAGTGTGGAGAGAAGGCGGAGCCCATCCTCATCTCACCGTCTACACTGAAGCACAACATGACTAGTGTTGGTCCAAAGGCCAAACACACTGTCAGCAGATAAGAAGCAGACATGGTGCTGCCCTTATGAGAAGGAAGCTTGCCCCTGCCAACGAAGGCACCACATGATGCCTTCTGACTGCCCTACACACAGCCAGGTGCAGGAAGAGACACAGAGCATTGGAACTTAATCAAGTTTGTGGAAACAAACACGTTCCTGTAGCAGCTAGAAACGAGTCAGGTTTACAGGCAGAACCAGGATGAAGAAGCTGCTCACTGAATTTGCAAAGATGGGAGGAGGATTTAGATTGGGGAACAAAATGGGTTCATGTCGGGCACAGCAGTTTTATGGTGGCAGATGGACATGCAGGAAGATATCATAACCAGTGAGTTGGGACTATGCACCTGAGACTCCCACAGGACAAGGGTCAGACATTTTGATGTTAATGACTTGGGAAGGCAAGTAAACAGAGGGTAAAGGAGGGAGGGAGCGGCAGAAGGCAGGAACGCAGAAGTGCAATGCACATCCAAGGGGCATAAAAGGAACAGATGGGAGAACGGTGGGGGGAGGCAGATCAGAACAGCCTGATGGCCCAGACAAGAAGGAAATGTCTAGAAGGCAGCATTTAACAATAGTGACTTTCATACACAATTTTTGGGGGAGGATGATGTGAGGACCAACAGTGATGGATTTGGGCAGGGAAGGTGATGTCAGTACTAACAGTGAGTGGATTGGGGCTAGAGAGAATGGCTCCATGAGTAAATGGCTCACTGCACACACCTGAGGATCTGAGTGTGGTCTCCAGCATCCATAACCCCAGGACTGGTGGGAAAGAGACCAACAGATGTTGGGGGTTTACTAGCCAGCCAGTCTAACCAAAACCAGGAGTGGTAAATCCAGTGAGAGACCCTGTCTAAAAGAAAGGAGTAGAGAGACAAAGGAAGGCACCCAACACTGACCTCTGTTTTCCATACACTCACATGTGCGCACACATGCTACATACATATATACATACTTACAATATAATCCATAAAAACAAAGTTGAAACCTGCCAATTATCTCATAAACCCTCTGCATGCTCATCCTAACCCAAATTCTTCAAAAGTCAACACTAACCTCACTTTTACTGAAGTCACGCTAAGCTCTTCCTTAGGGTTTAATCACCTACAACACAGCCCCTAGTTCTTCAGTATTGACGTCTTTACGTGTCTCCAATAATCTAAATGTTTCCCCTCTGACCCTCTCCAACTTTTTAATGTAACTTCTTTGATAAGGAGAACAAGTTGTCCTGTGCAGTGGCTCACCATGGATTTTACTCTCACTGATACCTGGGTGTGGAGCTAATCACTGCTGCATCTCCACAGATCTACTGTATCGATGGCCAGCACAATCCTCTAACATTTATTTTTAAAATCATGTGTAATTCACACGTGCTGGGTGTGTGGGTATGCATATGTGAGTGTAGCTACTACACCCAGAGGTCAAAGATGCTGAATCCCATGGCCTCACAGGCAGTTGTGAGTCACCTGACATGGGTCCGGGGATCTGAACCCAGATGTTATGGGAGAACAGAAAGTCTGCTTGGTTGTTCAGCCGCCTCTCTGGCCAGTAGCCTGTTATTATTTTCCCTCCTGACTCTTGATTTTAGATGCACCAAGAAATACAATTTTAATGCTTGTTCTCAAACCTTATAAAAGTGGGGTTTTTAGTGATTTTGGTTAATGGGAATTTGCTCAGGAAAAAGACTCAAATAGTCTCCAAGTTATGAAGACTGACTGAAAAACTACCCAAGTTTTTACTTGAAAGCCTAATTTAGCTAGGTATAAAAAAATCTTAGCTCCTATTTCTTTACAACATCATCTTAAACACATTATTCCATTCTGTTTTGCCATAAAGCACAGTTGGAGGACAGTCCAATGAGAGTGATTTTCTGCTCTATAACTTACTTGATTTGTGTGTGTGTGTGTGTGTGTGTGTGCGCGCGCGTGTGCACACATGCATGCATGCATGGGTGCCTGTGCATGCATGCACCACGTGTGTAGGGATGCTTGAGGAAACTAGAAGAGGAAGTCAGATCCCCTAGGCCTGTACTTGCAGAGAGTTGTGAACCATCCAACAGGGGTAGCAGGAGCTGAAGTGGGGTCCTCTGTAAGACCATCAAGTGTTCTTAACCACTGGGCATCTCTCCAGCCTCCTGGCTTTTACATTTCCCCCACACCCCTTTCATGGTATTTTTTTAAGGCCTCGCCTCTTGATACAGTTTTAGGGACACTCACATCTCACATGACTTATTCACTGTGGCTCCTTTCCTTCCGTGCTTAGGTTCCCTGATTTCCTAATCTTGGCCCTGGTGTACCTCTTCATAGAGTTTTCAAAGCACATGTCTGCGTGAGCTCTGTGCGCTCTCACCTTCTTCTCCTTCTGTATTTGAACCTGCTTCTTGCCCTATGTCTATTTTGCTCAATTTCAGTTCTGCTAAATGGTTTATGCTTGGCAAGTGACAGTCTTGGCAGGTCTTATTAAGATTTCAAGAAAGGTAGACTTTCTGTTAGATCACAATGCAGACTCCTTTGAACCCTGCGCCAACAGGGAGCACCAAACCATATTGGAAAGCACCAAAGCACATATTGGAAAGCTAGGGACTCTCGGCACATTGGCTGCATTCTCTCTCCTCTTGGCTTCTTCCTATTAATTTAATTTATTGCTGCTATCACTCTGGTCTGTGTTGCTGTTGAAAGTCTATTCCCCGCTAAATCAAAGCTCATCAGCCTGATTTGTTGACAATATTCATGTGTTTTGATTTTCCTGTTCTTTGCTGTATTGGAGGAAGATTAAAGAGATTCAAAACTTTCTACTATTGGCAGACGAGTCTAAGAAATTTATACTTTTGCATATCTCTGATATAGTAAGAAAATTTAAGTGTATGGTATGTATTATTCAAAAAGAACATTATGATAACAGACACTTTGACATGTAAGCTGAATGACATGTAAGAAGCTTGGACTGCAACCAGGTTCAACCCCAGCTCTAGGATTCTGCAGCCTGTCTCAGAGCAGCCAGGATAATGAAGGACACAGACTGGCACCGATTAGACCTGGGTTCCATTCTAGCCCTGCCACTGGCTATTTTCCTGACAGGCTCCTCTGTGCCTTTTCCTTTCCTGATAGAAAACTGGAGATGACATCACCTGCATGAAGCCAAGCTCCACACCCCCAGTAGTTTTTATTGCTCTAAAAGTTATTTATTATGAGGGGGCATGCACGGAGGTGAGAGGAAATTTTATGGGAGCGATTCCTGTTCTTTCATAGTGTGGGGCCCGGGATAAAACTCAAGCCATCAGGCTGGGCCACATGCACTTTTATCTACTGAGCTATCTCACTGGCTCTTTCCTTGCTTGCAGAAAGAAACACTGCTTTAAAAAAAATCCTTGTGAAATGAGTTAGCACAATCCAAATATACCTTGAAATGCCTTCTGATATATTGCGACTAAGCTGTAGTCTTGAAGCACCTGGAGGATTTGGCATCCTCATGCTATTAGGATAAATAGGAGTATACAAGGACTGGTACTACTTAGACGAGAGGGGACAGGCCCTTCACACAGGTCCTCCAATCCTGTCCATCAGGGAAGATCGGGTGATAGATAATGCAGCCTGAAAAGCTCCTGGGCATTACACTCTGGGCAGTCTGCTGACACAGCCTTAAAGTGAAAAGCAAAGACTGCCAGTCACACGGTCCCACTTGCTCTGCCCGCATCACTCTAACACATCGGTGTGAAATACAAAGAGTTACTGCTGCCATTATTTGCCACTCCACTCCAGACCATGAGTATCTGAAATCTCCCAGTGTGGGAAATGGCCTCTGATGAGTGCTCTGTGGATGCCTGACTCTGGGAATCCTTAAACTACAAACACAAGATTGCTAAACACATTGAAAACCACACGCAGGCATATTCTTCTTTCTAAAGGCTGCCTAGCCTGAAGATATTTTAAACTATTCTCTTTGTATGGGTTTTCTCTGCTGCAGCCAACACAACACCTTACTTGGGCTCTCGGTTCCTCTCTCCCACCCATAAGCCCTTGTATCTTACTCCACTTGGCACCACCAGGGCTTGGCACAGCAATTTGGGCTGGATTGATCTGCACCACACGGTCAGGAACTAACTGGATGAGTCTACCTCTTTCACCCCCGATTGTCCATACTACATTACCTCATTTGATCATGTAGTTTGATTTCTAAATGTTTCTGGGAGGAGAAGATTGGGAAAGTGAGTTTCAAAGCCACCTATTTGGGCCAGCTCAATGGCTCAGTGAGCAAAGGTGCCTGCTGCTACCAAGCCTGATGGCATGCGTCTGATCCCTGGGACCCGTGTGGTGGAAAGGACAGATGCCTGCAAGAGGTCCTCTAACCTCCATGTGTGAGCCATGGGATGCATGTATACCCTACACACACACACACACACACACACACACACACACACACACACACACATGTACAAATAAAATACATAAAATATTTTAAAACACCAGTTTTAGAGAAACTATATCTCTGGGTAGTTATAATTATTCATGTCTAAGAAACACTCATTGGAAGGAATTAAGTGGAAAGGTTGAGTGTGTTAGGAATAAATCTGAGGGCTTCCTGAGAATTATATTTTAAGAATACAACAAATAAACATTGGCTCTATTATGTTTCAGAAACTCCAAGCAATTGTTTGTTTTACCCTAATAATAGGTAGAGCTGTATCAAACCGATGTAGACCCCCACGAGCAGGATCCTGCCTTGAGCTGGGGCAGACAGATCGGAAATAAACGAAACACGGGCATTAGCCTGCCAGGTGACGGCAGATGCTCAGCAGAAAAAATAAATATGGAGCGGGATAAAGCAAGACAGAGAGGAGTGGCCCTGCCGAGAAGTCAAAGAAAGACTGTCCAGGATAGCAGTGAATGGATTAGGGGAGATATAAACATGCAGCGCTGGAGAGGCACCGCACTGTGCAGAGGGAGGTCCAAGCGCCAAGGTTCTGTAGTGGAGCTGTGTCCCAGGACAAGGTCATCGCTGATTTACTTCCTTTCGGAATTTTGATGCGTGTATCCACTCCCGTGGGCTCGAGCACTCATTATGCCATGAAGGTGCCCAGAGTCCAGCTTCCCTTCTATGTCCTCCAGGCGTTCCGAGTTTGGCACGGTCAGTTCTGAACTCCTGAATGGCACACGGAAGCTACTCTATCATCAACTCTTCTGTCAATCAGTCACTGGCCACCCCAACCCTTCCATTTGTTCCTCTTGCTCCTTGTACATCTCACGGACAGTCACTGGTGAACCGTGTCAGCTCCGAGAATATGCCAGGCTGCTGACTCTTGGCTCGGTCAGCAAGTGTTTGCCTGGAAAGAGTGAGGACCTGAGTCGAATCCTCAGTGCCCCTAAAAAACATCTGGGTGCAATGAGTGCTCCAGTAACCCCAACACTGGGGAAGTGCAGACAGAGGGGTTCCTGGAGCTCATTGGCTAGCCAAACCCTGCTAGATCTGTGAGAGTCTGCCTTAGGGTTAAGATGGAGAATGCTCAGGAAAGATCCCCAGTGTTGACTTCAGGCCTCCACAGGTCCATGCACACACATGTCCACACACACATACATCCATGAACACACAAGGAAAAAAAGGTAAGAGTATTGTGACTATTGAAGAAATTCTCTACATCTACTTAAGAAATAAGCTGCTAAAACAGCCTTTAAATAAATAAAGTGTGCACCAAAGTGAACTTGTCCTCACTGTGGACACAGGTGTGCAGCCTGCTTTGTACAGCAGACCTGTTCCCAAACAGCAGATGTACCTTTAATTCCCCAGCCCCGAGAGTCATTTTCCATGCATTACAGGAGACTGTTGTTTGAAGAAACCCTGGAAGGACCATTACCTAAAGCCAATTTCTGGTGTTATACTCAATTTCTTGTATATGCTAAACTTCCTTACGTTTGCATGATGGAAGATCAAATCATGTAGAGGCCTAAGTATTGGCAGGTTTTTCCGAATGTTTCCATGTATGAGCCCATGTACATAAGAGAGTGTTTATGCATATGTGTGCATACATGGGTATGCGTGTGCGTGTGTACAAATTCACATGGAATCCAGAGGTTGATGTTGGGTGTCTTCTTCTGTTTTTGAGATAGGGTCTCTCACTAGACCTGGAACTGGCTAATTCAATTAGGCTCACTGGGCAGCAGGCTTCAGGGATTTATACGTCTCTGCCTCCCCACACTAGATTACATGCATGGGTAAGCGTGACTGACCTTTGCCATGGGTGCCGCATATCCAAGCTCAGGTCCCCATGCTGGTGCAGCAGGCACTTCACCAACTGAGCCACCGCCCCACCCCCTGGAAAGCTTCTAAGAACAGGGCCACAGGATTTTGTATTAGACAGGACAGACTAATAGAATCTGATTTGTTTCTAGAGGTGAGAAGCTGAACACAGCAGGATTGCCTGAGTGGGGCTGGCAGTGGTACCCGTTGCCAAGGTAGAGAGGAATCCCTCTGGGGGGGCCCACCTGCTCTTGCTCTCCTGCTAGCTGCCAGGATGTTGCAAAAATGATCAAATACCTCTCTGTACTGCAAGATTGATCAACTCCCCATCTGAGCTACAGTTCCTGTCCATTTCATTCTAAGAGAATCAGCATTTAAGTCTTAATTAGAAACAAACCCGTATAAAATCCCAACCACCCCCACTTCCTGGCTGTAATCTCGTAGCATACTGACTTCCAGGAAGAAACAGGGATACTTATCTCCTGGGCTGCTTCTGTTGTTCCTCTGCAAAGGAAACTTTAAGGGAAATGTGTGATTGCTTAGCGTAATTTCCCTCCCCTCCTCAGGCTACAGGAGGCAGTGCCTTGAAGCAAGTGAACAGATGGTGAGAGAGAGAGAGAGGTCTCTAAATCACTGCTCCTGCCCCTCCCCAAACCACAGAGCAACCATTCATTTCTACACCTTAGTAAAAGCCAGTGCGCGAGAGTGCCAAGCACCTGCGTGACCAGAGTCAGGGCTGCTTCACTTTAATGAGAAGAGGGATAATTGTATTCATGAACCATTTCACCCAAATCTTAGTGGCCAGCAGCTTCCTGCAGAGGCAGCAGCCGGGGAAGCGGGCACAACCTGCCTTCTATTAGGTCACACATAGAAAAGATCAGCAGGACTGTCACATGACGTCATTCCTCTATATGTCCTGTTTTGTAAGATGTAGCGAATTTTTTCCACACGTGTACCATTTATGTTGATGTAAGGTAGGGAGTGATTATTGTCTCTAAATACCATCTGCTCCACGGGGAGCATGAAGTGGGGTCCCACCTCAAAAAGGGTTTCCAAATTCTTCAGTTTTAATTGCTCTTATAGTGCTTACCATCAGCTCAACACAGTCTGGAAACCCTGAAAAGGGCTTTAATTGAGTTGCCATTATCAGATTGGCCTATGAACATGTTTCTAGAGGATTATTTTAATTGTTAATTGAAAGAGAAGAACCCAGCCCACTGTGGGCGGCACCAACCCTAGGCAGGTGGTCCTGGAATGTAAGCTAAGCATGAGCCTATGATTGAGACAGAAAGCAAGCCAGCAAACAGCATTCCTCCATGGTTTCTGCTGTAAGTTTCTGACTGGGTGCATGCCCTGACAACGGACTGTGGCCCGGAAGCATAAGCCAGATAAACCCTTTCCTCCCCTAAGTTACTCTGAACACCACGTCACAGCCATAGAAATATAGAAGTAGGACAGTCATGAGTATTGATAGAAATGGCCCATGCAAGCAAAAACTTCTCAGTAAATTTCAAGCTTGCTACGGGACAACTTTCTAAGACCCGAATGCTTGCTTATTGGCACAGGGACAAGTCTCGTGAAGGCACAGAGAGAAGAAGATTCACAGCTTATCCACCATACTTGTGCCATCTCCACTATTGCTAGCATCCCAATATGAGATCACGATAAGCCTAAGTGGTTTTCCCTTCCATAGTGCTACAGGAACCAGCCCCATCCCATCATGAGCTCAGAGCAGACCTGTGATACTTCCGAAATGACAAGAGAAGCAGAAGATGAAGTGACATCAGAGGAAGCCATGAATTCCGAAGGTTACCCCCTCCCCCCGCCGCCAGTCTCAGCCTCACAAACAGTAACAGCTCACAAACAGTTACAGGTGCTCCTCAGCAGGTGTCCAGTCTGTCATTGGGGTGGATGTGGCACCTCTAGATAGGCCACCTTTGCATGGGTACACCTGGCCAGGTGCGAACAAATAATGAGTATCGGGCTGTTATCTGGAAAATCTCAATCCATGTTTCCAAACATAGCCATTGTCTCTGAAATGGAACTTGGGTCTAGGTACGTAGATAAGGAGCTGTTAGCGGCACACATATGAGGCCGAACTTGTTTTACGGTTATCTATAGTAACCACCTGATTATTTAAATTCACACTTGTGCCTTAGTTTATTGTAGTCCTTATCTCTAGAAAGAAAACCATACTATGATTTCAGAAGGCTTTGTGAATGGCTGGGAGATTTTTCCCAGCAGTTACAGCTGCCCAGGGGTTTGCTTTAAGCTAGAAGGGACTGGGTTTGATTGAAAACCCTTTTTTTCTGGTTCAGATATTTCCAAGGATGGAACCTTCAAGTTTCTGGGGCCAGACCCTAATATGCTTTACTGAGGAGTAGGGAAAAAGTCACCCTTGAGTGACAGCCAGTGACTTCCAGTTTCTGTTTTTCAATCTAGGAGGGTCTGGATGACTCTGCCTGGGTTTCTTTTCTTTCATTGCCTGATGGATCAGCAGGCAGCAGAGATGCCAGTTAGCAAAGGAGAAGTTAGCTTCTCCTTTTTCCCTCTGAAACCAAAAGGCCAGACAGCAGGGAGGGTTGAACTTTTGCTCGGGTCCTATGGCCACAGTTGCTCCTATGGGGGGAAACCTCCCTAAGAGTAACTATTTGGGATTGGACTTGACTAGACAGGTGTTAGGGACTATGAGGTACAGGAGAGAGGGCAGAGAATGTAAACAAACATGTAATCATGTGTGAAATCCACACTTATCATCCAGACAGCGTTATCCAAAAGGGTGTTGTGATGCCCTGTTAGGTTCTGTCCAGTTCTCAGGATTCCAAGTTCACAGATGAAGAGGCGGTGATATCATTTATGAATCTTACAGACCCCCAGGAGACGTGTATGGCATGGCATGGAGTCGAGGTTTGGGTGTCGGGGGAGAGGGTCTCTGCTACCAATATGGCCTGCAGAGTGTCCATCCACATGAGGTAAGAAGGCAGTCTGGTCTACTCAAGGCAGAGACAGGTGAGTTCAAGGCAAGCCTGGTCTACATAGTGAGTTTCAGGGCTAAATGGAGAAACCCTGTCTCAAAAGAAAAAAAGGAGGAGGAGGAGAATAATAGCAAAATAACAACATTATTAAATTTAAATATAGACTGTTTGTAGGTACATTTTACAGAAACTTTTTGAGTGTATAAACATTTTAACAGGAGTAATATTGAAAGCAAAATGAAAATTAGAATTGTATGCCTAATCTTCAGATAAAGGGGAAAGAATAAGAATGTATTTTCTTGAATATGTATAAATAAACTCTAAGCATTAAGAAACTCTTAAAAAACAAAAGAAGAAGGCAGTCTAGTTTGACATGACTCTGACCCAGCAGCTGTTAATGCAAAGACCTCTGTGCCTCCTTCAGTGGTTGGCTGAAAAGCAAAATAGTTGGAAAATTAGAACAAGATCAGGAACCTTAGCCCAGCTACCTCAGGATGGAAGCCTGTGCCCCTACCTACTTCTGGTAACCTCTTGACATGTTGCTAGGCCACCCTTTTATTCTCCCATTGGCTAAATGTAAGAACCGATATCCGTATCACATTGGCCTGTGGATGAGAAGATAGCACAGCTCAGCAAAGTGCCAGGTGTGAGGGCCCCCTGGGCCCTCTGCTCTTTTCTCCGTCCCTCACCATCTGCAATCACAAAGGGATTCTTTTCTCTGCTTATTGCCTCCTTTGCCCTCCCAGCTGTCACTTCTTGGAGTGACTGTTTTGTTTGCCCCTTTCTGAAAACTCAGACGAGCCGAAGAATCTATAAGACGATACATGTTCGATATGTTCTGAATGACTGGTTCCTGAAAGGGAGTTATTATTTAATGTAAAAATGACTTTAGTAGCTAATTATCTGAGAACATTTTTTTTTTTTAATCTGGCACTTAGTAACGATGACCTTATATCCACCTTCAGGACCCAAATGACATCCTGGCCTCTCAACAGAAACTACCAGCTCCCCAGTAACCATTAGCCTTTGTCTCCTCCACACCAGGGGATGGAGAAGTGTCTTGGTGGGTGCAGGAGATAATCCTCATTTGCTCTGGTGTGAAATAGCACAAGCAGCATGGGTGTTCTGTGAGGCTGTGATTAGATTCAAAAGATCAAAGCTGTGACTAACGGGGCAGCCGCTCCCCTAAATGGTCTTTTCAGCTGATGGGAGGAGATGGAGGTCTCAGGAGGAAGCTTCACGAAGTGTTTGCCTCAGGAGGGCAGGATTGCTTATCGCTAAAGCAGGTTCTGAGCATCCCTTATCCACCTCAGCTGGTGTGGGCCCTCTTTGGTCTGTCCATTTTCAGCCATTTGGGTACAATGAATGTGTATCTCACCCACAGCAGGTCTCATGGGCCTCCAGGACTTAATGGGCCTTGATCCTTTATCAGCGTGCTAATCTGTACACTCAGGTGTTCCGTTTAGTTATTAAAATGTCAGTGGGCGTTCTAAAATGTTCCATTTCCCAGAGATTCTAGAATTTTCCAATTTACAGGATTAGGATGAGGTAAAAAGGACACTCATTCCAGCAAACCTCTCCCGCCCCCAAATTTCACTAATCAATATGAACAACACATTGATTGGTCTTAAAAAATTACGTCTAATATAAAATAAACACACAATATACAAAATATAAAAGTTTGAAAACAAGGCAATTAATGGGCATCATGGGTAGGCGGGAGAGGCTGTTACACTAGTTTTCCATTACCATATAAATAACCCCCTTCAGCCATGGGAAGGGTTATTTGGGCTCACAGTTTGCAGGAGTCCACCCACAACCACTGGGATCTGTTGTGAGGCAGATATCCCAGTGGGAGTGTGCGGTGTAGGAATCCACTCACCCTATATGTCTGGGAAGCAGAGAGAGAGAGAGAGAGAGAGAGAGAGAGAGAGAGAGAGAGAGAGGCCAGCATCCCATGATCCCCTTCAAGGCATGTGACCACTGAGCTACCTTTCTCCCACTAGGCTCCACCTCCTACAGAGCCTGCCATTAACAGGAGTCTATCTCCAAATTACAGCTGTGAGTGAGGTTGAATTGTTTGAGTGAGGGATGGAGTCTGTCTTTACGTTGCCATTGTTATTTGGTTTCCATGGCAACACTATAAGACACACTGTGCTTGGGTTTGATGAAGACAGTGATTGTCACGACTAGCAAATGTGTTCATGGTATTAGGTTAAGGATTGAAAATAAGCAAACAAAAGATCCTTTAAGAGTTCTCATTCCCTTTGACCTTTTAATAATTCCCTGGCTGATTCACAATAAGGAGCAACCTAGAAACACACACAAAGACATCATCTATCATAGTGTTATTTAGGGCAAAGAAAAGTCTGGAAATAATCTAGTATCCCGCTATAGTGAGTGGCTCACTAAATGCCAGTACAGTCACATGGTGGCATGAGGTACGGTCATTGAAATTTAATTTTGAAGACTAGACAATGGCTCAATGGCACAGAAAAGTACTCATGAGTATTGTTAGTTTAAAGAATAATATAGATGCTGGTTAGCTTTCCATCGCTATAACAAAATACCCGAAATAATCAACTTACAAAGAGAAAGGGTCATTATGAGTTTTGGTGGCTTCAGTTCCTAATGAACTGGCCCTATTGCTTGAGGCTTGTGTCAAGGGATTATATCATGGCAGGAGAGCACAGAGGACCTTCGAGTGACATTCTAATTAGATATAGTCATTTGTTAATAGGATTCTATGCACAGGCACTGTTCCCTGTAGAGAAAATCGTGTTTTGGCTACAATGTGCCATTTTCCTTACAAATCTTTTTAATTAACTAAACTGGAGATTTGAGCAGAAACCAATTACATTGCCATCCAGCCAGCAAAAGAGGAAGAGGAGGGGACCGCAGTTCCCCAACCCCCTTCAAGGGCTGCAAGGGCTCCCACAGACTAACATAAGAACCTCCTCCCTTTAGCCCCCCTTCTCCTTAGACGGCATTTTCCTCCAAACTGAAACAATCCCTCCAGGAAGGAGGGGAAGGCTCATGAGCCTCAGAAAGTTAACAAAAGGTCACACAGAAACTTGAGGGGGTACTTGAGGGACCCCTCTTAGCAATATGAAAAGGAGTAGTGGCTGCCAGGAGAGGGGAATCTGACCAGTGCAACTGGGGTGGGCGGGGTAGACAGAGAGACAGAGGTGGAGAGATTCAGACAAGTAGAGGTGCACAGAGAACTCCAGGGTTCAGCTTTCAGAAGCCATCTTCCATGTCATGGTGGGCGTTTCTGTGATGCAGCTGGTTTTGAGTCCTCCCAATCCTGTACGTGACCCCTCACCCACATCCCTGCTAGGAACCCCAATAAAAATTCATTGGTTCATCAAATTGGTCAATGGGACAATTGATACTTTGGTCCGCATGGGTTTCCGTTTCTGGAGTGCATAGATGTATGTGTGTGCGTGTGTGCATGCGTGCGTGCGTGTGTGTGTGTGTGTGTGTGTCATACTATATCCCCACCTGACCTGCATTCCACCATCTTCTGCAGATGACACCCTGTTGTAATTAATATAGTTGGGAACCATTTATAGATGGAGGCTGCTCGCTTGTTTCCTGGCCGCCCAGACCCAAATAATCACACGGAAACTATATTAATTACAACATTGCTTGGCCTATTAGCCCAGGCTTCTTATTAACTAACTCTTACATCTTTTTTTTTTTTTTTTTTTTTTTGGTTTTTCGAGACAGGGTTTCTCTGTGGCTTATTTGGAGCCTGTCCTGGAACTAGCTCTGTAGACCAGGCTGGTCTCGAACTCACAGAGATCCGCCTGCCTCTGCCTCCCGAGTACTGGGATTAAAGGCGTGCGCTACCATCGCCCGGCTAACTCTTACATCTTAAACCAACTCATTTCTATTCATCTATGAATTACCACGAGGTGGTGGACTACTGGTAAGGTTCTGCATCTACCCTCTCTATATATCTCTTCCATCCTGGCTATATTCTGCTCTGCCATAGGCCAAAGCAGCTTTATTCGTTAACAATAAAAGCAGCAGATAATACAGAAGGGCATCCCACATCAATACCCTGTGAACCCAGCATTTTTACAGATAGTCTTGGGGGAATGGGGAATCCAAGATTCAAGCTATAGCAAGAGATATACAAAAGGAATGTCTAAAGGTTATAATACTAAAACATTTTGTATTTCAGAACAAGCCAAAAATGTCCTTGTTAGAACAACTTTCTCCTTTGAAGATGAATGGGCTGGGATCCAATCCCTGCAGACCCTCAGCTTTTACCATTCATTTAGAAAGAGGCATCAAATCACCAAATAGCCTGGTTGGAAAATAACACCTGTTTTCTAGGTGTCTTTCATCTGCTGGCACGGTGAGGTTACTGCGACGAATGCTGAGCAGGGGGGAACGAGAACTTCACCTCTTACTATTGACCGAAACTCAAAACTCAAAACACAGTTGGAGCACACAATAATTGAGCTGTGTTTTCTCTAGAGGTACTTACATGGCTCTCTCCAAAAAAACATCAGCAATGACCTTGGAAGTCAGGAAAGAGGTGGGGTGAAATGTTTATCACCTATGGCTTCCAGGTTTTCTTTTGCTTTGTTGTTGTTTGTAGTCATATTATTGGAGAAGTGAAAATATTTGGGGGTAGAAATTTGATACTGTAGTTACCCCACTGCTGGTCACGGGGTTTGGGGGTGAGGCAATATTGTCACGTGGGGTACTGTCACTTATCTTAGATGGCGGTCTACTTAGACGTATGCGGTCTTCAACAGGGCACTATGTCCAAGCAAAGTTGGCTATAAAATCCCATTTTCAAAGCTAGAATGTGTCCTTTCCATTAAATAAATCTTTATGGGGCTGGGGAGATGGTTTGGTGGGCAAAGAGGCTTGCCACCAAAGGAAAGTGGAAACCCATGTGGTGGAAGGCTAGAACAGATGCCCACAGATTGTCCTCACACCTTCACATGTGTGCCCTGGCACGTGTGTGAGGACACAACATAGATTCGTGTGCATGGATGCACACACACACGCACACACGCACAAAAGCACATACATACATACACTAAATAGATGTAAAAACATTAATGACTAAAACCTTATAATAAGTTTCAGATTTATTCAGAAAGATAAAGTTTGCTGGCTAAGACAGAGAGACAATGGGCACTACCACACTGCCATGCTGATGGTGGGTCCTTTGTTCTTAAGGACACAGTTGACCTGCATTTCCAGTCACGGTGGCACTTTTTACAGCCATGAGATGTAAACGCCACCCAACTGGGGAAGACATGATGGATGCCCAGGCTTGGACTTTGCAGTTCTCTCAAATGCTGCCTTTACCTTCTGCTCCGTTCTCCTGGCTGGATGAGGAGTGGCCACCACAGACAGAAAGAGTCACCTCTGCATGTTCACCGGACCTTCTACAAAATCAGCAACATCTCATCTGGACACGGGGTCAGCAAGAAGCCTTTATGGGTCACACTGTAATGATACTGGGGTTTCCCTGTTATAGCATCCAGCATTGCTTACCCTCTCTTCCACCCTTGTCTTCCACAGGCTGATAGACTGAGCTACAGGGTGCTTCCCTATGAGAATTATCCATCATAGGAGCTTTGGCTGCTGAAAAACCCTCTCACGGGACCAAGGATTTAACTGGCAGAGCACCTAACTGATGAGGGTCTAGGCTTGATGGAGAACCTCCTTCAGCCAATGGCCTTCGAGAGGTTGGACCAGGTTGAGAAGTGGCTTTGGGTACCAAAAAGCCATAGTCCTGCCCACTGCCCCTCTCTTCCCACACTCCACCCTGGATGTTGGACCCCCATTCCTGTTCTGTGGATTTTCCCTTTTAATAAAAGAAAACCTTAGTATACCCTATTTAGAGCTAGTGTGGGATTATTTAATTCTCGTTCCCCTCGCCAGACAGGCTTTGCTTTACAGGCTCAAATCCCAACCCCCAAAAACAATTTTTAATCCTCATGTTTGTGGCTGTGTCTATGTGAGCAGAAATTAGTCCACGCTTGTTAACTGTGTAGTGAGGGAATTCTGTGTGCAGGAACAAAACATGCTTCAATTTCAGAAGTAGAACTGCTATTCACATTTGCTTACCCATTCTCAATAGTTTTTTATCATTTTGTTTTTATTTGCATGTGTGTGCATGCATGTGTGTGCATGTGTGTACATGTGTGTGTGCCATATGTGTGCAGGTGTCCATGGAGGTCAGAAGAGGGTTAGATTTCCTGCCATTATTGGTGATTATGAGCCTGAATATAGTACCAGGTACTTATCTTGGGTCCTCTAAAATACTGAGCCATCTCTCCAGTTCCAATTCTTGATAATTCTAAGGCTATCTGACCACATAAGATATTGGTTTTTTTTTTTTTGTCAGCTATAGGAATAAGATACATCCCAGAAAAGGGAAGATAGCATAGAATATAGCACAAATCTGTGTCTTAAGGGAAAAAAATTATCTTACCCCGTTTTTGAATATGAATGACTTTGGGTTTTTATCTACCACTTTAATGGCATATTGCCTCAAGAGTCACATGATCAGACTGCTCTCCTGCGAGAGAACGGTCACCTAAGCTAACCACACCAGCATCTCTTGATCTTTCTATGGTGGATGGATTTACAAAGTGTGCCCCGTCCTCCATGTGTTCATCAACTGTGCGCCACTTGTTCATAAGGACCATGGATACGTGAAGAAGTGGTTTCCGGAGGGAGAGACGTAAGGACCTTCTTTCAGATTCAGGCAGCGTTTCCCTCTGGTTTGCTGCACACCAGTCACTGGTTCCTTGCACTTCCAGCCATCCCTGGTTTCCAAGGTCGCAGGCAGAAGGAGCAATGAGCGGGGCTTCTTTCGATGGGTTTCCATTACAAGCTGAATTTGCAGCCCAAATGTGGCTCTGTACCCTCACTAGAGAAGATGGATTGATCCTCTTCTTGGAGGCAGCACAGGGTGGTGGGTAAGGAAAGGCTATCCATTTCTCCCCGTGACAGGAGGCTGGCCGCAATGGCAGCTGTGATCACATTTGCTCCTGTTGCTGAGAACATTTGGGATACTAAAATAAATTGATTGGACTGAAAGCTTCTTTGCTTTCCTCACCATGTCATCGTAATGGGGAATCCATCCCCCTTTGAGCTGCATGACTACTGAGCTGGCATCCTGGCTTTCAAAATTACTCTGCCTTATAGCAAATCCGAGCTGGGGTTATTGGATTATGGGACAATGTTTGGGGGCTGTCGAAGGCCATCTTTCCTAAAGGCTCAGGGAGTCTTGGTCCATTATTCGTTCTTTAAATCTAGAGATGTGGATCTGGCCTGAGATCCCTACCTCATTCGTCTCTGATATTGCTAATTCCTTCCGAGGAGCTATTTACTGCCTGCCTACTATATACAAACTCATTCCCTGCACTGCAGTCACCCAAGACGACCATTCCTTGTGCACAGTATAGAATTCGTTTTTACATTTATCCACTCTATTATTTAGTACATCTGCGACGCGAGTTGCATGCACAGTGTGCATACGGCTGTCAGAGGACAACTCGCTGGCGTCTGTTCTCTCCTTCCACCATGTGGGTCCTGAGACTTGAACTCAGGCGTCAGTCTTAGCAGCAAATACCTTTGCCTACTGAGCCATCTCAGGAGATCTAAATCTGACTTTTTAAAAGTAGCTGCTTTGTTTTAGAGAAATAGCCCCCGTCACCTTAAAATACGTTCTTGCAGGCCACCTGCTAGTTATCTTGTATTTGAGCTAATGAAACATTCTTTTCTCACTATCAACCCATGCAAAATACCGAGTTTAATAAAGCAGTTTCCTTTCACGATGCTGATTTTTCTCATCACATGATCATGACAAGTTTCAGGTGAGGGACTGTGTCCTTTCCTATGTGTCCCACCCATAGGAAAGGGCAATTGGAGGGACGGGTAGAGAGAACAGTGAGGGCAGGGATGAGTAGGTAGGAAATGCTGGCCCTTGGACCCAAAAAGGCTTGAGTTCAGTTCTGGACCCACATCTACCAGCTGTGTGATGGTACCCAGATAGTTTATTAGCTCTGAACATTCAGCTCTTCCTCATGAAATAATTATTGAAGTTGCCATATAGATGCACCCTTGGGAGATGAAGGATTGCCTGGCTTACTGCGGGACTCAGTAAGTGGTCTCAAACAATAGCAGTCACCTGACTAACACTGAAAGGGTGTCACAGGAGTATGCAACTAGATTTGTGTGTGTGTGTGTGTGTGTGTGTGTGTGTGTGTGTGTGTGTGTGTAGAACCACTGGACCTGCCCCCTGACCAAAAGCCTGTTGTCATGAGCTAACCCTGCAAGAGAGTAGCTGATGGAGCTAAAAACGTGGTCTTTAGTAAATGTGATCTTCATTGTATTCTATCTTACTTGTTAACGGAAAGGGAATTCTTTCCTTCGTGTATGTGTGTGTGTGTGTGTAGGTATGGAAGCTATTGGACATCCCCAAGTGTTTTACACCTCTTAATTTTTGAGGCAAATGTCTCCCTGGTCTGGAACTTATGAATTAGGCTAGGCTGGCCAGCAAGTCCCAAAGATCTGCTTCTCTCTCTCCCCCAGTGCCAGGATTGCGTAGCACCACCATGCCCAGGTTTCTGCCCACTGTTCTAGGGATGGGCCTCAGGTTCTCATTTTGCATAGTTCACTGTTTTGGACTATGCTATTCTACAGTTGCTTTGGAATATGATTTGAAAACTCATCCACTGCTCATCATAATGAAATATTGAACAACAAATGAAAACCCAATACTATGTGATTGGATAAATGAAGACCAGCCCGTCTCTAGAGTGAAATACTCTAGGGCCATTAAACACAATTATGTACAGCTACGTTTATTGACATGGGAACATGGCTGTGTTAAGATGGTAAGTGAGATCAGGGCCAGGAAGACAGCCCCCAGAAATAGTAACAGAAATGGCCTCTCAGTGCTTGCCTCATAGTCTTTTTATATTCTTTTTAGATTTTGTCAAGTCACATAGCAAGCCTGAACTCTTTTTCATAACTATTGGCCCCAAGAGTGGCTCGAGAGAGGTGGTGGATCTGATGGGCAAGAAGAATATAGGACCTACATTGAACATGCTTTCTAGGAAACCCCACACAGCTGTGCACTAAGGACCAACTCTTGTTCTGAGCCCCAGGCTCCCACTGTCCATGCCTGCTTGGTCATCTCCTGCATGGCACGGTGAACACCTCCCAAACCTTGGCTGGGGATCCAATCCTCAATACGCTCATACCTCCTCACTGCTGTGGGAAATGCTCTTGTACACTGTAAAGATTTGTCACTCATATTCGCTTAATAAAATTCTGATTGGCCAGTAGCCAAGCAGGAAGTATAAGTGGGGCAACCAGACTAAGAGAATTCTGGGAAAAGGAAAGGTAGAGTCAGTCACCAGCCAGACAGAGGAAGCAAGATGAGAATGCCTCTCACTGATAAAAGGCACCAAGCCACATGGCTAACACAGGCAAGAATTATGGGTTAATTTAAGTTGTAAGAGCTAGTTAATAATAAGTCTGAGCTAATAGGCCAAACTGTTTATAATTGTTATAAGCCTCTGTGTTTCTTTGGGTCTCAATGACTGGGGAACTGGGTAGGACAGAAACTTCCTGCTATACCTCAGCTCCCTCTACACCAATGGTTCTCAACCTTTCTAGTACTACAACCCTTTAATATAGCTCCTCATGGTATGATGACCCACAACAACAAAGTTATTTTCATTGCTACCTTATAACTGTAATTTTGTTTCTGTTATGAATTACAATGTGTTTTCTGATGGTCTTAGGCTGTGAAGGGTCATTTGACCCCAAGAGAGTTGTGACCCACAGCTTGAGAACCACATTCTTTCCTACCATTCCACCTCCCCAAGGCTAAGCCCTTTGGCTGTTCCTTGACTTCTTTCTCCCATTTTTTTTATTCAGTATGTTATTACTCTTTATTGGCAACTTCTAGAAAGATCCCCAGGGGTGTCTGTTTCTCAGCACCTTCAAGAGTAATGGAGCCCAATAATTTCTCATCTGGACCACCTCACTCATTTCCTTTTTGCTCTGTACCTGGGACAATTGATTCCATAGCAGTTTAAAATCTTCCTTGAAGAATGTTTAATCATTTACATCATTCCTTCACACAAAATCTTCCACAGGCTTCCCCTTTAGCTCCAAGGAATGTTAGAGCCTCCCTCGAAGCCTTCAATGATCTGTCCCATCTTCATTCTCTTTGTGTGGTCTCTAAGACTGCTTTCCTTGATTACCCACTCCAAGCTCAGTTTGAATGAGAATGGTTGCCAAAGGATCTTACATTTGAATGCTGAGTCTCCAGTTGGTGGAACTGTTTAGCCAGGATTAGGAGGTGTGGAGGAAGTATATCAATGGGGGTGGACTTTAAGGTTTCAAAAGGCCTTGATAAGCCCAATCTCTCTCTCTCTCTCTCTCTCTCTCTCTCTCTCTCTCTCTCTCTCTCTCTCTCTCTCTCTCTCTCTCTCTCTGCTCTCTCTCTCTCTCTCTCTCTCTCTCTCTCTCTCTCTCTCTCTCTCTGTGTGTCTCTCTCTCTCTCTCTCTCTCTCTCTCTCCCTGCCTGCAGATCAGGATGTAAAGCTCTCCACTACTTCTCCAGCCCCATGCCTACCTACATTCTACCATGCTTCCCACCATGATGATCATGGACTAGCCCTCTGAAACCACGAGAAAGTCCCCAATTAAAGGCTTTCTTCTTTAAGTTTCCTTGGTCATGGTGTCTCTTCACAGCATGAGAGCAGTAAGACACCTCGACTCAGGGCTCTGGCACCTGCTGTCCCTTTGCCTAGACCTTCCTTCCTATTGCTCTCCACTTGACTTATCTACTCCTTTGTTTCCGTGATGCCCTTTTGGGTGCTCTGTGGGGTGGGACACACTCATCCCAATTCCTGCACCTCTTAAACCTCTCATTCTGCCTTATTTCTCCCCACAGTGCCTGATCCCATGCATTACAAACTTACTGCGTCACTGGTTATGTTTTCTTTCCCATCCGGACTTTATTCCTAGCACTTAGAAACTCGGAACATGATGCTGGAGCTAATGAGTAGATAAACAAATGGCCACTCTCCTGATCTCCTGGGTGTGTGATTTGCTCATCTCTCTGGAGATATTAATTACACTTATTTAAAATCCTGTTGTACATTTTCTATTAGCTATCTTCTTGGATATAAGTTTTCTTCAGCTCATTGAGCCTGTAATTCTATCATTTCTGTCTCAATTTGTTAGTGGTTCTCAGATGCCTGATGATGTTTTTTTTTGGGGGGTGGGGGGAATCATTTGAGGAATTGCAACTTCTGACACATAGTGCTATGGTTTAGGTGATGCCGTCGAGTCCAACCCAGACCACCTGCCTCTCCACCTTCCTCTTCCTGGACTTCCTTCATCTGAGGAGCTGCCAACCACATAGGAGAACATTGAGAGGTTGGAGGTTCCAAGAAGGCCAGAGAGAAAAGTCTAAAAGCTGATAGTGACTAGAACCAATCCTTTATCTTGGGAAGAGGAAACCTGCCAATACCGACAAATACGGAGCAGCCTTATCCATGTGTTAGAAACACACTGAAGTGATTTTTTTAAAATCAAGTTAGAATGCACCTGCAAATAAGAGCTTCCTAAAAACCTACAAAATAGGAGTTTTCTTCTAGATTAAATTTTTGTTGAAATGTACATTCTCCATTTTCTCCAGTTTCTCAAGCCCCCATAACTTTTCCTGTGAGAATTTCCTGAACCTTCCTTGGAAGTCTGATTCTACTGGCTAACTACAGCCGCCTGAGCCAAGAGCTTAGCATGGCCTCCTTGGAATAATGACCCAAACCAAGTATTCCAACAAAATCGGGAGAGGGGCTGGGCTGGAACAATCAAGGCTGCCCTGTGGCAGGCTAAGCAAGCAGCAAGCCTCCATCCTGGACAGACATCACTAGTGAGCTGTCCTCCGAGACCCATCCTTCTGGTAAACACCCATCACTCCTGTGCAGTTCTCCCTGGTGCTTCAACCGAGGCATGCTGCTCTCCTCAGTCCTTCCTGTTTCTCTCTTCCACTACTTACTTTTTTTTTTTTCTGCAGAACTAGAGACAGTCCCTCAGCCTGAGTAGGCAGGGGCCCTCAGGGAAAAAGTTGCACTGCTCCTTTTAAAATTCAAATATGGCAGTTTGTGGATAGCCTTCCCAACACTGGTTAGGGGAAGGGCATGGACCCAGGGACTCAAAATACTACAAAGGCCAACGCTGAACTCAGTGCACTGAGGACCCTGGGCCAATCAGACTGAAGCAGGCTACATAGAAGTGGGTGTCAGTCTGAGAATGGGACATCCTCCATAATTGCTCCAAAGGCAAAAGATGACATTGGGAAAAGATGATTGGAAGATTTGTCACTCTGAGCCAAAGGCTGGATTCTGGGAGAGACTCCATGTGTCCTCCTGGGGTAGCAGAGCAACTCCGTCCAAGGGCAACATCTACTAGCAAGCTTTGCTCCATCTTTGCTTGCTTGCTTGCCCCATGGGCCCGCTAGAGTACCCAAGTTCAGCTGACACTGATTAAGAAGCCCACGTGATGATCTGAAATGTCAAGTGCTTCTCCATCCTAATAAGATGCATCTGGAATCCTTCCCAGACGAGAAAAGCCTTGCTTCCCTCTGCTTCCAAATTAGAAAGATGGCAGCAGAAGCAGTGATGAATGAAAAGAAAACCAAAACCAGGTGGTGACTTCCTGCTGCACGAGGAAAACAAGATGATGTGTGATGGTGGCTTCAGCTTTGTAAACAACAGCGAAGGGCTGGAGAGGTGGCTTTGCCTTTAAGAGAGCTTGCAGTTCTTGTATAGAGCCTGGGTTTGGTTTCCAACCATAACACCTTGCCTGTAAATTCCAATGCTAGGGAATCTGACTCCCTCTCCTGGCCCCCATGGGTACGGCACACAGGCGATAAACATTCATACATGCTTGTTTGGTTTATGGCCGCCAGGCCAAAGTGCCACAGGCACTTTATATTAAATGACTCATTCTGTGGCACTTTGGTGACAGCAATGGGACCCTGTGAAGTCCTCAAATGAGAATGTATTTCTGAACTCTCTGAGCTGCTGCAGCCCCATGCATTCCTTGGCTTATAGCTGCAACCTTTTGAGCCCCTTTCTTGTGTTGACAGTTTCCCACAATGTCTTTTCCTCTATACATACATAACCCCATCTCCATATTTCTTCCTTTAAAATTGATTTATTTTTTGTTTTATCCTGTGGGGATATTTGTGGTCTATGTATATGGGGTGTTTGGGGTATGCACATGTATGTATGCAGATGCACGCCCTCTACGCACATCCTCGGGTCAGCGGAGGTCATGGGTGTTTATTACTTTCCACCTTATTCCCTTTAGATGGGCTCTCTCACTGAACTTGGAGAGAAGCTACCAGATGGAAAACCCCAGTAATCCTCCTGTCTCTGCATCCTACAGTGCTGGGGTTACCTGGCTTTCTGCATGGGGATTCTGGGTATTCCGACTGAGGACCTAAAACTTCCATAGTACTCTTACCCACCAAGTCATTTCAGCCTCCTATTTCACCTTCTGTGACCCACCTCTCAGAACTATAAAAAATAAAATAAAAGGAAAGGAAAGCTGAAAACTACATTTCCCAAATTCCCTTGCGGCTAAGGTCCCCAAGGTTCAGAAACACAAAATGAGGTGCTGTTGCCCAATAAGCCACCAGTGTGAGAGAGGATATTGGCTCTTTTTAGACTCCTTGGTTCTAGAAAGAAGCTCTGGAAGGAACTCTAGTGTCTATCTCGATGATGTTTCCAGGTATCATTATTCTTGCCCTTGTGTCTCCAGTCCAGTTTGTAAGACTTCCTGTGAACTATCAAAACCTCTTTTAATAAAGCATAAAAGTTCTTGTTTAAGCACACAAGGCATTTTGATGTCTGCTTTGTATCTAACATCGAGTGGCCAGCTAAAGGTTCCTGAGGTGGGGAAACACATTGCACTGACTGCAGAGGGCTTCAGAGTTACCTCCCAGGGAAATTCTAAAAAAAAAAAAAAAAAAAAAAAAACCCACAAAACAAAACCCCACAGCTACTCTTGCAACTGAACTGGCATAGTTGATGGCTAGATACATAATCACGGGAATTTCCTCTGGGCCTCAGTTTCCTCATCCATAAAATAGGGAGGCTATCACGTGCTTCCTCCATGTGTTAAACGAGAGGATGGAGGTGAAGAAACTCAGCAGAGTGAGCACTCAACGGCCCTCCGCTACATTCATCTTTTTTGGATCGCTCTGGAATGTTTACCGCCGTGGCTTTCAGTACTTGATAGATTCTCAGGAAGTATTTGTCAAACAAATTAGTCATGCACCTGGCTCTCCCTACCAGAAGGATTAACAGTCTTTTAATGACTCCTCAGAATTCCAGATTTATCATGAGTCCATGCTTCTCACACTTGTTGGACATTGACCTTTCCAATCTTAACATAGAGTCCTCTTGAAATACATCCTCCAGCTGTTCAAACGTGTTCTGTCCTCTGGGCATTGTTATGGGACAAAAGAACACACCCTACCACCTCTAACTAAACCAACTCCAGCAGACATTCATGAAGGGGATGTCAACATATGAGAAGCTTGTTGGTTACTGTTTTGAATCCCCATTTCCCACAGATCAAAAGTATCCAAGAATGTCTGTATTGGTCTGTTTTCTGTGGCAATAACAACATATTTGGAGCTGAATGGCATATAAAGAGTTCAGGATTTTGTAGAATAAAAGGGCCACATGGAAAAAGAAGGAGCAACAGGGTGAGGCAATAAGCCAAAGGGACTGGGGAGAGGGGCTCCTTCATAACGCCTTTGTCAGCTGACCGCACCACATTGGGCCGCCATTTGTTGGGGAAATATAAACACACCAATTGAAAGTTGTGAGTTAAACATTCATAGTTAAACATTCTGTTGCTAGAACAAAACAAGTCATGCTTACACCCTAGACCAAAACGTTCTCTAGGCAAACCACTCCCTGGGTAGAATCCCAAGTATTCTCCATAAAGGAAACTGGAACTTAGTTGGATCCTTAGACTCTTATTTGAGGTAGGAACAATCTGCTTCTCTATGCCTGAGCCACACCTGTAGACAAAAACCGTGAGAGAGCAGAACTCTCTGATCTATATCTAGGTGGGCCCTTTGTTTGAGGCAGAAGCACAATAACCTGGAAGGAACTAGAGAAAAGTTCCAACTCTCTGACCTTTGCTTAACATGGAAATAGGCTCACATTTTTGGGCCTCCATACATCTTCCTCTAGGAAGGATGGACAATCCCATCTGAAGACAGACGCTTCAGTGACTTCCCGCCTGGCCCCAGCTCTAAAGATTCCGCCTCAACATTATACACTGCAATGTGAGCTCTCCACACATCAGTGGTTCTCAGCCTGAGGATTGTGACCTCTTTGGGGGTCAGGTATCAAATATCCTGTGTATCAGATATTTGCATCACTATTCATAACAGCAAATTACAGTTAAGGAGCAGCAGTGAAATAATTTTAGGGTTGGGGGTCATCACAGCCTGACACAGCATTAGAACGGTTGAGAACCACTGTCATACATGAACCTTGTGCAAGAAGCCACACCTAAACCACGGCAGTCATTTGAAGACATTCTTTGGTTATATAGTGGGTCAGTCATTCATGTCCCTGTATCCACCTCCTTCAGTGGTGTCTGTTCCCACTGCTCTGGGTTTGCTGGTGTGACTCACTTTGGCTAATGGGATGAAAACAGACATTGCAGGAAAGAGGGTAGAAAGACTGTAGGGCCCAGGGGACATATGCTGTGATATGATAGCATCTTCTGTATATGAAAAAGAAGCTGTATCCATAAAATCCTAACACTATTGTTGCCTAAACAAGACCTGGACCATGACAATACCAGATGACATGACAGCATGAATGAGTGGAATCTCACAAGGCCTCGCTCCGACATGGAGAGTTAGAGGCAATGACTAGGCATGAAAGGGAGAACTTGTCTCCCCTAGGAACGAACCCCTTGGTAGCTTATCCAGTGCCAAGTGATCAGCCCTAAATACATACACCTAGGATTCAGTGGAGTGTGTGTGTGTAAAACAATAATAATTGAAGAAAAGGTCATGACTTTGAGAGGGACCTGGGGAAACACAGGAGAAATTAGAGAGGAAAGGGGCAAGAGGTGGGAATGAAATAATTCTCAAAAGAAATTTAAATTCTAAGAGACAATACATTTAAAAATACCTTGGATTTCAGAGGACACAGTTAGCAACTTTGTTTCCAGTACCAGAGAAGTGAGTGCTTGGAGTAACCACATTACGACCATACTTTAAAACTGCCTCTAAGTGTTCCCAGAGACAGGGGAGTGAGTAGCAGGCTGGTTTCACTATGTCTCAAAGACCTGGGTTCAATATCCAGCACCTACATGGCAGCTCACAACCATCTGTAACTTCAGTTCTAGGGGGTCTGATGGACTCTTTCTGACCTCTGAAGGAACTATTTGTACATGGTCCATAGAAATACACGCAGGCAAAACACCTAGACACATAAAATAAAAATAAATATATCTCAAAAACATGTTTAATTGCTACTCTAGGGGCTGGAGAGATGGCTCAGCTGTTAAGACTTGTTGCTCTTGTAGAAGACCCAGGTTCAGTTCCCTGTACCCACACGGTAGCTCGTAATCATCTGTAACTCCAGATTCAGGGGTCCAGCACTTTCCTTTGGCATCCACAGGCACCAAGCATACATATTGTGCACAGACATACATAAAATCAAAATATTCAATCACATAAAACTAAAAGTTAAAAACAATTAACATTCTAGAGCCAGTAAGATGACTCACTGGGTAAAGTCACTTGCTGCCAAGCCTGATGACCTGAGCTTGAACCCAGGTCCTTCAAGTGGAAGAGAAAACTGACACCCTCTGTCAAGCTGTCCTCTGACTTCCACAATATGTACACATGCAATAATTAAAAAAAAAACTATTATAAGAGTAAATTACTTTAGGGTATAACTATATGACAAATATTCAACTCTCCATTTTCTGACCAACAGACAGGAGCCACACATAAAATTAATACTGAATAACTGGTACTCTTAAAAAGCCTGATACTAAATTCTATTGTGATGGAAAAAAAGTACTGGCAATGAAATCACCGTTCTAATTACATCTCATTATTGCTACCATTAATTCACATTTCCAGAGTGCATGATGCCAAGGAAACAATGCCTTGCCCAGTGTGGAACCATAAAGTTCCTAACACAGGTGCATAATGGAGAGCTGCCTGCTGGCCAGAATTTGCCCAGCCATGTCCGAGCCAACCGCCTCCAAGTGCAGACAAGTTTCCCAAGCCTCCTTCCACATGTCCACTTGTCTATGCATCTAACAGGAACTGCATCCTTGCCTGCTGCATCCTTGCCTGCTTCCCCCGTGGATACCCGTGAACAAAGGATCGTCTGTTCCTGAGAGGCCAGTTGTAAGTTTTATAGTCTTTAAATTAAAAGCTAATTCCTAGAATAAGTAATTTATGGCTATCTTTTGTGCCATCTCTAGGGTTCTATTTTCAGTTATCTCATGGGGTAATACTAAAGAGACAAATTAAAACACAAATACATGCAAGAAAGCATGGGGAGAGTTTTCTTTCTCTCATAAACAAAAACACATAAACACAAGCATACACAAACAATTTCCCAAACACAAATATGTACAGATACATATATAAACCCACAAATACATACATAAGAACAAACATATACAGATGCATATATAAACACACAAACACATACATAAATTCAAACATACTCACATTCATAAGTACTTGCAAACACACACAAACATGTAATCTGTAAGCATTAGAATATTTTCATCAACAAATTTACAAAGATGCACATGCACAAACACACATCATACACATACACACAAAAATGCGCACAAAAGCATAAATACACATGCTGTGGGATTCCCCTCTGTATGCTATGAATACCATTGGTTAGTAAAGAAGTTATTTATGGTCAATAGTGGGCTTCAGAAAAAGGGATCTTGCAACTGGAAGATTCCCCTGAACAATTAAAATGTGAACTTCGGATCTAAAGCAGGGCTTTCTAACTTTGAAACCTTTCTACGGGTATCTGTGAGTAAGTGGCTATTTCCTGGGTGGAGCTGTTCTGTGCACTGTGGTGAGTCTAGAAACACCCTTGGACTCTTCCCTTAAGAGGCCAGTAGTGGGGCCGTGGTTGCTTTTCCAGAGGACTGAACTTCAGTTCCCAGAATCCATCCCAGGCAGCTCCCAATCACCATAACTCCAACTCCAAGAGATCCTATGCTCTCTTCTGGCCTGCTCTCTCTCTCTCTCTCTCTCTCTCTCTCTCTCTCTCTCTCTCTCTCTCTCACACACACACACACACACACACACACACACACACACACACATTTAAAATGGCAAAAACACCATGACTCCTCTCCTACTTCTGTTGCTGTGATAAAATTCCCCGAAAGGGGCAGAAGCAGGGGTGGGTGGCATTGGTAGGACTTACTTTAGCTCACACTCCCAGGTTATAGTCTATGCTGGCAGTGAAGTCATGGCAGGAGGAACTTAAAGCAGCTAGTCACATCACAATAGTCAAGAGCAGAGAGAAATAGATGCACACATGCTCCTCTGCTTGCTTCTGCTCAGCTCAATTCCACTACTCTTTTAAAATCTGTTTATTGTTTTACTTATATGTATGATATTTGATGTTTGTGGGACTGTGTGAATGTTTGCTACATGAATTTTCTGTGTATAGAAGTCAGAAAAGGGCATCAGAATCCCTAGAACCAGAGTGATAGGTGGCTGTGAGCCACCTCATGCCAGTGCTGGGAACCAGACTCAGGTTCTCTCCAAGAGCAGTACCTGCTCTGAACCACTCAGCCCTCTCTCCAGCCCTGAATTCTCCACTGACAAACAATTCAGTACACCCATGCCAAGAGAACTGTACTGCCCTCTGGGGACTGGGACGTATCAATTAATTTGTACATAATACATATAGCTTCTCTATATAATATATATGTTATATATTATATCATAGTAATATAACTTCTCATATCAATAAACTTTATTCAAGCAATTCCCTGCAGGTGAGCCTACTGGTCAACCAACTGTAGGCAATCTCTCCCTGAGACACTCTCCCAGGTTCTAAGTTGTACGTAGCTTGCAATTAAAGCTGACCATTGTAAGTGGAGGTTTCTCTGTCCCACCCCATCCCACAGCCATTTCCAAATAATGACTCAGAGGCTTAATATTAATGACAGAATGTTTGGTCTATGATTCAGGCTTATTACCAACTAGCTCTTACATTTAAATTCACCCATTTCCATTAATCTATATGTTGCTACGTGGATGCGGCTTTACTGGTCTGCTGGTATCTTGCTTCTTGGGTGACTAGCTGTCTCTCTCTCTCTCTCTCTCTCTCTCTGTCTGTCTGTCTGTCTCTCTGTCTCTCTGTCTCTCTCTCTCTCTTCACCCTTCTTTAACCCTATATTTTCATTTTATTTTCCTGCCTGGCTTTATTCTGCTTTGCCATAACCCAAAGCAGCTTTATTTATCAACCAATAAGAACAACGAATATTCACAGCATGCAGAAGGATTATCCACAGCAGACCATCACAATCCTCAGCAACCACCAGTCAGGAAAAGGTCAAAATACAGCAGAAGTTCTCTGGCCTGTGGCAGGCAAACTTATTTTCCTCTCCTCTTAATTGAGATCATTCATGTGGACATGTTCAACCCATGCCCCAGATCGCATGAGACCTAAAGACAGGTATCAGTGCAATCCAACACAAAATCATAAGCATACTTGAAACATCATGATGTTCTTGGCAATGTTTTTGTGGCTGCTGCAGAGCTCCCAAATGTGGGCTCTGTAGATGCTAACACTGTGCAGCCTTCACACGGTGAGATGTCTCTGAAAGCGTAAATGCTGGGACTGGGCATTATCTTGGAAGTCGTTATTGGCTAACATAACAATAGATATCTTGAAGAGCCTAAGATATTTGGGGTATTTTTTTATATCCTGCTTGGAGAGTTCAGAAAATTGTATTCTTGGAGCCATAAACCCCATCGAGGTCTAAGAATATAGAGTTTAACTTTAGTACTGTCTTGCCTCTTAAAATTGACTGAAACAATTTTATCAGCCCCAGATAAAAGCGTTAGTAATAACTACGAAGTTCCCTAACTGTAGCATCCACATAAAATAGCACCTGCAGGCATGAAAAAGTGTTAGAAACGGGAGTCAAATTGAAGGTTGCCTCGGGGACATGCATGGCTTGCCTGCCTCCCAGTGTCTCCTCACTGCAGGGGGGTGGCAGCTGTTAGGCTGACCTCCCTGTCCACTGGCAGGAGCTGTTGGTGACTCTGGTCCAAATCCATCCTTCTCCAACTGAGGCCGGCCTTCAGACAGTTCTCCACTAGCCGATCTATTCTTGTTAACTCAGCCTGAGTCTGCCAGAAGCCAAGCGGAGGGTCTAGCCCTCCAGTGGAATTTGCTAAAGGCTTCTCTCAAAAGAAGGAAAGAAAGAAAAAAAAAAAACATTGCAACCCAAGCTATATTCCACCCAGGACCTGGAAGGGTCCCCAAACTGCTTTCCGCCGTCCACCAGGCTTACATTCTGCTCATCATCCTACCTCCTGCTGCTGTGCCGTTACTGCCTGGAAAGGCACACACAAGGTGTTGGAACGCATGCTTCAGCAGAGATAGCAGAAAGGAAGACAGATGAGAAGAGAGGAGCAAAGAAGAAGGACAAGACTAGAGGGAAAAGGCAGAAGAAAGAGGGAAAGAAGAAAAAATAGGGGAAAGGCCACCCAAAGAATACACAATTCTACTGTTTTCCCACCAGGTATTTGACTTTCATTGTGGTTTGAAGTGAAAGGTCCCCCACCTCCGCCATCACCGCCATGGGTTCAAGTGTTTGAATACTTGATCCCCAGCTGATGGTGCCCTTTGGGATGGTTGTGGGACCTTGCAGAGGTGGAGCCTCACTGGAGGAAGCCTTGTGGTTTAAAGCCTGACCCTCACTCCCTGTTGTCACTCTGCCTCTGTACTATAGCTGCAGTGTGACTGGCTGACCTTGTGTCCCTGCTGCCGTGCCGTCCCGACCATGACGGACTACCGTAGCCTTCCAGCACTGAGCCAGGATAAACTCTTCCTCCCGTAGGTTGCTTCCTCCAGGGTTTTGTTTGTATTTTGTTGTTGTTGTTTTCTTTTTAACACAGTAACAGAAGAGTCACTAACATAACTCAAGCATGGACTTACCTGCAGGTGCCAGGCAGGAGGCTTGCTTTTAGTTTAAAAGGTTTACTTGCTTTGTTCCTAGACAGAGACTTATAGGAAGGGATAGTCCCATGGTGCATCCTCTCTTAAAAGGAGGCCCCCAGGTTTTAAGAAGAGAGACCATCTGTTTGGGCAATGGAACTTCCCTGAGCCAATCTCTCACCTGACCAGCAGAAACAGACTTCCATGTGTACATGAATGTATCAGTCTATGGAACTCAGGCTCCAACAGTAACATCTGACTTTGAACCCGGCCATCCTCCTCTTTCCCCAGGCACGGCTTCTCCTTTAACAACAATGACCCAAAGCCTTTGGTGGGAGAGGGGCAGAGTTGCTGTTGGGAATTTAATTTGCTGTAATCGACCCCTCTTAGCATGCAGAGTTCCACAGTGCGAGGAAAAGAATTAATCTCTCCCAGAAAGAATTGCCTTTTTTTGCTGTTATGAATCTAATCACTTACGAGACTGGGTTGGCATTTTGGGTTTAGAGGAAGCTCTCAGGAATAAAAACCACCAGATTAGGTTTCAAATGCCACGTGAATAGGGTACCTCATTGAACTGGGGGGCCTGCAGTCTGAAGAGGCAAGGTAATGCAAATAGAAGCTCTTACATTCTTTGGTTCTTTCAGAGACCCACCACCATGCAAAGAAACGGTTATGGAATGACTGCATCACCATGGGCCTCTTGGGATACCCTGCCCATATCCCTTTATTCCCAAGACACGCTGCATTCTCTGGAGCAGGCTGTCGGGTCTGCCAATCATCACTGGTACTCCCTTTACACGAGGTGGTGGGGGGGATGTGTCTTCTCCATGCATACTGTTTTATAATCCTCAGAGGTGGGATTTCAGAGCACAGCAGTGCGTTTGCCTTTGACATTCTCCTAAGCAGGATTTATTGCCTCCAAGACAGATGTGACTTGAATCGATTGTGCCTTGTAAGCACGTACTCGCTGAGCAGCCTCTGGGTTCTCTGCAAGGCTTCTCTTTCTTTTTCCCACCTTCCTTCAACGTGTGGTTGATGTCAGAGAATCTCATCATAATCGAATACTGTTAAGAGCCCGGTGCGTACTGAACTAAGACACGTAGGAAGCTCAACGGGTCACGACATGTGGCTCATTCTCCACTTTTGACCCACAAAATATAAACATATAGACTGGTCCATTGATATCTCAAATGCAGAACCGAAGGAAGGCTGCATGTGCAGGCTACATTAACATTCTAGTGATACTCCACTATTGAGTCTAGAATAATAAATAAGTATATCCATCTGTCTTTGGGAGAAAGATACCAAGCAATGTTCAAAAATAGATAGAAAATAACTGAATTTCACCAAAAAAATGGGTTTGATAAAGATTCTTACTAAAAAAAGAATGTATTTTTGAATGTCTACTACAAAACTCAAATCTACAGTTTGGAGCTGGAGAGATGCTCAGTACTTAAGAATATTTGCTGTGCTGGCGGAGGATTCAAATTCAATTCCCAAAACCTATGTCATGAGACTCACAACAGCCTGTAACTCCAGTTCCGGAGGATCTGGTGCCCCCTTATGGCTTTTGAAGGCAGTGTACTTATGTGCATATACCCACATATAGACACACATACACATAACTACAAATAAAATAAATCTTAAAAGAAAGATAAAGCCACCTATTACCCCAGTCATCCACAAAATGTCATTTCCCCAGCATCATATAAAATTAGTGACATTAAGTTGAAAGAGGACCACCCGAGACTCTGTGCAACCCAAGGGGCTGTGAGGTCTTGATGTTAGCCCATTTCAGCAAAACTTTCAGAAAGTTAGTGTGTTTGTTTGGAAGAAAAACCACAAGGCTGATATCTTGCAACTAAACTAAACACAGCACATTTCGTTTGTCCTTTATAAATCTAAAAGACAAGACTTTTAGCTATTTCTGAATAGAAGGAGGCCTGAGGCAAGAGTGTCCCCAGACAGTGCATGATGATACTTGACCAACTTCTTGTGACAGTTTTCCTGGAGACATGGACCCAATTGACCTTGATTGAAGAGAGTGGGGCTAGAGAGGAAGAGCAGTGGAACCCTACTTTACTTTGTCAAAATGAGAACATTCTATTTAACTCTGAAAGGAAAAATAAAAGAAATAAAGAAATATAGAGATGATACATAGAAAGATAGATGATAGATAGATGATAGATAGATAGATGATAGATAGATAGATGATAGATAGATAGATAGATAGATAGATAGATAGATAGATATTGATGGATGAATGGACGGATGGACAAATGGATAGATAGGCAGATAGATAGATAGATAGATAGATAGATAGATAGATAGATAGATAGATAGGAAGGTTATCAGTGTGGTGAAACATAATCTTAAGCCATGTAAGATGTTTCAGATGGGCATATTTCTTGGGTACAGGGTAGTAATTCACATGGGTACACTGTGTATGGCCCAAACTGGGGTAAATAGTATTCCCAGCTTCTTAAGCACGTCCTTGTTCTGGGGCACTACAATCTCTTCTCTTCCATTTCTTAATAAGACTGGTAATGAATTCACCAGGTGTGGTGCTGCATGCCTAAAACCCTAGGAGGACTGCTATGAGTACAGGGCCGCCTGGGCTACCGAGTGCAAGCCTTTCTCAAAACACGAAAATAGTAACAACAAATGTCCTACGTTGTTATGAACTCTGCTTACCCCACTATGCTGTGGACTCACTCCTCCATGGCCTTCAACTATGGGGCCTGGTTTTCCCTCTGATGGGAAAGGGTGTTAAAAGTTCAGCGCTCTGCATTCGTAAATTCAGATGAGAAAAGAAATGAAGAGGCTTTTATTCTCTGGATTTTGCAAACGAGAACACACACTCTCTCCTTGGGGATTCATTTACACAGTTCCCTGGGCTGTGATGTCAGCTATCGGATTGGGCCCAGGCACCGAGCAAAGCTGCGCTTTCAGGAACAATTTGCTTGCTTTATTCAGTAAGTTGCTCTAAATTTCCCCCTTTTATTCCAAGTCTTAAAATTGGCTGTTGTGGCTTTAGAAGCCTTCTTTTCTCCCCCAGACAGGCTTGGGAAGGAAAGGGAGGTTGAATAGCTGCTTACTAAAAAGAGGGTCTGGAAGAATAAGAATTTAAATGAAAGGCTTTGCATAATTTGGGGCACCTTGATGGAGGGGCTGAGATCCCACGGGGCAGCTTCAAATACTGACAGGTGAGGAATGCAGACAGGCCCTACCAGCTACAGTCCTGGTGAGATGAAATTGAGATTTCCAGACTGATCATAGACAATAAAACAAAGCATCATCCTGGCAGAAAAGAAAGTGGAGAGACCATGGTTCAAAACTCTCCCACCCAGAGCAGAAGGCAGGAAACAGCCCTGCTGACCTCACTTGTTCAACAGAAAGCAAGCTTCAGGAAAAAGAAAAAAAAAAAAAGCTTTGCAGATACATCGCCCAAGAATCCCCTCAAACCAAAGACGGTTTCCTAAAAACATTTCCAGATTCCCAAGAGACAGAAATGACAATAATTTCTAGAGCAGTTTGCTTTCACCAAAGAAAATGCCACCCTGCTCTTAAAACACCTGGTGTTTGCCCATCAACATATCTGGAGAGACCCACTAACAAAGACAGAAGGAGAAGAAAGATTACTTTTAAATATTTCAATAAAACAGCATATGAGGAGAAACCTTGAGAAACAACAGCTCAACAATGGTGTGAAATGGGCAAATCCCCTTTCAGCATATTCATTGCTAGTGTCTTCAAAATGCTGATTCATCTACTAGGGGGTTCATCGAGCACCCCTAAATATTTACCAGCTGTTCAGAGATACAGTTTTGGATCAGGTCTTGCTTCATGCCGACACCCTTGCCAGGTTTGATGCCTGCCAAGTTTGTATGGAAATGCATTCTTTCTCTTTCCCAAGACTGAGGGGGATGTGCTCCATTCTCAAAGGCAACACATACATTATCTTTAAGCTCCATTACTCCGACTTTAAGAACACAGTAAAACCTAATGAAAAGCCCAGTCCGCACTGTATCAGAGCGCCTCTTACAGTCGTTTACGGCAAAAGTGACTGGTGGTTGGTTTGCTAATTGGATGTCCTTGGTTATCTTATCCCCCAAACAAAGCATTTAAAGAAACCCGAAAGACAATTCCAAACCCATTAAAGGCATGCCCAAGCCTTGGCCAATGACTGAGATCCAACATTAAATCCTAAACTTGCAAGAAACATGATGAGAAATCTTGTGATATTTTCGTTGTTTTTTTCATTAGCTTAAATGTGTAATTCTTGAGCGTGAACTTTTTAGATGATACAGTCATGTCACAATGACAAAAGCCTGGACAACCCTGGACCACCCCCCACTCATCCTTGTACCTGGGCATCCATTAGGAGGTGTCTCATCAGTATCATGGAGTTCTTCAGTGTCTCTTTCTCGGTGGGTAGAAAAGGGTCATCATCCTCCTCCAGTGCCTTCGACTTGGTGACAATGAAATGGGAAATCTGGTCATTTAGGGTGTGCAGTGACTGCACAGCTGTGAAAAGACAAAGAAGGAAATGGGAAAATGGTAGTTAACTCTCTGTGTGTGTGTGTGTGTGTGTGTGTGTGTATGTGCACAGACACACACACACACAAACACACACACACATACACACTTCCCAGAGAGTATTTCCAATTACCCAGTGCTGGGATGACAAGTGGTCACCACCAAACCCAGCTTTAGTTCTACATTTAACTTGGTGTGACTGTCAGCTTTGTCAGCCTGACACCTGGGAAGAGAGTCTCAATGAGGGACCGGCTGCACTATGAGCATTGTCTATCACTATGAGTGATTGTCTTAAGCTAACTGAAGTGAGATGACCCATTTCACTGTGGGTGAAGTCATTTCCTAGCCAGGAAGTCCTGAGCTGAATAAGAGCGCAAGCAAGCAAGGGAGCATACATGTGGTCATGTCTCTCTGCTCTTGACTGTGGGCGTGGCATGACTAGCTATTGGAAGGTCTTGCCTTGATTTCCCCACGGGGATGGATGGAAGCCTGGAATTCCAATCTGTACCCAACCCTGTTCTCCTTTAAGTTACTCTCTGTCAAGGTATTTCATTACACCCATAGAAATGAGTCTAAGACACATGGACCCTGGGGGTTAAACCCAGGTCCTCATATTTGCAAAGCAAACAATTTCATGACTGAGCCATCTCACTGGTAATTTCCAGTGAGAAACTAACTGATCCATCATTTTCAAAGGGAAAGCAAGGGTCCACACCCAGGGGACCAACCAGGTGAGTGCCGAGAACCTGGGTTTCTTAAATAGTTAACAGTTAGGTTGTGTCTGATGAACACCATCTAAATACTTATCCTAAACTCTCTAGAGTCTTTGAAGACACATTTACTAGCAAAATCAGACGTGGAACTCACTTCATGGAGCACCCAGCTGTCCCAGGGAAGCATAACAGGTTAGAGTTAGCTGTGTACAATAGATGTGACTTTTTGATCAATATTCATAAGCCAGAGATCAACAGGGTACCAGGGTGTGGTCAGCCCTATGTTCAATTTACACTTATGATAACGCAGGTGGCCATTTCCTCCCTAAGCAGATGGCCTTTGCCATTAAAACTTGTGAAGGGGCAGTGGTCATGTTTTCCCATCAGTGCCACAAGTAGGCTGGAAAGGCTATAATTTCTCTGTCATTCCCATACAACTTACCATCCGACAGTTTAAGATTTGACTCATTTATTATTATGGCTGTCTCTTTCTCTACTATCCATGTAGTAACAGCATAGGTGGGTGGGAGCGTGTGTGAGCCTGTGTGTGTGTATGTGTTGTGTGTGTGTGTGTGTGTGTGTGTGTGTGAATATGGGTATGAGCTTGTGTTGTGTGTATATGAGTGTGTGTGTGTGTGTTTGAATGTCTGTGTGTGAATATGGGTATGAGCTTGTGTTGTGTGAATATGAGTGTATGTGTGTGTGTGTGTGTGTGTTTGAATGTCTGTGTGTGAATATGGGTACGAGCTTGTGTTGTGTGAATATGAGTGTGTGTGTTTGAATGTCTGTGTGTCTAGGCATGGGTGACTGCGCATGAGTGTACATGCATGCATGTATGTGTATGAGAGAGAATGTGGGTTGTGTAGGCCAGAGGTTGATCTTAGATATTGTCCTTAGTTTCTCCATGTTTTCCTTTTTGAGACAGGCTCTCTCACTGAACGTGGAGCTCATTGCTACAAGACCAGCTGGTCCCATGGGTCCCCCTGTATCTGCTTCCACAGTGCGACAGTGACTGGCATGTGTCATCATGCCTGGTTTTGTGTGGGTGCAGGAGATCTGAATTCGGGTCCTCATGCTAGCCTGGCAAACACATTCACCAAACCAGCTCCCAGCCCTCAGAGGTAGTTTTTAACCTGCTTTCTGCTCTGTCTCAAACACTTGGAATATCAGAGCTCAATAATCATTGTTGAACTAATTCCTTTACCGTTCCTTAAATTCAAATCCCTTTTCTTATAAAATAGTCTATAGGTTTTTCAGGCAAACCTTCACTTATTAAGTGAACAAAGAACAACCCCTGGGCATTCTCAGTAAAGCTACCACATAACCTCGATTCTGAAATCCTCCAGGGTCCTGGAACTCATCTGCCAATTCCAACACACAGTGACAGGGCTTGGGAGACCGTGCTTCTAGCCAAAGGTAGTGAGAGACACGGGTCACCCTCTCATGTAAACAGTAGGGAGCCTGGTGGTTTTCTACACAGCTGTGTTGCACAGACAGTTGGGGGTCTGTAGCCCTTGAAACGGTAGGGAAACTGAGTGGATCTTGTTATTTGCATGCAGTTGACATGTGTAACTCTCTACCCCACATACATACAATAAATATAGTTTAAATTTTTAAAGCAAATGTATTCTTTTATTTATATATATATACTTTTCATATTTATATATATAGTATATGTATATTTTATATATTCTTTCACACACAGCTCCTTCTGTTGAGAAGTGGAGGCTCACACTCCCTGTGAGCCTATCTGGCCCCATTGACAGAAGTCTATGATTCCTATGTCCAGCTCATAAAAGGTCTGGAGTCCTGGGCATGTTCACTCTGCTTGAAGCTAGTGGCCATGTAAGATACTTTTCATTGTTGATATTGATTGTCAAGTGCTGGGATCTAGAATCATCCAGGAGACCCTTGGGCATGTCTGTGAGGGAGTTTCTAGATTGGGTTTATTGAGGTGGGAGGACCTGAATGTGGGTGGAACCATTCCATGAACTGGGGTCCCAGATAATGTAAAAAGGAAAAAAAAAAAAAACCAGATTGAATACCCGTGTCCAATTCTGCCTCCTGACTGCAGATGCAGCCTGACCCCCCCATCTCGAGTCCTTGCTGCTGCGTCTTTCCTACCATGGTATGATATGTTCTACTCATACGTGTGAGACAGAGGAAGTCATTCCCACCTCATGTTTCTCTTGTCAGGGATTGTGTCAAAGCAACAAAGAACTAACACAACACTTGAGCAATCAGAGACCGTATTTCTTCAAGGAACGCACAAGCACAGACTGCATGGAGAGAGGGAGAGATGTTCAGGCAACTGAATCTTTCTGTCCATCCACCCATCTATTCATCCATCCATCCCACTCATCTACCTACCCATCTACCATTCATTTAATCATCCATCAGCCCATTCAACTATCCATCCACTTACACATCCACCCACCCACCTATCCATACACATACCTACCCATCTACCAATCCATCTACCCACCCACACATCCTTCCATCTACCCATCCATCCATCCATCCACCCATCCACCCATCCATTGACCCATCCATACATCCTTCCATCCACCCATCCATCCATCGACCCATCCATCCTTCCATCTATCCATCCATCCATCCATCCATCCATCCATCCATCCATTGACCCATCCACACATCCTTCCATCTACCCATCTACCCATCCATCCATCCATCTACCCATCCATCCACCCATCCATCCATCGATCCATCCATCCATCCATCCATCCATCCATTGACCCATCCACACATCCTTCCATCTACCCATCTACCCATCCATCCATCCTTTTATCCATCCATCCATCCATCCACCCACCCCTCCATCCACCTACCAATCTACCTGCCCACCTATTCATCCACCTACCTACCTATACTACCACCACCTACTGATTTACCCATCTACCCATTCACCCATCCACCTATCCATTTATTCCAGGTTCCAGACAGGTAGGTGGAAAACTGTCTGGCAGGACTGCAGAAATAGCTCAGTGGTTAAAAGAACTTGCTGACTTTGCAAAGAATCTGAATTTAGCTTCTAGCATCCATGTCTGACTATTCAAAACTGTCTGTAACGCCAGCTCCAGGGGATCTGATGCCCTCTTCTGGCCTCTATAAGTAGGCATACACATGTAACAGACAGTCACAGAGGCACACATTTAAACAAATAAAGGGAACAAACATCTAGAACATTCTGATGGCAGAAGATACATCAAAAAGAAGAGGTGAGGAATCATGACCATGAAGAATTCATGTGTATATTCCATCTGTAAAGTCTCATCTACTTGCCTCTTCCTTGTCACCCCCAGCACAACCCTGTCCCTGGAGAGCAGAACTGAGCTGCGTCTTCATCTCCTATCCCAATCCATGGCTCACAAAGCTGGGAGACAGCTACATACTGCTTAGGATAGCTCAGTTTGGGGTGTTTTGTTATGTAGCAACAGGTAACTGCAAACTGTGACTGTGACACCTCGTGAAACTCACCAGAAGCTAACAATTCCACGGGGACAGGTCGTGTTTTCTCGGTTCATCACAGTGTGTCTTTGTTGCTTTTCTATTGCCTTGACAACGCACCATGACCAAGACAACTTATAAAAGAAAGTATTTAATTTGGGAATCACAGTTCCAGACAAGCTAGACTCCATGACCACTGTGGCAGGAAGCATGACAGCAGCCCCAGCAGGCATGGAGCTGGAGCATTAGCAGAGAGTTCACATCTTGGTCTCCCAGCATGAGGCACCTCCCTCGACAAGGCCACACCTCCTAACCCTCCCCAAACAGTTCCACCAGCTGTGGACTGAGATTCCTATATTTGAGCCCATGGAGACCATTCTTATTCAAACCACCACACCCCGACACTAGCATTATTCACTGCATATAAGAAGAAATAAATAGAGGCATGAAAGAGAAAGGTCACGGCACACCATTCTGTCCCCACCCCTTCCTTGTCATCATAGAATTGGGAAGCCATACACATTGTTCTCCGTTTGCCCCATAAAACCCTCAACTAAATAAAGCTGTTCTTAAAACGCATGATGGATTAGAGACCAGAGAGCCACAGACACCATTCCTCCCTACCTGAGGTGAGGAAATGAGGTCATAAAACCCAGTTTACTCGGTTGATTGTATTGAATGTGAAATGACATTCAATCTGCTGTGTGCTATCTTGGTCCACAAATCTGGGGAAACACACTTCTTAAGCAGCTTATTTATCTGAAGTATTGTCTGAATCTCCCTGAGCATTAATGAGTACTTATTTAGACTTCTAATAAGGATGGCACATTCACAGCTTGGTAGAAAGGAAATAATGCCAAGTCTCGACATTCCGTGTCATTTAAAAAAAAATAGAAGACATGCGTAAAATTTCCTAATGCATTCAGAAGCACCCCACTTCTGCCTTTATGGGTCAGATGGCGCACAGAATGCGATGCAATAGTGATATGACCTCAGATGCTCATTTTACGCAGATGGGTCCAGATGTCATTGAGATGGGCTACTGTACTATTTTTATAGGAAAAAAATGACCAATGAATCATATCATAGGGCAAAGCCACTAGCAGCTCCATGGATTTTATGATCTTGTTATTTATATGGTCCATAGATACGAACTAATGACCAAATTTATCCCCACATGTTAAACAACCTTTGCTTTTCGCAAATCTCAAAAGCTATGATGTATTCTGCATTCGAACGCTCACCCATTTCCAGTTCTTGTTTTAATGGAATCCCGTTAAATAAATGAGGCCTAAATAATTCAGACTTCTTGCCTTCCCATTGTTGTAATAAAACGCATTCTGCTACCGACGAGGATGCAGAGAGGTCGGAACCCTCGTGTGTTGCTGTGGAAAAAGGTTTGGCAATGGATCAACAAATAAATATAGGATTTCCATATGAACGGGCAATGTCCTCTTAGGTACATGATCAAAGGAATTGGAGAAAGATGTTGTTAGTTACCACAGCCAAAGGTGGAAGCTACTCATTCATTGCCCATGCATTCGTGGGTGGGTAAACACAATCTGGTACATCCATTCAGAGGAGCATTATCCAATCATACAAAAGGAATGAAGCACGGATACATGCCGCCACACGGATGAACTCGGAACGCTCAGCTAAGTGAAAGAAGCCAACCCATGGACAGGAACTCTCCATAACAGGCAAACAGCGGAACCAAAAAATTAGCAGCTGCCAGGGAGTCTGGCTGGGAGAAATGGGAGCAACTGCTTCATGCTGGTTAAATAAAGGGCTTCCTTTGGGGGATGGTAAAGATATCCAGAGAAGAGTTACGGTGATGAGTGCTCACAGGGAATGATCTAAACGCTGGTGAGCTGATGTGGGAGTGATTTCTTATTAATAAAGAAACTGCCTAGACCCATTTGATAGGCCAACCCTTAGGTAGGCGGAGTAAACAGAACGGAATGCTGGGAGAAAGAAGCTGATTCAGGGAGTTGCCATGATTCTCCCACTCCAGACAGACGCAGGTTAAGATCATTCCTGGTAAGCCAGCTCGTGGGCTACACAGATTAATAGAAATGGGTTAGATCAATATGTAAAAGCTAGCCAATAAGAAACTGAAACTAATGGGTCAGGCAGTGTTTAAAAGAATACAGTTTCCGTGTAATTATTTCGGGTAAAGCTAGCCGGGTGGCTGGACACAGCCCGCCGCTCCGTATTACAACAGAGTGGCGCCCAACGTGGGGCTAAATCCACTTAAAAACCTGAGAAGGCTTAAAAATAAGGAAGAGACAGCTTTTTGCTGTTTCTGGGTTGCGTGCCGCAAAGAAATTGTCCTGACTCAGCAGCAGGAAAAAAACTGGCTGTTTTAAAATGCCGGCTTTCTGGGCTATGCTGCCATTGCGATCTCTGTCTGGCTCCTGTGGGAGACAGAGCTTTTAAATGGAACATTTGGAGTAAAGCTCTACGGCTTGCTTGATGGCAATGTGGACTGCTGTGTGCCTGAAACTGTGTGTGGCTCAGAGGCACCAAATGGCTCTAAGGCAGGAGCGGCTTGGCTCAGCTCTGCCATGCTGAACTGTGCTGGTCTCAGGCAAAAACTACCGTAATTACCATAAAAACAGCGCATTTAAGGTTTCAACTGGGCAGGACACAGGCGGTACCGTATTACCTGTACATGGTGCAACTTAAGTTTTTAAGAACTGCTTAACATTTTAATAAATGCTCCTGGATAGTAAAAAAATGTTACAAATTCACAATAAAACAGATTCAGACATAAAAGACCACACTGTTGGATGAATGTACGTAGGCTTGAGAGAGAGAAGAAAAAGAATATAGAGAATAAAGTTAATGGTTTAAAAAAAAAAGGTACTCTGTGAGTTCGAGACCAGCCTGGTCTACAAGAGCTAGTTCCAGGACAGGCTCCAAAACCACAGAGAAACCCTGTCTCGAAAAACCAAAAAAAAAAAAAAAAAAAAAAAAAAAAAGGTAAAGTCTTTAAAGAGACAGAGTACAGATAGTTAAGAGATTAAAAGAAATAAAGAAAAATAAGCCATGTAAAAATGGAAAATTCACAGAGAGTCTGGATTATGTACATTGTGCTTTCTTAAAAATTTTTGACTATAAAGGAGCTAAGTACAGAGAGACATTTCATTACATGGGCTGCTAAGCTAAACCAGAATGGATATAAGGGTATTACGATTTCAAAATTTGGGTTTAAGAATATGATGCTTTGGAGAGGGTCTTCTTTTGTTTTCACAGAGGACCAGACCCTATGGATTTCTTCTATTACAATTTGGTATGATAGACCACGCCCTCCTGAAAGGTTGTTGTGAACACCCTCAAAAAATTACTTCACTCAACTGCCAACTGAGATAAACCTGGCACACAGGTTACACCCTAAATGATCTGATTAACAGCGCCCCCATTCAGCAGGAAGCAGTTTGGAGAGAAAAAACTGCGCCCATGTTCCCAAAATATTGTTTATAAATGTTCTTTTACATTTAAAGGGGGAAATGATATAGGTATGAGTAATTTGCATTGGTATGGACTTTACAGTCAATTTTGTTATATGTATATGCATTTCTGATCTTGAATAAGGTGTTGTGATTGTGTAGTTCATTTTTAAAATGTAATGTATAATTAGAAAATATAGGTTGTTGATGGATAATCATAAATAATAGTCAAGTTTGTAGTCATGTTACTTAGATTTTCTAGATATATAGAGATATATTTCAGATAGGCATTCTTCATCTCTCTCAAAGGCTGCAGAATATGGCATTTAAAATATTTTAATAACTTAGGACTTTTCATGACAATAAGACATATCTGCTCCTGGCAGCACCAATCTACTTCAAGAAGAAGATGGGCATCAAAGAGGATCGTTATGGAGTTTGATAGCCATTTGGGCAAGAAACTGCTCTTACCTGGACTGTTGCATAAACTGTACAAAGAGAACCCGCAGAGAGAGGACTGCTGAACTTGCCTAAAGGTGAGATGGTCTTTCGGGGTTCCCGACTCATGAAAGAGTCTGCGAGACATTCTGCAGGACACAGCAGAAAGTGACTGAACTGTCTTTGGAATTTCCTGCTTGATGAAAATGTCTGCTGGATACTTTGGGCCTGAAGGCTGAAGATGGATGCCCCAATGGTACAAAAGAACTTTGGGTGACTGTCTAGGCAGCGAGATGTCTCTGTCATTTCTAGAGTTTTCTTATTTCTTGTTTACTTAGGTAGTATTATATCCTTCTGGAGTCTTTGATGGAGTTGAAGAATGAATAGATATAGTTTTCCTTAGTTATGATAAAAGATAAAATAGATATAAATATTGTAACTGTAATTCTTGCTTGATAACTGTTTTGCTATATGTAATTTTACTATGTTAAAGTTAAAGCCTTTCTTTTTTGTTTAAACAGAAAAAGGGGAAATGATGTGGGAGTGATTTCTTATTAATAAAGAAACTGCCTAGACCCATTTGATAGGCCAACCCTTAGGTAGGCGGAGTAAACAGAATGGAATGCTGGGAGAAAGAAGCTGATTCAGGGAGTCGCCATGATTCTCCCACTCCAGACAGACGCAGGTTAAGATCATTCCTGGTAAGCCAGCTCGTGGGCTACACAGATTAATAGAAATGGGTTAGATCAATATGTAAAAGCTAGCCAATAAGAAACTGAAACTAATGGGTCAGGCAGTGTTTAAAAGAATACAGTTTCCGTGTAATTATTTCGGGTAAAGCTAGCCGGGTGGCGGGACACAGCCCGCCGCTCCGTATTTCAACAGTGAGCTACTGTGCACTTTAAGAGGTTAAAACCGGAAATGTGGCTATGTGCATTCTACTGCAGTTTGAAAACAAATTGTGAGGCTGGAGGATTGCAAGATCAAGGTCCAAAAGGAGTACATTGCAGACTTTATAACTGGGATTTCTTTTACAGTGAGATAAGAAAAAGACCTGAATTTAACCCGAGCACCCATATGATGGAAGGAGAGAAATGACGCTGGCAAACTGTCTTCTGATTTCTGTGTATGCCTCATGACATGCACATGAACATGTGCACACACACACACACACACGTGCATACACACTCACTAAATAAATGTAAGACACTAAAATAGAAACTTTAACTTTTTAAAAACAAACAAACAAACCACTAGAATCAAAGGACTGGTCTAGGACATAGCTGTCTGTGAAGCGTGTGTGCTATCAGCACAAGTTCAATCCCCAGAGCCAGTGTAAAAAAGCCAGGCCAGTCTGTGTTACTTGAAAGGAGACAGACAGACAGAGAGAGAGAGAGAATTAAAGTACTTTAAAAAGTGACTTTATTTCCAAGTATGTAAGACTTTAAAAAGTAAAAATAAACATAAATAAGTAAAACCTAAAATTTGCTTTTAATAATGTTTTATTGTTGCTGTTATTGTTGTTGCTGATTTTGAGACAGAGTCTCTCCGTGTGGCCCAGACTGGCCCCAAACACTAGCCTTCAAGTCAAGATCCTCCTGCCTCAGCCTCCCAAGTGCTGGCATTACAGGTGTGTGCCAGCATGCCAACTACTAGTAGGCATTTTCAATAACTCTGTTGGTTGTATCTGAATAACCAGAACTTGGGAGCATGAAAATACCCTTGACACTGGTATCTATTGCAATCCAAACAGTGCAAATTGCTTTACCAGACACTGTGGGATAATCACAACTTTACTTACAGTGACAATCTACAGCTCAGATTCCTTGCTGCATTCTCGTTCCTGCAAGACCTACCTCCGTAATGGGGCAGCCCTTACAAACTGACAATGGTGGGCCAATGGCTTGCACTTCACAGAGGAGGAGATGAAGCACAAGAAGCAAGTTGCCCCAGGCCACAGGCAGCCAGGGGCACAATTCCAACACTCTCACCCCTGCGGTCTCTTGTTAAAAGTCAAGGAGGAAGGTGCTATACTCTATCTTTTCACTTCCTTTATTGACTTTGAGATGCTCAATAACCCCTTCCTGTTCTTGGCACCCATGGGTGTACCTTCTGGAAGAGCCTCAAGGTCCTAAAACAAGACATGAGCCGTGACTCTGAAGATACTACGTGGTGGCTTTAGAGCATGGCACTAACTATCCTCGTGCTGTGTCCACTGGGACACCACCATCAGAAGAGACAAAAATTGAAAACAGCTGTCCTGGACAATGCTTACCTAGAGCAAGAAGCACATGAGCAAGACCATCCCAAGCAGAGAGTACTGTTGGTGACAAGTGGTTCTCTCTTTCCAGAAAGTGTCTTCAGAGGACGCCGCATGACCTCCTTCACTCTGTACAGGGGTGGGTGCAACCCCCCAGCCCCTGCTGGAAATAGGCTATTTGTAATTTAGCATGCAAGACAGAGGCAGCTTTATGGAGCTCCAGGGTAAAATCCACATGCAAATGAGATTTGGAACCTCCCAGAGACCACACTGAACTGGGACACGAGGCTTCCTGCCAGTGGTCCACGCCAAGGTGAAGAAGCCAGGCCTGGAGGTGGGACTGCATCTTAAATAGATTTTTGTGACTTTTAGAGTTTAACAGCCAGAGCGGGGCTAGGGCTGGAGCAGACACTACACTAGAGCAGAAAGACTAGAAGCCTGGCTCTTGGGTACAAAGGACTGGCCTGTTGCCCACATGTGACCTGAGCACATCGGGGCCAGAGGACAAGGGCTCACTGAGAAACCAGGGCAACTCAAGGTCCCAGAGAACTTGGCCAAGTTCATCATGAAAGGAAGTCAGGGAAGGAACTCAAGTCAGGAACAGAGGTGGTAAAGGAACAGTACTTACTTGGCTTGCTCGGCCTCCTTTCTTATACAACCCAGACCTACCTACCTAGTGGCAGCTCCGCCCACAGTGAGCTGGGCCCTGCCACATCAATTAGCAAGGGAGAAAGTGCCTCACAGACATGCCCATATGCCGATTTGATGGAGACAATTCCCCAATAAGGTTCTCTCTTTGGCAAGATGTGTCAAGTTGACGACCAAGACTAACCATCACAATGAAGTTTCATGCCATGGCCAATATTCTTGGATTGTCAAAAATACTTAAAACTAATAATGGACAGGGGACATGAGTCCAAACCTGTCTCTCCTCTGATGAACTAACAATTGTGGCATGCCATCAAGACAGACACTGGAAAAGGGGAAAGTGATCCTCTTAGCAGAATTTAATGTGGAAACACAGCTGCATGAGCCTATCTCATTAAAAGACCAGTGCCGTGGAAAGAATACTCCCAGATTCCCTGTCCTCATTTTGCTTACCCCAGAGACCCTCTCCCCATGTTAAAAATGACTGTGTTTGGAGGTGAACTCTCTCCAATACTGAGCCCCTCCTCCTTAATTTTCATAGGACTCATGGACCCCGGGACGCTGGTGTCGGCAGAGTAAAACCTGGTGCCATGAATAGTGATCTCAGGGTGTGGATTCCAGGGTCATGGGTTTGGAGACATGCATTCCTCCTCATCCGTAAATTGCTTCCCTCTGGTCGAGCAGCCCCGTAGATGAGGCCAGGCAGAGGACAGAGATCAGCCTAGCCGTGAATGACCACTTGACCTGCACCAGATTTCTCCAGAGCATCGAGGTCCTGGCTCTTGGCAGATTTTCAGGATTGTAGGAACAAACTGTACTCATCTGACATCGGGGGTAGGGTCTGTGCATGTGTACATGTTCACAGGTATACGTGTGTGTGTGTGTGTGTGTGTGTGTGTGTGTGTGTGTTTACATGTAGGGGCCGGACGGTCACCACTCTAATTTTTAAGACAGGGACTCTCCCTGAACCTGGAGCTCTTTGATTTTGCTAGACTATCTGGCTAGCAATCTCCAGAGATTCCCCTGCCTCCGTCTCCCCAGGACTGGGAGGACGAGCGCATGCCACCACACCCTGTGTTTTCCAAGGGTGTGGGGATCCGAACTCAGATCACCATGCCTGTGCTGTAAGCCCCTTATGGACTAAGTTATCTTCCCAGCTCTGAAATCCACCGAGGGCCTGTGCTGATTGCTCTTACAGGGCCGTGAGGATGCCAAAGTCCAACAGAGTTTCTGTTGTCCCTTTAGGGAAGAGGGAGAAAACATTCGATGGGGTTTTTCCTCTTCTCTACACAGAATGGGCAATTTCAGAAAAAATAAACAAATAAAGAGCTGTAAGCCACGAAAAAAAAGGAGGTAGTGAATCCACAGGCCTTACCCAAGCCATAGACCTTGTTGTTCTTGGCTAACAGAAAGGGTTTACCAACGGAAGCCTTGCTCTCCATTTAAATCACTGGCTTTGCCATTTAATTACTTCTGGTCTGTTAATATTTTAAGATCATTTTGTTTTATTGCAACTTTCAATGTATTTCAAAGGTCAGCAGGAAACCACTTTGAATCTCAAGTACGTTCTATTTCTAGATAATAGATTTCTGGATGGAACAAGGCAGCCAGCGCCTTGCAGCTTTTCATTTCGGGCACAGTGCCATTGTGTGAAAGAGTGCCTTCAGTGATGCGGCTGACTGCATGTGGTGGCATGGTGATCACGCATGTGACTAAGGCTGGGGAGGTGGCTCAGTGCATGCCACATGCATGAGGACCTGAGTTTGATTGCCCAGAATCTATGGGGAAAGTGGGCAGCATCCTGCATCTGTCATCTCAATGCCTGGAAAATGGAGACAGGAGGAGCTTTGTGGCTTACTGGCTAACCTGTCTATCAGAATCAGTGAGAATTAGTTGTCACTTCTTAAAGGAGCAATAACTCAGCATGACCCGTTACATCTCAAAGCCCCACCCCCTCACATCCTTCCACCAAGGCTCAGGGCTTTAATGTGTTGAGTAAAATACAAACGTTAGGTCCATCACGTTTCATTCCCGGCCCCCTCGCTCTTGCCCATTTCACACATGATCACTGCAATCATTCTATCTCAACAGCCCCCATGTGCCGAAGTCTGAAGTCCTCTCTAAATAACCTCTAAGTCAGGGGCTGGGGAGACGGCTCAGTGGTTAAAGCTCTTGCCATGCAAGCATGAGGACTGGTGTTCCGATACCCCGAGCCCATGTATATGCTGAGTGGGCACGGGATTCCAGTCAGAGAAGGAAAAAAAAAGAGATTCCCCAGAGCAAGCTGGCTGCAGAGATGAGCCTTACAGCTGAGTTCTGGGTTTGACTGCGAGAGCTTGGCTCAATAAATAAACTGGAAGAGTGGTCTAGAATGATTCCCAACATTAACCTTGGGCCTCCACAGGCACACAATGCATGCTCATGCATGCACTAACACACGTGCAAACATGCATGTCCACATATATGCACAACAAACACGTGAAAAATGGGGGAAAACTTCTGTTCTAGTGTCCTTTCTGCTGCTGGGGTGAAACACTCTGGGCAAAGCAACTGAGGGGGTAGAATAATTATTGACACCCCTGCAAACATGTGAATTAGAAATCCACACACTGGGAACAAGCAAACAAACAACAAGAGTTGGCAGTGATTACTTTTGTCTAAAGAGTCCTTGCTACCCCAAGGGGTTTTGAGAAGTACCTGTTAATCAGGCATAATAGGGCTTATCTTTAAACCAGGTATCCAGGAGGCTGAGGCAAGAAGATCATGGATTCAAGTTTAGTTCTAGCAACATAGTGAGATTCTGCCTCAAAGAAGCCAAATATATATATATATATATATATATATATATATATATATATATATAATAGTTTATATCATATAATATATGTGCTATATTAATATATACATTTATATGACATTTTTAATAAGAAGCAGTTGTTAATGCATTGCCACCAAGGATCCGAGACTTTATATTGCCACCACACTGACACGGAGAGGAGAATATTGTTGCCATACTGAAACATAGCGTCTGATGATTCTTGCTGCCTTGGTATCACGACTTTGGCCAGTTCTCTCTTTCTCTGAATAAGACTGATTTGTATCACCAAGAGAGAATTTTAGGTATGACTGAGTGCCACTCCTGAAGCTAGAACAGGGGAAACTATGGTGTTTTCTCTTGAAACTCTTCCTTAAGGAAGCATGGGCTGCCGTGCCATGGGACACTCAGGTACTTGAGTACATGGCATGAAAGACTGACGGTTCCTACCAATGTGGAGCATGAATTTAGAGGCCTTATGAAGATGCCATTTCAGAAGCAAATCTGAGTGGCTTCTGAACAAGCAAGACAAGTTCTTGTACAAGGGCAACTGTGCTGAAATCCCAAGCCTCTGTGATTTGGCCAGATCACTCCAAAATTCAACTAAATGCTGGAATGGTGACATTTGTTATTGGAGTCACTTGGATTTAGAGTCACTTATGAGACTTCATAAATAACTAAGAATATTTTTCCATACCGAGAAGTTGAGTGTTACCGTAGTGAAAATTACTTTAAAAAAATATAAGTGGTCAAAAAAAACAAACAAAACAAACAAAAAAAAAACCAACCAACAGCAGGTGGTCTTTGAAACATTCATAACAACAACAACAACAACAAAAAGACAAAAGGTCTGGGTCCAGAAACCAGAGGACTTCAGAGAAGAATGTCCCAGAGAGCCTGGTAAGTGGAAACTGGGGGGGGGGGGGGGGGGTGTTAGAAGTAAATGTAAAAAGGGGGGATGTCTGCTGTGTTATGGCAGAAGTCAAAGAATCATTGTCTGGAGTCCTGTGGAAGGTCGTGTGGCCTATCTAACACTCCCCTGTCTACCTGGGAAAGTTTACAACTGAACTGTGGAAGATGTCACCCAGTTTGTTCTTGGGATCAATGCCTTGAACAAGAGGACACAGACAGGCTAAAAGGAAACCATTTTTAAAAAGTAGCGATTGGAATGGAAAGAACACGAGGAAGAGAGGTTTATGGATCCCTGTGACTCTCCCAGCCAAGGGCAGCCCAAGAAAATAGGGGCATCTACAAACAGGAGACACAAGTTATACAGAAAGCACCTTGAGTGACTTGAAGGCACAGCCAAGAGCTCAGAGGTCGATCCAATTTGCAGGGAGTTATCCTCACTTCTTGAGTCCTAATTAAAGACCCACTGAACTGTGGTGGAGGTGATTTGGAATTTACCTGGTCTACTGACTTCTATGTGCTTTGCATATTCTTCCTTATGAGTGGGTGCTTCAAGCAGTTAGCCTGCATCCCCCTCTGACTGCAGGAGTGGATGACATGGTTCTTCAGTTCTCAGGTGGTTAGATCCATAGTGTTAGAACCCCACAGGCAGTATCCAAGGAGACGTGTGTGTGTGTGTGTGTGTGTGTGTGTGTGTGTGTGTGCACATGTGCATGTGTGTATATGCATATTTATGGACCCGAGTTTATACAAAATCCAAGACCCTCAACAATGCTAATGGGATGGCACTGGGTAGATGTGTATGAAGTTCTTGGGAATAAGGGAGGATGATCTGCATTCAAAGCATCAGAGGCAAAGGAAGACCATCATAGCCAGACTCCAAAATAGATTTCACAAGTACTACTTCCTGGTATTCACATACCTCTCTAGTCCTTTTCCACCCCAGATAGGAATAACCTGTTTAAAGATGTCATAGTCTCAAAGGTTTGTAGAATCTCTCTCTCTCTCTCTCTCTCTCTCTCTCTCTCTCTCTCTCTCTCTCCCGCCCTCCCCCTCTTTCTCTCCCTTCCCTTTCCCCACTATCGCTGTCTCTGAGTCTGTTTCTTTCTCTATAGCTCCCTTTAGCCTCACACTTCCTAGGTAACTAGGATAACTTTGAACTCCTGCTCTCCCTACCTTCACCTCTGTAGTGCTGAGATTACAGGTTTGTGTGTCCACAGGGCTTATGTGGTTCTGAAGATCAAGGCTTGGACTTTGGACATGCTAGGTAAACTCTACCAAGTGAGCCATGCCCCACTGTTCTCTATCTCTGAGTATTCTCAATAGGAAGTCAGCCTTGTCCCAGGTACTAAAGATCTGGAGAAATGTCCATATGGCAAGGAACTGAAGTCAGCACAAACCTACCAGCCACAGGAGCAATGGGGTGGGGGTGGCACACAGGATCACGGGAGCAGATTACCATGGGGAGCACAGGATCATGGGAGGATATGAACATGGGGAGACACAGGATCGTGGGGGCACTTGAGAATGGGAGCATGGGATCATGGGAGCACATGGGCATGGGACCATGGGACCATGGAAGCATATGAAATGGGAAGCACAGGATCATGGGAGCAGATGACCATGGGACCATGGGACCATGGGAGCATATGAAATGGGAAGCACAGGATCATGAGAGCAGATGACCATGGGAAGCACAGGTTCATGGAAACACGTGAGCATGGGAGCACATAAGCTTAGGGAGGGCATGCCGAGAGGTGCACAGGATTGCAGAAGCACAGGATCATGGGAGCACATGAGCATGGGAGCAAATGATAAAGGGAGCACAGATTATGGGAGCACATGAGCATGGGATCATGGAAGCATATGACATAGGGAGCACCAGAGCATGGGAGCACATCATATTGGAAACAGATTATTCTGCTCCTGCTGAGTTTCCCTGTGACTCTCATCTAGCAGCAGCATCTTTATCTTTTAATGAGACGTTGGACCAATCCTGATAAGTAAAGCACTCTAGAATTCCTGCTACAAAGACACTATGGCGTGGAGATTTGCTGTCGTTGTTACTATTGCTCAAGCCTCTCCTCGAGGGTGTAATTTCCTCCTTGGCAATAGATAACTTGTACAGCAAAGAGTTTCACTCTTAAATCCGTTTTGATCTTGTGCCAAGAACTCAACCAAAACCATCTCCTCTACAACTACATTCCAAAAGACTTATGTTTAAGATGCATTTAATTCTGCTTATGTTTTCTTGGTCTTTTGCCAGCAGAAAGAAAGATGGTTCCACTCATCAGGGACATGATTTTAGCACTTGTGGGGTTGAAGGACAAATCATCCCACAACTGCTGAGATTCTAGTGACCGCAGAGATAAGGCCCCTTATCAGTGAGGGATTATTTCCACTGAGGGAACAGGGAAGGCTGTAGGCTTTTATTTATCATCAGATGCAATCTTCTAAAAGAAGGAGGAGAAGAACTCAGGGAGAGAAAAAGAAAATAAGCCACAGCTTAAGAGCATGGGAATAAAAGAAGCCCTCACCCATCTGCTAAAGACAATTTAGATGATGGAGAAATGACTTTGTGAGTAAGGGCATCACTGCTCTTGCAGAGGACCCAAGGTCAGTTCCAACCACCCATGTAAGGAGCCTCACAACTGCCTGTAACTCTAACTCCCAGGGATCCAATGCCCTCTTCTGGCTTTTGCAGATATGTACACTTACATGTATACACACACACACACACACACACACACACACACACAATTAAAACATAAATTTTTTTTAAAAAGATGTGCTTATTGTAGGCCCAGATTTCTGTATGGCACAAAAGCCATAAGCCTGGTCTGAGCTGATCACGTAACTCTGTAGACAAGCTGTCTCTGTTTAACAATAGCCAGGATTGATTATTCCTCGTGACTCTGTTCCAGTCCAGTTAGGGAATCTGTGTTGGACCCACACGGGCCCAACAGCTTATCTCCCCCATGTGAATAGAGATACAAATAAAAGGAGGTGCCAAATAGACTATCAGGTTCTGAATAAACTCTCAGATTGGTCCTGATTTTAGTAGAAATGCTTTGAGTTTTTCTCAATTTAGAGAAGTGTTGGCTATGAGTTTTCTGAATATTGTCTTTATTATGTTGAGATATGTTCCCTGTATTATGATACTCACACAGCTATAGTAATAAAAACAGTGTGGTACTGGCATAAAACCAGACAAACTGATCAATGGAATAATTGAGGACTCATATAAAAGCCCAGGCTTCTACAGCCACAAGAATTTTTACAAAGAAGCCAATAAAACACATTGGGAAAGAAGACAGCATCTTTAACAAATGGTGCTGGTCAAACTGGAAGACTATGCATAGAATAATGAAGTTTAATCTCTGTCTCTCTCCCTGCACAAAACTCAATTTGAATGAATGAGAACCTCAACATAAAACCTGATTCTCTGAATCTGATGGAGGGGAAGTAGTGCAGGCAGTAAGACATACAATTAATTAATGACAACTCATGAGCCTAAAAGGGTTCTGTACAACAAAGGACACCATCCTTTGAGTACATAGGTAGACTAAAGGGTGGGGAAATTTTTTATCGGCTAGACATTGGGCAGAGAGTTAGCTTCTAGAATAGACAAAGAATTTTGAAACTAAATCTTAAGAAAACAGACAGCCCAATATTTTAAAAGGCATGGAACTAAACAGAGTTCTCAAAAGATGAAACACAAATAGCTATGAAACATTATTTGAAATGTTCAATGTCCTTAGCCATCATGGAAATTCATATTAGAGCTGCTTTGGGATTTCATCTCATCCCAATCAGAATGACTAAGATTTAAAAATAAAATAAAATAAAATAAAAAGACAACAAGTGTTGGGATGGATGTTGGGAAAGGGGATCACTTCCTGTTTGTGGGGGTACAAACTTGTACAACAACTATGGAAATCAATGTGGAGGTTTCAAAATCAAAGAAAAAAAAACCTAGAAATAGATCTCTCATGTGACCCAGCCATGTCACTCTAGAGGATATACGCTAAAGACTCTGTATCCTTCAAAAGAGACACCTGCTCATCATCCATGTTCACTGATGTGCTATTAACAATAGCCAGGAAATGGAAACACCTAGATACCCATCAACTGATGAGTGGATCCTGAAAATATGGTATATTTACACAATGGAATATCACCCAGATGTTAAGAAAATGAGAATTAGGAAATTCACAGGTAAATGGATGATGAATTGGGCTGAGAACAGCTATTCTCAGTGATGTTAAAATGGAGCCAAGATGTTTTCTCTCATTTGTGGAGGCTAGCTTTGAATCTTCAGATGTATGTGGTCCATTTGGAATACCCATAGAGGTCAAGACATTAGTAAAGAGCTATGGGGAGAAGAGTTTAAGGAATGCTAGATAGAATGCAGTGGTAAAAAAAGAATCAAAGGGGAAAAATAGAACAGGATGGGTAAATGGGAATATGGAGAAGGATAAATAACTCTAAAGATATTTATAAAAAGTGATATGGAGGCTGGAGAGATGGCTCAGAGGTTAAGAGCATTGCCTGCTCTTCCAAAGGTCCTGAGTTCAATTCCCAGCAACCACAAGGTGGCTTACAACCATCTGTAATGAGGTCTGGTGCCCTCTTCTGGCCTGCAGGCATACACACAGACAGAATATTGTATACATAATAAATAAATAAATATTAAAAAAATATTTTTTTTAAAAAAAAAGGGGCTGGAGAGATGGCTCAGTGGTTAAGAGCACAGACTGCTCTTCCAGAGGACCCGGGTTCAATTCCCAGCACCCACATGGCAGCTCACAACTGTCTGAAGATCAGTTCCAGGGGATCTGACACTTCACACCAATGCACATAAAATAAAGTTAAATAAACCATAAAAATGTTTAAAAAAAGTGATATGGAAACTTCCTTAAATATACAAATTCACATATATAAAATGTTTAAATGGTGTCACCATTTAAATATACTGGGGCAGCAATATCCCTACTAGAAATCACAAGTCTACAAATAAAAAGCCCAGTAGCAGGAATGGGTTATCTCTCTTAGAGTTGCTGGTCATCAAGATTCCATAGAATCCCAAATATTACAGGCTATTGCCAATGATCTTCATTTCCATCCAAAACTCAACAGTAAGACATCTATTGCTGAAGATGCCAAATTCTTGAGTCATAGAACACAGAGAAATCAAACTAGGAGTGAACATGGGATCATCATCTCCATTGGCTAGCATCATAGTCTGGAAGTTGCTATGCACATTACTAGAAAACAAAAGTAATCATTTTACCCAGTTGTGAACCTTGAAAGCTACAACAACTACTAGCCTAATAAAATGAGGCCATGGTGCAATAGTGGCACAGATGTCATGGGAGTAACCAACTACTTTCCACTTGGATGTTAATCCTGTTGCACAAGTTAAACTTATATCTGGCACTGATATATGACCCAAGAACTTGTCGCGAGACAGGCCATGGACACTAGGGGAGAACATACTACTGTTATTTTACTAAACAGATTTAGTATTACACCAACTCCTAATGAATTATAATGACTATTCTTATACCCATAGATGAGTGTATCGCTTCAACTCTCAGCAGAAAAGCTTCTGTATATGGTGATTATCACAGAGGCCCTACACTGGTCAAGGTGTAGAGACTAAGAGACTGTGGCATGGACAGTCCAAAATGAGACATCTGTCTCATACCTCCTGTTCCCCATGTTCATGAATCATTGCAAAAGAGGGAATGGAAAGATCATCAGACATGGAGAACTTTCTGGATATGACAGAGAAGTTGCACATATGAACTCAGCAGTTGAGACTTCACATATGTGATCTGTACAAGCTCAAGTCAGACAAAATTCTAGCATGAAGAGAGGGTGTGAGCATGAAGTCCCACCCTTTCATACTAATGGCAAATGGTACCTGCTAGAAGAGGGAGAGTCAATTTTCCTTAAGGGTTCAGCTTTGGGGTTGAGCATGCTTCAGTGGAAGGACACACATCCAGTGGTCTATAGGCAGCACAAATTGAACTTGATACGCTTTGTTAAAAGGACAATCAGTTGGGTAGGTGGTGAAGGAGGAGTGGATCTGGGAGGAACTGGGGAAGGGACAGATATGATCAAAACACATGATAGGAAATTCTCAAAGAACTACTTAAAACCTAGACATGACACATGACCACTCTCTCCGTGCATGCTGATGAGCACTGAGGGAACCAGAATGGATGAAATCACTATGGATTTGCTGTCTAAACTAGCAATTCTCTCTGTCTCCACAGGGATCCTGGCTGTCCACCTTGCCAGTATGCAGAATGTCTAGCACAAAAGTTAGGAACTCAATAAGTAGGTCAATTGATGATTTAAATAACTAAGCTTATTAATGTGGGAACTATGGCCAATCCCTGACAAGCCAACGTGAAAATATCACACTGGTCATTTTCATGGCTTCCAAGGAAACAGACTATGACTTAGTTTCTGAAATTTTAACAAGGAAAATAGCAAAGAAATGGCTTTCCTGGGACAGTAAATCACACAGATTATGTCCTCAAAAAATTTCATGGTTCTAAACTACCAATCCAGTGTCCTTTTGAAAAGAATTATGGTAGCCATAGGAACTGTGTTTCGTTGCTCACCCATATTCCTTTGTCTTTCTCTTCCTTCTATCATCAGGAAAGAGAGTTAGTAACAGAGATGAGACTCTGCACTGACATTGCAGATGACATTATTGAAGAAGTCTGTGCGCTGTAGTGAAATACAAAAGTCACCCAACTGTCCTGACCTCAGTGAGTAGCCCAAACAAACAGACCTCATGCTGCTCATGTGTGCTTAGGATAAAATGATCTATGTAAATATAATTAAGAACACACACATTAGCAGGTGTGCCACTACTTGATGTTATTACGGGCGGCTAATTAACTTCCTTTATTTATCTTTAATCTTTCCTACATAGTAATCTATACCATGGGAAGTGTTATGGCATGTGAGGTACTGAGGCCTTCAGCATGGCCCAGTCCCAGGCTGAGTCACCTCTGGCTCCTGATAGCATGGCCTACTGATTACTTATTTCCTACCAGCCATAAATAAGGGTCACGGAGTCTACAACTGGTGAACCTAAAGAAGCTAAATAAGAAGGTGAACCCAAGGAAAAACATATAGTTATCCTCTTGGCTATGGGAAGTAGACAAAATTGCCGGGGAGAAAATTGGGATCTTGGGGGTGGGGTGGGATGGGGGTAAGGGGAGATGGGGAGAGAAAAGTGAGAAGGGGAGGATGGGGGGAACTTGGGGAAACAGGATGATTGGGATAAAGGAAGGTTGGATAGGGGAGCACAGAAGCACAATTCTTAGTTAAGGGAGCCACCTTAGGGTTGGCAAGAGACTTGAACCTAGGGTGGCTCCCAGGAGCCCAAGGCGATGTTCCCAGTTAGTTCCTTGGGCAGCTGAGGATAGGGAACCTGAAATGACCCTATCCTATAGCAATACTGACGAATATCTTACATATCACCATAGAACCTTCATCTGGTGATGGATGGAGATAGAGACAGAGACCCACACTGGAGCACTGGACTGAGCTCCCAAGGTCCCAATGAGGAGCGGAAGGAGGGAGAAGATGAGCAAGGAAGTCAGGACCACGAGGGGTGTACCCACCCACTGAGACAGTGGGGCTGATCTATTGGGAGCTCACCAAGGCCAGCTGGACTATGACTGAAAAAGCATGGGATAAAACCGGACTCTCTGAACATGGCGAACAATGAGGGCTGATGAGAAGCCAAGGACAATGGCACGGGGTTTTGATCCTACTTCATGTTCTGGCTCTGTGGGAGCCTAGCCAATTTGGATGTTCACCTTCCTAGACATGGACGGAGAGGGGAGGACCTTGGACTTTCCCCAGGGCAGAAAACCCTAACTGCTCTTTGGACTGGAGAGGGGGGAGGAGGGGGAGGGAAATGGGAGGCTGGGAGGAGGCTGAAACTTTTTTTTCCTTTTCTCAATAAAAAAACAAACAAACAAACAAACAAAAAAAGTATGACATGTAAGGTACATTACAATTATTTACTGGCCATATTAAAAATAAAAATGGGCCAACACATGTCTAGCTCTTGCACATTGTTCTTGACTTGTTTCCCAGAGAGGGCAGAATGTTGTGGGTGCCTTTTGGTGGCATGAGAAGTCAGTGATAAGAAGGGGAATTGCATCTCTGCAGATACAGACTCCTGTAAGGGAATCCTGCATGCCAGGCAGGCGATGCCATCTTTTCACAGGCCAGGGACAATTATCATACAAATGGATGCATGGATACGTCTCAAATGGCACGTAGACGTAAAAAAATGGTTTCTCAGGTGAGAGCTCAATGGAAACCCTCAAGCCACGGCTTTCAAAGTATAGATTTCAGAGACACGATAGTGTTTGGAATTCCCCGGGCATGTGACTCTTTGTGTCGACCAAGAGAAAGGGAAATCTCTTTGGTTCACACACAAGACAGCTCAGTCTTTCTGGAAGCCTTCTATCATTAAGAAGTGTTAGGTTGCCCCCTGAGATACCAAGCTGACTGAAAATTTCACCTTGTCTAGTGTTACCGGAGCCATTTCACACTAGTTTCAAGTGAAGCTGTCGATGGTGGTTAATTCTATGCAAAACATTAACCAAAGCAGAGTGGTGTAGCAGAGAATGGGAACCACAGGAGAGCTGTGGTCAGCGAGGATTACTGTGTAACTTCCGGTAGATCCTTGGTCTATGTAAATGTCTAGGTCCTCAGTTGAAAAGGTGAAGATGATGCTTACAAGAAATACGGCTGTGTGTGTGTGTGTGTGTGTGTGTGTGTGTGTGTGCGTGCGCACATGTATATAAAGGTTTGTTTACTCCTGTGGACACATGTGGAAGCCAAGAGTTGATGTTGGAATGTCTTCTTCGATTCAATTTTTAATTTCCACCTTTTTGTTTTTATTGAGACGGGCTCTCTCATTGAATATGGAGTTCACTGTCTTAACTCACAGCCCAAGAAACTCCCTGGACACATTCTCCTCTGCCTCCCCAGTTCTGCAAAGGTGTGTGCTACACTCAACGTTTTACCTGGATTCTGGGGATTCTGGGGACTCAGGTTTTTATGCTTGCAAAGCTAACACTTTACCCACCAGGCCATCTCTTGACCCTGAAATTGGGCAGCTTTTAGAAGAGACAATGCTATTGAGAATATAGACGGTGTCAGGTGCCATTGTCGCTCTTGCTGTCTCTCTACTCATATTCTGGAATCCCACCGAAATCTTAGACCAAAGAATATAATACGCAGAGGATGAAAGAGATCAAACTTCTGCCCTCAAATCTGTGAGTCACTTCTCGTAAGACAATGTATTTCCATCCCAAGCTAGTCCCTAGTCCTTCCCTAAAGCTTTAATAAGAATCATGGTGAGCCGGGAGACAGTTTTGTTGATAAAGTAATTACTTTGCAAGCTCAGGGACCTGAGTTTGATTCCCCAGACACCATATTTTAAAACAATGCCAGGCATAGTGCTATACACTTAAAATGCCCACACAGGGCCAAGAGAACTCCTAGGGCTCACTGAGAGGCAGCCTGGTCTTCTTGGGAAGGCCCAGGCCAATGAGGGACCCTGTCTTAATCCCAGTACTCAGCAGGCAGTGGTAGGCAGATCTCTGGGAGTTTAAGGTCCGCCTAGTCTACAAAGCAAGTTGTAGGCCAGGACTGCACAGGGAGGCCCTACCTGAAAAACAAACAGAGTGGAACTAGAGAGGTGGCTCAGGAGTTAAGACCATGGAGTGACCTTGAGGAGGATGCAAGTCCATTTCCCCTGCTGGTGTCTCACAACTGTCTGTAATGCCAACTTCAGAGATCAAATAACCTCTTTTGGACTACCCAGGCTCCTGAATGCACACTCAGACATACACATAAATAAATTTTAAGGCAAAGGTGGACAATGTCTGGGGATCCACAGTGGAAGCCATCCTCTATGCGTGCACATACGTGCACATGTATGCATGCATACACATTTGCAGACGTCTATACACACAGTGTTTTCAAAAGTCAGAGTAGCTGATGGCAAGGGTACACTCGTGCTTATTCATCTCATTGCCTGTCTTGTAATAATGATGGTTGAGGGGTAAAATGGATAAAATGAACTCACAATTCCAACGAGAAGACTGCCATTGGCTTGGAGAGTCCTGCAGCAATGTAGAGAAACTAATGATTGTCCACAGGCATGCAGCAGTGGTGGCTGCGGGAAGGCGGGGTAGGAGCTGGAGCTCACCTGAGACTTTCTGTTAAGCAGAACACTGGAAAGCTTTGGGAGCAGGTAATATCACATCCAACAAAAAGACAGTGAGACACTGTGTCAACTTCTTTCTCATTACCATGATCAAACATCTGTCAAGAGTCAGCTTGAGGAAAGCAAGGGGCCTTTGGGCTCATGATTGGAGGGGATACAGTTCATTGTGGTGGGTATATCAGTCACTTTCTTGATACTATGCTAAAATACCATGGCCAAAAGCAACATATGGAAGACAGGGTCTGTTTTGGTTTATAGTTCCAAAGAAAGAGTCTGCAATGTTGGGGATGGCATGGCAGCAGGTGGCTGGAGCAGGATGCTAAGAGTTCACATCTCAAGGATAGGAAGGAAGAAGAGAGAGAGAGAGAGAGAGAGAGAGAGAGAGAGAGAGAGAGAGAGAACTGAAAAAATAGGACAAGGCTATAAACTCTCAAAGCCCAACTAGTGATGTGTTTCCTCCAACAGGGCTCCACCTCTTAAAGGTTCCATAACCTCCCCCAACAGTGCCACCATCTGGGGAGCAAGTGTTCAAATACATAAGTCTATGGGGACATTTTCATTCACATCACTGCAGTAGGGAAGGCACATGGCAGTAGGAGCATGCTCAGACAGGATGGAGTAAGAAACAGAAACAGGACCTCAATGCCTTCCCCACACCAATGACCCAATTCTTCCAGCTAAGACCAATCTCTTACAGGTTCCACAACCTTCCCAAGCCAGGCCATCCAAGGGGGACCAAGAGCTGAAACACATAAGACTGGGGGGTGGGGTGGGCGTTGCATTTTTAAACCTCAAGTATGCACCAAAGATGGGAAATTGTGGGTCTCCCTTTCCTCAAGGGGTCATTGACCCTGGTCCACGGGGGCAAAGAGAGTAGAAGTGGCGAACAGGGCTCAGATAGCCATGGGCATGATGGAAAGAACTTCCGGGAGTCAGATTCCAAGAGGCAGCCTATTTTATTGTCCCAGGGCTAAGGTGTATGGGGTTCAGAGGGTGACCACTGGGACGGGCTGATTGGTCATGACACAGCACATACAGGCAGCAGGAAAGGGTGGGACTTGTGTGCTGAGTCATATGGCATTTGCAGGGAGCCCTGTTAGGAGTCTTCCTCCCAATAAGGTCAGGCATCTGAGCTTAGAGCCACTCTCCAAGTAAGGTCAGACAGAGAAAGGGAGCCCGGCAAAAGAGGGAGTTCTCCATGTTGAACTGTGCTCAGAGAGCTCATCAGACAAGGTGACCTGCAACCTTAAATGCAGGGTTCTCCCACAGGAAACCAATTGACATTGTGGCTGTACTGAGTGGTGGCTCTCTCTCCTCCCTAGTCCATGTGCATGTATTCTAGAATAAAAACCAAAGTTAGATTAAAATTTCCAGAATCCAGGCTGGAGAGATGGTCCAGCCATTAGGGGTGTGCAGCACTCTTTCAGAAGGCCTGGGTTAGATTCCCATCACCCACATCAGGCAGCTCAAAGCTACCCTCCAGTTCCAGGTCCTACGCCCTCGTCCGGTCTCTGAAGGTACTGTACATGTGTGGAGCACAGACATGTGGGCACACATATGTACACATAAACAAAATTTCTAGAAAAGTCATCCAGTAGGTTTGGCAAACATTATTATTTCATACTAAACATTGTACAGTCAGGAATTGGTGCTCTCAGCAATGTTTCCTGACCCATCCCCTCTGCTATGGACAGGGCCACACAGAGAACAGCTCTGGAACATATGTGTCTTTGAGGTGTCCCTCTAACTCGCCCATCCCTGAGACATTCCTGTAAGTTGGAGGCACAGCCTTCACTTTCGCGACTCCATTAGGTAACGTGGTCCACGAAGCCCATCGATGCCCGAGGAGAAACTGGAGCCCCCTAACCGAGGGCATGAAAGTGCACATAAGAGCAGCTCTTTTTTAAAGGTTAATGAGGGTCTGGTAAAACAGCTCAGGAGCTAAAGGTGCTTGCCACCAAGACTGACAACCTGAGTTCAACCGCGGGACCTACACGGTTGAGGGAGAGAACCGATTCCCACAAGCTGTTCTCTGACCTCCCCATTTATATGCTGGATATACATGTGTGTGTGCATACACACATAAACATACACACACACACACACACAGAGATAATATCATAAAAATAACAAAAAAATTAAAAGGTTAGTGACACAGATGGCTTCAGACATTCAGTACTCCAAGCAAAAGTGGCTTGCTCCTTCATAAGACTGGAAGAGACTTGGGGTAGAGAAGGGACATCATCTTGTCCACTGAGGAGGATAGACCCTCCAGCTCCCGCAGATCCATCCTCCCACATGACCTACGACCACAAAAGCGAAGTGAGACAAGATGCCACTCAAAGTTCTCCTCTGTTGTATCGAGAACCAGCAGCCAATGCTGGGGCTGCAGAGCCTGCCAGCTGAAGTGCTGGGCTCATGCCTGAGTCTTGGCAGGATGTGAGAGACGACGGGATCCATAGCTGCCTTCTGCAGCCCACATCACAGGTAAACTTGAGTAGGATGTGCTCTTTGCGAAATACATTGCGGCTCTTAGCGGGGAAATGCTCGCCCAGCGGCGGGCCGAAACGTTAGCTGGCTTCCAGAAGCCACTGCCAAGGAGAACACGCTTTCCCGCCTGCACTTGCTGTTAGCAGAGGACCGGAAGCCAGAGCGAGGACATTTTTAGCCTGGGTATGTTATTGGAATTTTAAATGCTTCTAGCTGGGAGTGCATGGAGTGGTTTTAGAAATGGGGGTTTTTAAAGACTTCAAACATTCACAGCGAGACAGAGCGCTAGATGCTGGGGTTCCCGGGTTATACTTTGTGACGGGGACATACTGGGGTCCTAGGTGCAGTCTTTAAATCTACATCCATCTAGTTCAAGCTGGGAATGTGAAGGGGGAGAGGGAAGGAAGGAGGCAGGAAAGAGAGAGAAAGAAGAAAGGGTGGGGAGAGAAGGAAAGAAAGGAAGAATTTTACCTCTATAATAAATAAGTTTATATGGATTTCCCACAACAATTTTATTCTTTGTGTTTGTGCATGCGCATGCCATAGCTACAGGTTGACATCAGGTATCTCCATCAATCTCTCCACCTTCTTTTTTGAGGCAAGCTCTCTCTTTGCACCTGGAATTTATTGATTGTCTAGACTGACTGGCTGTAAACTCTGGGGGGTCTACCTGCCTCTGACCCCATGTCTACCCCCATCCATACCTTGGGGTTATTAATAATAGATGCTGTCACACCCATCTTCCATGTGGGTGTTTGGAATACCTGAACTCAGGTATTTAAATTTGTTCAGCAAGCGCTTCCCCACTGAGCCATCTCTCTAGCCTCAGAATTCTGCTTTTTACAGCAAAATGAGACCAAGGAATGCAGGGGAAAGGAACCTGCACCCACATAACACAAACTCAACAACTTTTCCTCAAGCTCCAACTTCACAGGATCCAGCAATTTTCCATAATTTCCATAATGGCCAAGATGAGAAGATACACAGTAATAACAAATAAAAACATACCATTATCCGTGCACAGGTGCAACCCCAAAACACACAGATTTTTCTTCAGGACTCTAGGAACATGCTTACAGCTGCTTATTTTGCCCAAGCTTGCATATTTTCCTTCAATTTACCTCGGACTAACACTACTGCTAGGCCAGACGGTCACTGAATTTACCAAGGCCCTGAAATTACAGAAACCAAATTGGCTTTCAGTATGCTTCCCTCACTAACCTAACCTAGTTAGTTCCCTGGCAACCCAAAGTGTGGTGACTCTGTCCTGTCATCTTTGCCTTAGCCATGGTGTCACCAAGGATCTCAGAGGTGCTGTGTTACAATTGCATTGTGGTTTAATCCATCTGCAAGATACACATTACATGTGATGTATATGTGTGGTATATGCATACACATGTAGACACAGAAATTAGGTATCCTGATCTAAAGCTCTCTGTCTTATTCCCTTAAGGCAGAATCTCTTACTGAACCCAGAGCTAGGCTGGTAGTCAGCCAGTCCCAGCCATCCTCCTGTGTCTTCCTATCCACCGTGCTGGGGTTATAGGATGCATGGCTATGCCTGGCTTTTTACATAGATGCTGGGAGTTTCAACTTGGGTTCTCGTGCTTATACTTGAGTCTTATACATAAACTTAGCAGTCCCAATCCCTGAACCATCTCTCCAACCCTAGGAAGGCACAGTTGTCTCCTTGAGAAACTCCACAGGGCCCAGGAAGATGCCTCAGTGGGTGAATGTGCCTGGTGCCAAGTCTAATGACCAGGTGGTGGAAGGAGAAAACCAGCTCCAGCAAGCTGTTTTCTGCCCTCTGTGTGCACGAACACACACAAAAAAAAACTAGAAAGAAAAAAAGAAGGGAGGGAGGAGGGAGGGAAGAAGAAAGGAAGGGGGAGAAAACCTCTAGAGTCCGGGCATTCACTGAGGATTTGTGCATCCAAATGGACACTGGGGACTCCAGGCCCAGGAGCTCCGAAGGCCATGGGAAACAGAGCACAGCTTCCTTTCTACATGAATGGTGAAAACTTTGGCTGAGCACTCCTGCCCTCGCTTGCTCAAAGCTACTCATTACTTTTAAATTTTTATTGTATTTTTGTGTGTGTGAGTGCGCACACGTGTGCCCATGCTCATGGAAGCCAGAAGGGGGTGTCAGGTCTCTTGGAGCTAGGGTTGCAGGCAGTTCTGAGCCACTATATGCATGTTGGGAACTGAATTCAGGTTCTCTGCAAGAGGAGCCAGTATTCGTAACCCCGAGCCATCTCTCCAGCCTATTAAGTTACAGATTTTAATTTATTGTCATTATTATTACCCTCGCCAATTACTTGCACACCACAGAGGAAGGTGATTTAAATGCTTCCCTACTAATTCTTGGCTTTTCCGGCTTCTTTTCTTAGTATTTTTGGGGGTGGGGGGATGGAATTTAGAAAAGTGATCTAGAAACAGCTTGGCAAGAGAAGGAAGCAGCCAGAATGGCCCCCGGGGGTGCAGAACTCTTGGCAGCGCACATTCTTGGCATGGCTCCTCTGAGGCCACAGGGACCATCCTCACCAAGCTTGGGCATCTGCCCGGAATCACAGAGCTGGGCGCGTTCACACGCCACTCATTCTTGGCAGGCCAGGTTCTGAAAGCTCCAGCCTGTAGTATCACACACACGCACACGCACAAGCACACACACACAGGTTCTGAAAGCTCCAGCCTGTAGTATCACACACACGCACACGCACAAGCACACACACACAGGTTCTGAAAGCTCCAGCCTGTAGTATCACACATACACACACACACACACACACACACACACACACCACATAGGTTCTGAAAGCTTCAGTCTTCAGTATTATACACACATACACACACGCATGCATGCACGCACACACAGCCAAGATAAAGAAAGGATGAGAAGGGCACCTTGTCAGTCAGTCTCCCATCACCTGGGCATGTGCAGATGCAGGCTATAATGCAGCGCACAGAGCGAGGCCCCTGGAGAAGCCAGAAATGCCTGGGGGATGGGAGTAGGAAGATCCCAGAATGCTGATCAGAGAAACAATTGTGTTCCAAAACTTAAAGGAATGATTAGCATTTCTTTTAAAGGTCTAGAAAAGCCAACGGGGAGGGTGAAGATGGGATAACAGTAAGCAGGAGTATAGAAGTGAAGGATGGGGGGCTGACCTCTTCACATGAACACTGAAGTATATATTCATGAATGGAAAGAGAATGAGGGCTTATGAAAACATTAGCCAGTTCTTCATTGAAAAGTTTTCAACTTTATAGTTGATAAAGTCTTCACTGAGAGTAATTACTGTTTCACTTATTAGGTACTTTCTGTGGATCAGGCGATGTGCTAGACTCTGTTAGATATGTCAATCATTCTAACAGATGCCTTGGGTGTGCCATTGAACATAATTCTCCCATCAGCCCAGTTTTACAGCTGAGGACACCAAGGCTCAGAAGGTTTGAGTCACTTGCTCCAAATCAAATTTTTTAACTGGCACAACCTCTACTGAAACCATGTCTACTGTATTTGAAAGCTTGCTGCTTTAAGCCTGACCCATAGTGGCCTGTTTAAAGAGGAAGGGATCTGGGTTTCTCTCTGTGAGCTCTCAGGGATGGTCTCCATTTAGGAGGCTTTCATAGATGGTTCTATGGTGTGTCCAGAAGAGAGCTGACTGCCTTCCATTGTGCTGTTCCCCTTCCCACATTAAAGTAAGTCAGCTACCTCACATGTCACTGAAAGGCCACTTGTCCATAAAGAGCTTTAGAGAACATAGGATTTAGTCTTCTCCTCTCCTGAATTTATATGTCACTAAGAGGCCACTAAGAGGCAAACAGTCACAGACTCTCAGCGGTGGCCCCTGGGTGTCTCTGTAGACTCTACTCAAAGGAGAGAAAGCCCATGCTCATGTGTAGCTTGAAATACTAGCCAGAACACCGAGAAGGTCAAGGCTGAGATAGAATGGAGGACCTGGGAGTTGAGAGGGAATGGTCATCTCTGGCTTAGTGACTGGTCTGAGGACCTTGGGAAAGAGGCGGTATGTAAACTAGGCCAGGCAGGACCAGTAAGAGATGGACTTGGCCTGATGGATTATAAGATACTGGCACTAGATAAACCAAAACAAACAAGGTTAATTTGTTCCCTAGAATGGTTTCCTCCAGAAGGAACTGTTATTTGGGGGATGGTGTGGCTCCTCCCATGGGCCCTCTCTCCCTGCAGTAGTTTGTGGCAATAGGTCACAGGCAAGTTGGGAGATTGCCAGAAAAGTGAACGCTGTTCAGGACAAAAGATTAACACACAAAACCTCAGTGGGCAGCAGCAATGTGAGAAGGGGTAGAAATTAGTACCCTGACGGGTCAAATGTTTTAGAGTGGATTTTAAGAATGGGCTTTCTGTAGCCAACTAATAAGAACAGTGTGTGTGGCGGGGGGAGATAAGAACTTCTGTGGGGAAGGGCAGTTTGGACCTTGTCTGAGACAGCCCCATGCAGACCTGCCTGCATCAGCATATTTGTGAGCCTGCATCAGAGAGTGGACTGGAACAAGCTTGGTGTATAAGTCGAATCCTGACTAGACATAATAGGTAAGTCTAGACTGCTCCTGCTGGAAGGAGCCCACTTCTCCGGGGGAAGCCTTTGTTAAGGTAAGAAACATAGAGCTTGATTCACTGAATCTATGTGGGGGGAGGGACGGTATCTGGAGAAGAATACAAAGAGCCCCTGTCCAATCTGGAAAGGTTCCCACCTGTGCTGGGAGCATTGCTAGGAGGCGAAACCACCAGCAAATGAGTTCAGCTTCAGGGCTGAATGAAGTTGTCTTCTGGAAATCAGCTCCCCACTCTCTTCAAAATTCCCACAAGGTAGAGACATCTATCCCCTCTTCCTTTATGAGGAAGGCCTGGGGTGGGGGAGTTTCATAGGAAGATCGTCCCCTTATGGGAATTCCATTTCTTGTACCAATATCTGATTCTTGTTATGGTTTTAATATGAAGCCCTGCAAAGGCTCTGGTTGTAAAATCTTGACCTCTGATGAAAGAAATATTCAGCGGTGGGCTTTGAAGAAGTGACTGGATCATGAGGTTTCTGCCGTCAAGCAAGGACTATTCCACTGATAGGCCCAAAATGTGAATAGTTATATATGTATGCATGTATATGTTTATATGGACGTTGTTTAAGGTCATGAGTCCAGAAAGGGCATCCTGCGAGACAAGAAAGAAATCGTGAGGGGAGAAAGAGGCACATGGGATGTAGGCGGGGACTTTCTAAGGGGAGGGAGGGAACGCCCGAAAGGGGTAGGGAACGTGGCAGAGGGGAATAAATGAGAACAAAGTATAATACACAATGACTGTGCATGAAAATGCCATATGAAAACCATGATTCTGTACACAAATAATAAATAAACACACACACAAATCTCTATTTCTGTCATTTAGATAGACTGCTGGAGGTGGTGAGATTATGGTGAGATTAGGGTAGTTGTAGTAAGTAGGTAATTAGTGGGGAGCCCTGGAAACATAAACCTTCAGTACAGGCCCCTCCCTGGTGTGGGAGGTCCTTCTGTCTGTGTGTTGCTTTTCTTGGTTAACGAATAAAGAAACTGCCTTGGCCTGTTGATAGGGCAGAACTTAGGTAGGCAGGGAAGATAGAAATGAATGCTGGGAGGAAGAAGGGCGGAGTGAGAGATGCCATGGATCCTCCATCAGAGTAAGACATGCAGAAATTTTACCGGGTAAGCCACAGCCTCGTGGCGATACACAGATTAATAAAAATAGGTTAAATTAAGATGTAAGAGTTAGCAAATAAGAAGCTAGAGCTAATGGGCAAGGCAGTGATTTAATTAATACAGTTTCTGTGTGGTTATTTCAGGACTAAGCTAGCCAGGTGGTTGGGACAAACAAGCGGCCTCATCCTCCTACACCTCCCTACTACTCTCTGCACTCTGGCTACCCTGAGATGCAGCCTCTGCCACACATTCCTGTCATAGAGACATCCAGCCTCTCTTCAGGCCCACAGCAATGGATCCAGCTAGCCTCAGGCCAAGATCTCCAAACCTGGGAACCATAACAATTGGTTGATCCATTACACTGTTATTGCTCAGGTAACTGTCACAATGAGGAAAGTCTGACCACTATAGCTCTGACCCCGGCACATGATAGAAGCCTGACCTGGGAGGGGAAGTCAGCTAAGGCACAGCTAGGGGAACTTTCTTGCATTAGAGAGGGAGCCTTAGAAACAGCTGGTCTCTCCTCTTTCCGGAATGTGTTCTTATCTAGATCTGCCCAAGCTGGCCTGGAGCAGGCAAGGAAGAGACATGCAAACACCCTGGTCCCTGAAGCCACTGAGTCTCCAAATATGTCCCCCACCTTGTAGTTCCTGCTGAGAGAAGGAACACATTTCTCTACAGTTAAATCAGTTTCTGGAAGATTCTCCTTTTTGTACCTTGGCAGGGAAGTGGTAACCACAGACTTTGAACTTTAGGGTCTATGGGATGAACCCATCAAGACACAGGACAAACCCTGAGGTTCCCCACCAAGCAAAGTCCTAGGAGCGGTCACTAGTAGGTGATCATCGCTCGGAGGGCTAGAGTAGTCAAGCCCCCAGGGCACAAAGGCCAATTTTGTGTGAGAACCTGGTTTCTGTGCTTCTTGGTAGAGGGCAGGTATGGGCTTTAGAAGGTGATTCTTGACTACTTCAAAGGCCAGAGAAGAATGCTCAATTCTTAACCTGTCTGACCATCCAGTTTCACCCAACTCCCAAGGGCTACAATGAGCAAGGGCAAAGTCCACCAGCTGGGGCTGAGCTCATATCTGCATAAGAACATGTCCCCTGTCCCCTTTACTTCCTGGCAGAGTTTCTATCTTCCTCACTCAGTGAAAATAATGGGCAAGTTAGTTCCTGCCACTGCACGCCACGAGGAGAAGCCTTTCCACAGATTAAAAAGGAGGTTCAAGTCTCCCAAGATGGCAGTGGCCTGCCTGGCACCCCTCCCCCATCTTCTGGCAGCTCCAGCCAGACCCCATGGTACTAGTTCGGCCATTAGTCTGACCAGCGGTCTCCTCCTTGTTCGCTGATTGCTCTCAATCAGCATCCCCAGAAGAGCTCAGAGCAGTAATTACCAATGCTACGGCTTGTTACAGGTTCTTCCCACTCCAGCAGGGACCGGCAAGGAACAGTAATTGGGAGCTTTCTGCTTACAAACACAGCAACCGTACAAACCCCAAGGCAGCAGGAACAAAACATTCCCACTCCCCAGACCCCTCCCACTTTTGGTTTATGGACTTTCCCTGGAGCCCTGTGAAGGAGGTCACCTCTGCCTGGAAGCTCTCTGGGATTTGGGGGAACCCTCCCCCACATTCTGGCCTATACATGCCCTGTGGGAGGAGTGTGTGACTGGGCATCCTGCGTCAGCAGGACAGCCCATTGGCATTCTCTTGCAGGAGCTCTGTGGTACCTTAGTGATTCTGATGTGCCGGCATCAGAGAGGAGCAGATGTATTGTAAGTAAGCTGTATGCGGTCTGGGTTACCTTCCTGTGCTGTCTGTCACAGGGACAAGCCCTGAGGCTCAGTGAGGCTGAAGAGTGTACTTGAGCTTACAGAAGAACAAAGAAAGCCTGAGGAGGGGCTCCCAGCATCTTCACAATGCTGCCTCCTCCAAAACCAGTAACTACCCAAAAGATGACTTTGCACCATCTGGAAGGTGACCTTGCAGCATCTAGGAAGTGCCATGTGGAAGGTGACTTTGCGCTAGAAGGTGACCGTGTGCCACCTGAAGGTGACTTCCCACCAATTCTTTTACCTCACACCGTAACATGTTCTGCCTTGCTGAGGCCTTGGCTGGTTGCATAAAAACCCTCTCCCTGCTCTTTCCCCTCAGTGTCTCCCATTCCAAGCTTCCTCCTGCTAAGTTACTAAAAATAATCACTGCCACCAGCCAGCCAACAGCAACACTAGAATTAGCTGTGTTTCCTGTTGCTTTAACAAAACACCTGAGGAGATCCCATTAAAGGAAAAGCTCTGTCTTCGGCTCGCAGGTTCCGGGATTCGGTGTATTCTCAGCTCCGCTCATCGGAGCAAAGTGTCGTAGCGGTGGGAGAGTGTGGAAGAGCATCATTGTGTCGAGGTAGACAGGAAATGGGGGTAAGG